>NC_090646.1:209167040-209493290 GCF_040937935.1 Hyperolius riggenbachi | reverse complement strand
ATACTGTGTATATGTTTTAACATATGCTGCTACTATTACTCCAGGTTTGTGTCAGGTTTGCGTTAAGTTTACACGCTTCAAAAAAAAATGTCCCTACTTTTTCAAGGATTGGGGCACTATGTTAAGTTTCAAACTATTTAGATAGCATTTTTATTTAAAATTTTAACTACATATTTAATCCAGTACATGTGAAGAAAAGTGACTTCTCATAGCTGTCACACCTATTGTTCGGAATTAGCTTAAAATAAAATGTGTCTTGAATATTATAAACATCGCTCATTTCGTTTGGTTATAACTGAATAGCAGTACTATTAAAGGAAAATGTGAGGAGCTGGAGATTATCCCATAGTGCCCTGCTCCACCAATCAGATGAGGGGACAATGGCAACCATGTTGGTAGTGGCAGGTGCCATAGTTGATGCCTTGATCACTTGGTATATGCCCCACCAAGCCCACCAAGTACTATAATAGATCAAGCTTCTGATTTAAGAGCTGATGGTTTGTTTGTTTTTTCAATACCATTTTTAATAGTATTCCTTCTAACCAAATGTAGAACAGCATCTGTATAATCAATAAACTCACAAATATGCAGAAGAATCAAATGATGGCATTGTCATGATGAATGTGTTGTTGTATAAAGGCACTGCAACCAGTAACAATCATAATATTATTTCTTTAATAACTGTATGATTGGTTATGGTTACCTGCATGTTTATGCTGCATCTGTTTACAGGAAGTGTCCCCTACTAGAACATTACTAGATCATCTGTGCTGAGCATCTGTGCTTGAGATAGGAGATTGGAAAGTATGCACTATTTGTGGTCCAGGCGGCTTATGTCATGTGTGATAAATACAGCGTGGCTTCAAATTATTACATATTGAATCACATACTGACTAACCACTTTCATATGGGAAAATCTTCCAGCTTAGATAAATGCTTCTAGCAATAGTCAACACAGCCTTTGTTTGATAATTAGAATCTTCTAATCATGCTTTTTGTTTTAGGAATGTACATGTGTTATTTCTAGATTTTGATTAACACTCCTGTATTGTTGAATTTGAGTACATATTGTGTGTTAATCATTTGGGCAGCTAAAATCATCACTTTCAGCAAAAAAACTGTAACATTTAACCACTTCAACCCACAGGCTATTTTACCAGTACTGCCAAGAGTCATTTTCACCTTTCAGTGCTCCTCCCATACATTTGGCCATAACTTTATCACTGCTTATTACACCTAAATGATTTATATTTGGGGGAGGGAGGTGCCTAAAATTAGGCTCTTTATGGGAAATACGTTTAGTTATTACTTTATTTCTTATGCATTTTATAGGGAAAACATAATAGGGAAAGCATGAAAAAAATACACTATTTCTCCAATTCCATCCCCTACAATTTTAAAATAAACAATGCTACTATAGATAAAATGTAGATTTTATTTGCTAATTTGTCCCAGCTATCACAACATTTAAACTATGTTCCTAGTACAACATATGGAAACAATATATTATTTGGAAATAAAGGTGTATTTTTTTACACTTTTTTTGTGTTTTTTGTACCTTATCAATAATAAAAAGCCATTATTTGCTAAAATAACAGTAATATACCTTCATGACATACGTAGTAAAAAGCCCCCAAGGTAACGATTTAACCATTTACTGACAACCTAACGTATTAAAACATCATGCTTACCGCTATTAACAGCAACATGACGTTTTAATACGTCCCGCGTTCCCGCCGCTGCTACCGCCGTGTGTCCGCCGCTACCGCCGCTTTTTCCGTCGGGCTTCCGTGCTGGGTGATTGGGGAAGAGGACCGAATGGTCCTCTACCCAATCGCAGTGCCTGGAGTGAATGGACGTGACCGCGAACAGCGGCTACGTCCATTCACAATAACAGGAAATGTAACAATTAAATAAAGTGAAGAAAAAAAAAAAAAAGTGAACATTTCCTATGAGTGTTCACTACCGCCATCTTGTGGCCAAAAAGTACATTACACCTACAAAATACATTCATTTTCAAGTACATACAGATCATTAATAAAATAACACTTCCAACCCTCTCCCCCCCAAAAAAAACACTTGTAAAAAAAAAATCAGCTAAAAAAAATAAATAAATACCGTATTTGGCGCCGTATAAGACGCACTTTTTCTCCCCAAAAAGTGGGGAGAAAAAGTCCCTGCGTCTTATACGGCAAAGGCAGGGAATCCCCGACTTACGAACGCCCGCCGATACGAACCGCCGACCCGCCGCCATCGGGGATTCCCTGCCTTTGTCCCCGCTCTGCCTGGCTTCCCCCCTGATGCGTCTCCTCCCTCCCCCTTGTGTCTCTGTGGCCCCCCCGTGCGAGCAGTGGCAACAGCTTACCTCCTCCATCTTGCCCGCGCCGATTGAAGACATCCGGCTTCTCCGTGCGGCTTGCTCTAGTGTCGGGCATCTAATGACGCGTCATTGATGACGCGTCATTGATGACGCGTCATTAGATGCCCGACACTAGAGGAAGCCGCACGGAGAAGCCAGATGTCTTGATTCGCCGCGGGCAAGATGGAGGAGGTAAGAGACACAAGAGGGAGGGAGGAGACGCGCAGGCAGGGACACGAGCCAGGCACAGCGGGGACACGGGGGATGCCAAACGGGCACAGGGGGCTGCCAGGAGGACACAGGGGGCTGCCAGGAGGACACAGGGGGCTGCCAGGAGGACACAGGGGGCTGACAGGAACACACAGGGGGCTGCCAGGAGGACACAGGGGGCTGCCAGGAGGACACAGGGGGCTGACAGGAACACACAGGGGGCTGACAGGAACACACAGGGGGCTGACAGGAGGACACAGGGGGCTGCCAGGAGGACACAGGGGGCTGCCAGGAGCTGCCAGGAGGACACAGGGGGCTGCCAGGAGGACACAGGGGGCTGCCAGGAGGACACAGGGAGCTGACAGGAGGACACAGGGGGCTGACAGGAGGACACAGGGGGCTGCCAGGAGGACACAGGGGGCTGCCAGGAGGACACAGGGAGCTGCCAGGAGGACACAGGGAGCTGCCAGGAGGACACAGGGGGCTGCCAGGAGGACACAGGGGGCTGCCAGGAGGACACAGGGGGCTGACAGGAGGACACAGGGGGCTGACAGGAGGACACAGGGGGCTGACAGGAACACACAGGGGGCTGACAGGAACACACAGGGGGCTGACAGGAGGACACAGCGGTCTAACAGGAGGACACGGGGGAGTCCAGGACATGGAAGGACAAGGGGGTCACACCAGAGGACACAGGGAGGAGACATGGGGCATACAGGGGGAGACATGGGGCATACAGGAGGACACATGGGGACACATGAGGAACATAGGAGGACACCATTTGGGGGAGGAAATGTACAAGATGCTCCTGATATATAGACGCTCCAGACCAGGTTTCGATTATTTTTTTCCCTGATTTTTGCCCTCTAAGCCTGGGTGCGTCTTATATGCCGGAGCGTCTTATACGCCGCGAAATACGGTAGTTGCCTTAGGGACTCAGCTTTGTTAATTTATATTTTATGGTGGGAAATTAATTTTAATTTATTACATAGGGGCTTGTAATTATGGCCAGAATAAAGAAAAAAACACAACAGAAAAATAACACTTATATTTCAAAATAATATACTGTCGCCATACGTTGTGATAGGGACATCATTTAAACTTTTTAATAATCGGGACAACTTGGCAAATAAACCGTGTTTGTTTTATCCACAGGAGAATGTTTAATTTTAAAACTATAATGGTTGAAAACTGAGAAATAATGATTTTTTTTCTTTTTTTTTCGGTTTTTCTCATTAAACGCATATAGAATAAAAAAAATTCTTAGCAAAATGTACTATCCACAGAAAGCCTAATTGGTGGCGAAAAAAACGAGGTATAGATCATTTTCTTGTGATAAGTAGTAATAAAGTTATTAGGGAATAAAAGGGAGGAGCACTGACAACTGAAAATTGCTCTGGTCCGTTAGGATAAAAACCCTTGGGGGTGAACTGGTTAAACTGTCATTTTTTAAAGTGTTTCTGTTTGGTAACTATGGGGGGTAGAAGGGGTTAATAAGTATATTTTTATGGATTTTTGTTTTAATTTAGATGTTTGGCAACAAGATGGGGCTGTACACTAACCTGAGTTACCAGGAAGTGTTTGATCTTTTTTTTACACTATTTTCTACTTTTATTTTTATGAATGAACATGGCTTCTGGTTGCAGTCATATTCATTCATTCATTCCCAGGCACTTCGATTGGCTCTGGGAACACATGTTCCCTTTCACATGTTCCCTTTCACAATGTAAGTCTATTCGCTACAAATAAGTGCACCCACCATTAATTGACAAGAGGTACATCCTGTTTGGATTACTGAGGCTCAGTCTGGATGTACCAGTTCATCCAGCTTGAGTTAAAGGACCACTATCACGAAAAAAAGTAGGCAGTTAAAATTTGACAGAACTGACAGGTTTTGGGCCAGTCCATCTCCTAATGGGGGATTCTCAGGGATTTCTTTTTTTCAACAGCATTTCCTGAACAGCAGTTGAAAAATCTAACTGACAAAATAGTGTGCAAGTGATTAGGGATGCTGACTGGTATCTTACTATTTTGGCAGTTAAACCTGCTGTTCAGGAAATGCTATTTTAAACAAAGAAAACTCTGAGAATCCCCCCTGAGGAGATGGATTGGCCTAAAACCTGTTTGTTCTGTCAGATTTTAACTACCTACATTTTTTCACGATAGTGGTCCTTTAACCACTTAATGACAAGCTGACTTATAAAAACATCCTGCTAGAGCCTCTTAATGGCTCCAGGACGTTTTTATAAGTCAGACAGTGCTGCTGCATTCCTGTGCACGTGCAAAAAGTGCAAAATAAAACCACCAAAGAAAAAATACACCTTTATTTCCAAATACTATATTGTCACCATAATTGTACTAGGGACATAATTAAAATCTTGTAATAACCAGGACAGATAGGCAGATAAAATGTGTGGGTTTTATGTACAGTAGCAGTGTTTATATTAAAACTATAGGGGATGAAATTGGAGAGATAATGTATTTTTTCATTTTTTTCATTTATTTTCCCTCTTTTTTTTCCTTTAAAATGCATAGAAAAAGTAATTACTGAAAACAAATAACCCCACAAAGCCCAATTGGTGGTGAAAAAAACAAGATATAGATCATTTCATTGTGATTAGTAGTGATTAAGCTATTGGCAAATGGGGAATGAGCACTGAAAGGTGAAAATCACTCTTGTCTGTTAGGGTAAAAAACGTTTTGGGGTGAAGTGGTTAAGAGGTTAAAACACATGTATATGCATATATTTAAAATGTACATTTGTAACAGAGTAAAATGCACCATCAATTACTTTTTTCCTATGTTGCTGTCACTTACAGTATGTAATAAAAACCTGATAGATAAAAACCAAATAGATCTGACAGGTCATTATCAACAAATCCTATTGCCAGTTTCACTCGTGCGATGGCCAAGCGTTAATAGGGAGCATTACTTATGCGAAATCCTGAACGATGTTTCTATATCCCATGCGATGGGAAGCAAGGTTTAGCACTGTGGTGCTGTCCTTCAGCACTGTGGCACTTCTGCCTTGTTCCCCCGGGGGATGCATGTGCACCCCATGTGAGAGCCAGCTGGCTTCCAGCACTTACCAAAGTTAGTCCTATCTGTGGGATCCGCCATGACCACCGCCATTGCCACCAACATCCTCTGCATACTAGGAGCCCCAGCAAAAGTGTCTTTGACTGTATGAGAATCAGAATGAATTTTATTTGGCCACCTAGTGGAGGAATGGGAAGCCTCAACAGGACATTCAAAGATGCTTCTGCTGGAGCTCCCAGTAAACAGAGGATGGCAGTGGTCATGTTGGGTCAAACAAAATTTAGTGGCTGGATAGTGTACTGGTTAAGGGCTGTGCTTACTATGGTCAGTACCTATAGTATTCAGTAAGAAGTCATTGGGGAAGACTTCCTAACACTGCAGAGGGGCCCCTTGAGTGTGTCCTTAGTGGCTGCAGCTCTTGAGTGCTTTGAGTCCAACAGAAGAAAGGCGCTATACAAATGTTAGGATTATAGGATTATTTAAAAAAAAAAAAAAGGAAGAAGGAAGAAAGAAAGAAAAGAAGAAATAAAAGAGATGAAGGAAGGAAGGAAGAAGTAAAAAAAGAAAGAAGCGACAGATGAATAAAGAAGACTTTTTTTTCCCTCCAATAAAGATTTATTTTCACTTGTTTATTTACTTTTATACAATAACTAGGTACAAAATTGACCCTCTATACTGAATTACTTGGAAGAGGCATCCCGCAGGATGTATGGGCGCCTCCACCACCTCCTGGACACCAGAGGAGGGAAAGAGCCCCTTGTCAATGATATGGACAAGGGCTCTGTAGTAGAGGGGGAGGCTTTGTCACCCCTCTCTTATAGAGCCCCCTCATATCGGACCAGGTGTGCTGCCCCACGCAGGTTGAATCCGCTATCCAGGCTATGCCAGCCTGCATGGGTGGCAAAGGGTTAATTAAATCTAGGGAAGGGGGGTTTACGTGGTTTGGGGTTTTTTTTACAATAAAAATGGCATAGCTCTTCCTGTTCAAACCTTCTTTAACCCCTTATCACCCATGCAGGCTGGTATAGGATAAACTGTAAAGAAATCGCTGGGTGATGAAAACCCAAGAGAGTGTTTTAACACCCTAAATGCAATTGAAATTGATCATCGGACTCTCCAGCGTTTAACTCTAGTTATTCTGACAATTGCATCAGGCCCTACATGTTGGTTCAAGCTACCATCTTTTAAAAACACTACTTACAATCTCAGTTTAAAGATCAGTTTCTTTTTAAAGTCATTGGGAATCGTGCTTAAAAAAACAAAAAGCCAGATACTTACCTAAGGAGAGGGCGAAGGCTCTGGATCCTAATGAGCCTTCTCTCCCAGTGCCCATTCCAGTGCAGGATCCTCCAAAGTAGGATTCGACCAATTCGGTCAAATGTTGCTGCCTCCGCCACCGAAGGGAGGCTTCAGAAGTCTTTGGGAGCCCGAGTACTCCCTTAGACTTCCAAAGTCCCCTGAAGCAGAGGATTCAAATGGGGGAGTCAGCGCTGCACCGAGGGCACCAGGGGAGGGACAGGAAGTCTCATTAGGACCCAGAGCCTTCCCTCTCCTTAGGTAAGTATCTGGCTTTTTTTTTTAGGTAGGACTCCCATTGACTTTAAATGGGAACCTGTCAAGTCAGAAATCTTGTATTTTTGCTGCAGTACTGAAAGATTTTTAGAGTGGCCAGGATGAAGGGATGTTCCTCAATTCATCTGTAAGCATGGGGTGGCTTAATCCATGGCAAGCTCTCTAAAGGGGAAGAAGCAGAAGGCTTGCTCATTTTGATCCAGTTCTTATTTTTAGATTTGTTATTCCAATCTAACACCCTTACTACATGAGAGGCTGGAAAATATTTATAGGTGTCTGTAAGACCTACGGCTCTCTAAGCCTTAGCTAGTATGAGAGTCTTAAACTTTATTCTTCAATTTTTTTTGTTATTCCAGATGATTTTTTTTCGCACTTCTAAATTTGCTCTAAAAAGGAAATGCACAGTGTCTGCAAAAGATATAATAATCTCAGAAGGACATTCCTTTTGATCATTGCCACCTTGCCAAACCAAGAAAGACCCTTTAACTTATCTCATTGTCTGTCATTGTTTGTGATTTTTGTAGCTAACTACTTATTATGTAGGTCAAAAAGCTGCTTCAGATAAACAATAGCTTCCAGTTCCAGGTAGCAGCAGTGTATGGTTGTGACTTCACCTCCTCTTTCACTCTCCTCACCTGGATCTTTTGTGCAACTGCTGCACATTTTTTTTCCTCTATATTGTTATTGGCTGCTTTCAGGCAGTAAATCTGTCAAAAGCTATTGTGGGACAGAGGCAGCTCATGCAAAGAGTGGTAATAGCTGAAGCGGCCAATGTGTAGAGTCACCGGCTGGGTTCCTGGAGCAACCAGGGGGACACTGGAACTGGAAGCATCATATATGCTTGAGAATCATCATAAGCAGTGATGTCTGATTGTATACAATGTTTACAGAGAACTTATTGGTACTACTGCATTGGCTAACCTAGCGCAATACCTATACATACAGAGAGGCTTGATTACAAAGGTGCAGTATTGAAAGTGCTTAATTGGATTTTTAATCAACAATACTGAACCTATGCTTTTAATCTGGGGAAGGTGCAAAAACCAATATGATCTAGATATAAAATAAGACTTGGACAGAACAGTTAGTTGCCAGCTTGGAAACTCGGTGAAAAGCAGGGGATAAATTTGCAAACAGAAAGAAAAGATATATATATATATATCTAGAGGATTTTTACTTATAAGGTTTTTTATTATTATTATTAATATTATTACTATTATTTTAGGGGCTACCAGATGACTCAATTTATGAATGAGTTGCACACTGTTTATTAAAGTGGTATGAAACTCTGCATTTTCTGTTTGTTCTAAAAAGATTATTTACAGCATAACATCTACTACTACCACAAAAAAAAAACAAAAAAAAAAATTTGTAGCAGAACAGCATTCAAACAGTTAAACACATCACTTTATTCTTCAGTGGAAAGCTCCTTGCTTGCTTCAGTGGAAAGCTTCTGGCCGCATCCAAAGAGGTGATAACATTATCTTTTGTTTACAGTCCTTTGTCCGATACATTTAGTAAACATTAGCAAAGTGCGAACACTGAGCTGTACTGAGTGTAAAGAGCTGAGAAGTGATCACTAGATAGATTTTAATATATAAATACAGCAGATATGCAATATAATGCAATGTCTGCCTACAGAGCAGATAAACTGTACTTTGGGAATTTGTAGACAGAAAATATTACTTGTGCACAAAAGCAAATATAACTGCATGGGTAATAAAAAGTAGGATTACACATTTTTATTGAATGTTATGTCACAGTTTTATCCCGCTTGAAGTGAATTAAATAACAATAAAACTGCTATCCATCTTTTTTCTATTGCTTATTATACAAACTGACGTTAGGGCCGATGGCACAGGACATTGGGCTGCATTCACTAAACTTGGGTGAGCACAATAGCGCGCGTAAAGTCTACCAAATGATGAGTAGTCCGTAATGCAATACATTTCATGCAATGCATTGCGCTCTACTCATCTTGCAGAAAACGCCATTCTGCTTACTGCAGTTTAGTGAATATAACCCATTAAGTGAGAGTACATGGCATCACAATTTAAAATAAATTAGGGAAATCCAAGCACTATAAGTTCTTATTCATGCTTTGATCACTAATAAAAATATAAATTCTGCCTTGTTTTACCAAGACCGCATTAACCTTTGTTAACATGGGTTTTGCAGTAGAGTCCTTTGGAATTTTTCCATCAACATTTTAGTGCCCTGCTGAGGCTGCAGTAAAGTTTTCTGCGATTAATCAGGAAAACTGAAAATAAATACATTGACATCACTATATGAATGGAAGCATCAGTTTCTTTTACAGTGAATTTTTGAAGGCATCTGAATTTCTGCTATGTTCTTAAATACTCCAGAGGCTCATTACAAGCATCATTGCCAGTGCTAGTCTTGAACTCTATTTGTACAAGTAAAAATAAGAGAGATTTATGCTGGCTTCGTGTATGCAAGATCCCCTTTGTCTTGTATCGGTCTTGTGAAGTGAACATTTGGAAGCCAGGCTGGCTTTATCTATTAGACTCTGCCTTTGTACAATGGCATGATTGTGGTACAGGAAGGATGATAAATGCACTGCAGCGCCATAAACCCTCTGTTAGAAAATAAAATCTGGCATATGAAAATAAATCCAAATACTCGTTACGAGAGTGGGAAAGACTTTAAGTCTGAAATAAGGGCTTCTGTGAATTTTGCATACTGTTTGGTCTACAATACCACTCTGAGAGATGATAAAACCATTTAAATTTCCATCACAGACTGCCATGGTCTGTGCACAACATTCTTATGAATAACTGAGAATTTTTTTTTTTTCAGATTATTCAACATCACCCACCCATGCCAGTATTGGATACCATTCCAGAAACTGTATTCAGGTTCTTTAATAGTGTTGGTTGAATATCACTCTGTTCGATTCCCTGGCCATTTCATTGAATAGGCCCAAATTGTTTGGGTAGACCAAATACAAATTAGAACACAAATAAAGTTAATAGGTGAGAAATTCGGGTTAGTTTTTCTGTACTGTGTAGAGCTTATACTGTTATACAGCCTCCAAATATATTTAAAAAGGCATGTCAAGACTCCCCCAGCATTGCACTACACTGTACAAGCCAAAAAAAAAGTTGGGGCTTTTTATGCTGCTGGCAAGGCCATTTACTGTAGTTGACAAGGCAATATGTGAGATTTTATAGAAACCTCTGAGTAGAGGTAGAGGGCTCCTACCTCCAGTGAAAAAATTAGCCAGGTTTCACAGCTCCGAGACACAGAGGAGCATTGTCACTAGCAAAGATCAGCTCATAACTGTTGCAGGCAGCCAAGCCCTCTGCTTATATAAGGCTATGGCTGATTGTGTTTCTGTGGTATCAGACAGCCAATCAGTTGCCTGCCACCAACAAGAGGGAGGGGAAGATCCGGCAGGGGATTGGAGGGCCCTATGCATTATGGTAAAGCCTGTAGTGGTTCAACAAAAGGCAATGTGTCATGCACTCTGTCAGTCTTGGAAACTCACATGTTCCTTCTATGTTTTACACAGGCGCTGCTCTTCACTGGAAAGAGAGGCACATACTAAGAAAAAAAGAGCACTCCATAGTGTAAAATCTAGGCGGACATTTTATTGCACACAAAAAGTAATCTACTTACAAAATAAAAGCTTGGAAAGGTGTGTAAAACACAAGTCAAATGGAAGGATCCTCTCTCCTAATGCGGCTGGTATCGCCGGGCTGTGGCCAGCAGTGCAGGGTCCAATGGCGGGGACTGTCAGCGGCAGATGGGTAGGTGGATTCTATGTTCAAAGTGCCCTTAGCTTCATTACATGTTTTGGCGTACAACACCTTTGTTAGGTGACGCTAGGGCACGGGCACGTTACTTTTAAAGCACCAGCAGCCATTGTCCTGACACCCAGTGTCATGACGTATCAGTAGAGGCGGTGGCAAGGGGTGGGGAATCGGACAGGGAGGGGAAGATTGATCTGCATGCAGCTCATTAAAATATGTGAATGGCATGTGTAAAGGAGGCTGGCTGGGGGGAGGTTAAGTGGACATTAGCCAAAACCCTTTATTATGGTAAAGCCTGCCTGGGTCCCTGGGCATTTTGGGAATGTCAACAAAAAAAAGCAAAATATGCCCTTTGACTATCACCACATTTCCAGCCGGCAAGGCCCAAATTCAAACAGTCATATTCAGGTCGAACTTAATGTTCACGCGAATTCAAACACCAACCTAGGCTCCAATAGGACTAAGGGGGAAAACTAAAACAAAATAAAAGTCATTAAAGAAAAGACAATCTTTCAGGAACAATGCTACAGCAAAAAGATAGCAGACCTGTTTATGTCCCCACCGGGATCTGAAAAAAGAAAAAAAAACACGTTTGGTTTCCTCAACCCTTAATTTCCTCAGCTTGATGTTTATTGAGGACACCCTTGCACCTTTCCTCAAAGCTTCTATATTGATCTGTGATCTGCATTAAACAAATACTTTTGTCTTTTTTATTTATTTATTTTTTATGATTATTTGATCTGCAGATCTATGACTAGCAACTCCCACTGAATCTCTTATTCATATGGCTCATTGCATTGAATTGTTCCATATCCTTTCTAATCCAAGTAATGTGAGAAGAATGTCAGGGCAACATTGAATCTGCCTCCTCTCCTCTTGGGTTTTTGTTCCAGCATGAAAATCTAAAGCTACATAAACGCATGTATGGAAATTCTACCTTTTAATGTGAGGCATAGAATCATGTCACCCCTCCTTCGGCCTTCAGTTGAAATGTACATTAGTACTGACTACATGGGTACAATAGTGCCCCTTCCTCTTTCACAACATGAAGTTAACAGTAAATATTTACCTTTTATAAAAGTTTCCACTCCGGGTGAAAACACTTAGCTTGTCCTAACCCTAGCCACAGATTGGTCTCTGGGGTCTCAAAGATCCCAGCAGTCATCTGGATGATGTAGATCCCCAGAATGAGAGTTTGCTCTTCCTGCTATTGCCGATTAATTCCCTGTTAAAGCATAAACATGTAATGCAGACAGCTAACAACTCACCTGATAACCATTAGAAGGTACTAAAAAACAGCACAAGGAGATCAGCAAAAGTAATATCTGTAGCTACCAATCAGAACCTAATCAGAAACTAATATGTGCTGTACGGCATCAGGAAATGGAATTCTGATCAGCTGCAGGAAATGGAGCTATGATCAGCAGCAATGAGTTACTCTACAATGCTCATTTGCATCCACAGCTGTTTGCCTGAGTAAGAGCATATGCCTGATTAGTGGAAACCGATTGCTATAGATTGCTATTGGTTACCATTGATTTGTTTTAACCACTTGCCGACCGCACACTCATAACGTGCGTCGGCAAAGTGGCAGCTGCAGGACCAGCGACGCAGTACTGCGTCGCCAGCTGCAGCCTAATTAATCAGGAAGCAGCCGCTCGTACGAGCGGCTGCTTCCTGTCAATTCACGGCGGGGGGCTCCGTGAATAGCCTGCGGGCCGCCGATGGCGGCTCGCAGGCTAGATGTAAACACAAGCGGAAATAATCCGCTTTGTTTACATTTGTACGGCGCTGCTGCGCAGCAGCGCCGTAAGGCAGATCGGCGATCCCCGGCCAATCAGCGGCCGGGGATCGCCTCCATGTGACAGGGGACGTCCTGTCACTGGCTGCACAGGACGGATAGCGTCCTGTGCAGCCCAGATCTCCCGGGGGAGCAGGTAGGAGAGGGAGGGGGAGGATTTCGCCGCGGAGGGGGGCTTTGAGGTGCCCCCCCCGCAAAATGCCAGCCAGGCAGGAGCGATCAGACCCCCCCCTGCACATCATCCCCCTAGTGGGGAAAAAAGGGGGGCGATCTGATCGCTCTGTGTGCCCTTTGATCTGTGCTGGGGGCTGCACAGCCCACCCAGCACAGATCACCTAAAACAGCGCTGGTCCTTAAGGGGGGGTAAAGGGTGGGTCCTCAAGTGGTTAAATCAGTGTTTCTCTAAAGATGCACTAATGAATATATTGTTAAAGGAAACCTGAAGGGGAATACAGTATGTGTTATTGCTGATACCATTAGAAACAATTCTGGTTGCCTGGTTGCTTTGTTGACCCTCAGCCCCTCTGAGTTGTTGGCCCATAATAAATACGCAGAGTAGGTGTTCTGACTCTGCAGGCTATATGCTTGTTCCAAGCAACAACTGAAGCCAAAACATCAGCATGACAGCCAAGCAGCTGAATTTTTATTAAAGAGAAATAAAGATAGCATAGAAGCCGCCACATTCCTCTTACATCAAGTTTCCTTTCAAGCTCATCTATACCTTAAATTAAAGAATACAGTGCTCAGCTATCTCTTAGCCAAGTACTGTTATCGTGGCCAAAATCCAGGCCCTAGGTGGGTAGCTGAGACACGACAGGCGCCCCAAGCACCAACACCTGCTTCGTCATATGTAGCCTCTCCCACCAAGGCCAAACTGTAAACAATTCTCCGTCTCATTCTTCTTCACTACTGATGCCAAATCCAAGCACCAGAGGACCATAGATAAAAGCCAATTATTGATGACAGGTGTATGATTTAGATGGTGATGATGTGCTATGGCTATATGATTGTCAAGCTTCAGTACCTACATTATTTACCTAGCATGACCAAGTTACTAGTGATGTGCAGGCAAAATGTACAAAGTCAGATATGTTGCAAATCTGGACAATTTGCTTAAAGCAAGTTCTTTGTGGATTGTATGCTATGCGGTAAATCTTGGTCGGGGGGGGGGGGATTTGCCCAATACCTTTTCTACATCGAACATCGAACAGAAAGTTTCAAGATATTCTAGCAAATAAATAAAACCGTATAGCTATGAATTAGAGCATCTTCATCCAAAAGTAGGATTTTTTCACTACGTTTCCTTCTTCACTCTAGAGAGAAAGAGATAAAGGTAGAGTTACCGTATATACTCGCATATAAGCCGACCCGCATATAAGCCGACCCCCCCCAACTTTTCCATGAAAAAACAGGGAAAAATCATTGACCCCCATATAAGCCGGGGGTAGGAAATGCTGGATTGGTGCAGGCCGCGTAATCCCCCCAGTGTGTCCCAGTATAGCTAGTATAGTGCCCAGTATGGGTAGGTAGTGCCCCAGTATAGCTAGTATAGTGCCCAGTTTAGCTAGTATAGTGCCCAGTTTAGCCAGTATAGTGCCCAGTATAGGTAGGTAGTGCCCCAGTATAGCTAGTATAGTGCCCAGTTTAGCTAGTATAGTGCCCAGTTTAGCCAGTATAATTCCCAGTATAGGTAAGTAGTGCCCCAGTATAGCTAGTATAGTGTGCAGTATAGCTAGTATAGTGCCCCAGTATAGCTAGTATAGTGCCCCAGTATAGCTAGTATAGTGCCCCAGTATAGCTAGTATAGTGCCCCAGTATAGCTAGTATAGTGACCCAGTATAGCCAGTATAGTGCCCCAGTATAGCTAGTATAGTGCCCCAGTATAGCTAGTATAGTGCCCAGTTTAGCTAGTAAAGTGCCCAGGTTAGCTAGTATAGTTCCCAGTATAGCTAGTATAGTGCCCAGTATAGGTAGGTAGTGCCCCAGTATAGCTAGTATAGTGCCCCAGTATAGCTAGTATAGTGCCCCAGTATAGCTAGTAAAGTGCCCAGTTTAGCTAGTATAGTGCCCAGTATAGGTAGGTAGTGCCCCAGCAGTATAGCTAGTATAGTACCCAGTGTAGGTAGGTAGTGGCCAGTATAGTGCCCTGCTCCCCCCGCTGCTATTACCTGCAGCAGCTTCCTCTTCCCCGGCGCTTCCTCTTCCCCGCTCTCATGCCTGTATTACTATAGGCAGCGGCTTCCTCGTCCCCGGTGCTTCCTCTTCCCCGCTCTCATCATGCCTGTATGAAGAGATCACAGCAGCGCGCCCGGCGCTGCTGCTGTGACGATGCAGGGGGCAGGAAAGAGCGCGGCTCCCTGTAGCGGCGATCTGTATCGCCATTACCAGGGGAACCGCTCTTTCCTGCCCCCTGCATCGTCACAGCAGCAGCGCCGGGCGTGCTGCTGTGATCTCTTCATACAGGCATGATGAGAGCGGGGAAAAGGAAGCGCCGGGGACGAGGAAGCCGCTGCCTATAGTAATGGCGGCGGCGGCGGTGGGGGGAGCGGGGAGGGGGTAGCTGGGGCCGCGGACCACGGACCACCAGGGAAGACTCGCATACAAGCCGACCCCCCAACTTTTGACCCCCTTTTTGGGGGTCAAAAATTCGGCTTGTATGCGAGTATATACGGTAAGTTAGATTGGCAGGGCAACTGAGTGTATAGAATTTAGTAGCAATTAACAGTTTTTTGGCTGTAAATACACTATACAGGCAAATATAGCCAGTCAATGTCATTGCTGATAAGTCATTGTGAATTTAATTTTGGGTTTGTTATAAATAAAAGCTTAATGTTATTATTATTTATATAGCACCAACATCTTCCTCAGCGCTGTACAGAGTATATTGTCTCGTCACTAACTGTCCCTCAGGGGAGCTCACAATCTAGTCCCTACCATAGTCATATGTCTATATTGTGTAGTGTATGTATCATAGTCTAGGGCCAATTTGGATGGAAGCCAATTAACTTATCTGTATGTTTTTTGGGATGTGGGAGGAAACCAGAGTGCCTGGAGGAAACCCATGCAGACACAAGGAGAACATACAAACTCCGTGGAGATGTTGACCTGGCTGGGATCTGAACCAGGGACCCAGCGCTGCAAGGCGACAGCGCTAGCCACTACGCCACCGTGCTGCCCATTATGCATGTTTGGACATAACTGTGCACTACTACTGTTACAATAAAGATTAATATTGTCACATTTGTACATACTTGTGCTTTACTACTGTTTAAATAACGTTTTATACTGTGCACATTTGTACATACAGTTGTGCAATGCTGTTATCCTAACGGTTAATATTGTGCACATTTGCACCTAATTCCACATAACGTACATGTATTTTTGTGAAAAATATAGCTGCTCATTCTCTTACAGATTTGTTTTTTTGTTTTATTTTTTTAATTCTTTCAGGTTTATTTTTTTTTTTTATTACATTATTTTGAGAAAATATTATTTCATTTAGTGGCCATGCAATGCCCCCTAACCCCTATTTGACTAACATGTTCTCCTCAGTTTTTAAAGGTGATATTTTAATACCTTGTAAATACAATGCCCTTTAAGTCAAGAAAACACTCAAAATAATTTTAACAATACTTTTTCCACTACTTTTTGAAATGTTTTCAATTGTAAAGTGATGAAAAGTTATTTTAAAAACAAGATGAAACTATATCTCCTAGGAGAAAACTTAAGAAAAAAAGTTAATTGAATAAAGGCCTATGGGCCCCATGCAACTTACTTTTTCTCCTAAGTTTTCTCCTAGGTGACATTTCACATCTTATCAATAAAATACCTTTTAAGTCACCAGCAAGTAAGAAAAGTTATTTTAAACAGAAGATGAAAAGTATCTCCAAGGAGAAAACTGTTGGCCCATAAGCAAATTATTTTTTCTCATGAGATTTCTCCTAGGAGATATTTTTTATTATTCTCTTTAAGCTCCTTCCAATTGAAAAAGGATCAAAAAGTAAGTGAAATAGTGTAATCAAACTTGAGAGGTATTTTAAAGTGTGATAAGGTGTGAAAACATCACCTAGACGAAAGCTCAGGGAAAAAAATGATTTGCACATGGGCCCTTGGCCCATATGCAATTCACTTTTTCTCCTTAGTTTTCTCCAAGTTGATATGTTTAAACTTGTCAATAAAATGCCCTTTAAGCCACCAGAAAGCAAGAAAAGACTCAAAACAATTTTGATAGTGCTTTTTACTATTTAATTATTTTAAATTGAAGATGAAAAATTATCTCCTAGGAGAAAACTCAGGTGAAAACGTTAATTGCATATGGGCCATAGTATTATTTGAAAAATCAAGCCACTCCACCATACACTATTCAATTACCCTAAAATGGATGAGAATTCTCCCCCAACAGATCAAATGATAAAACAATTTAAGAAGTTCAATTAAAATTTCTCAATCAAAAATATATAAAATCAATGTAACTATGCAATTGATTGGAAAAATATGCAAAATTGATCAATTTGGTTGAATTGTGTATGGCCATCTTTAGGATGATGACCAAATCACTTCAATCCACATCTTGTGGTAAGATGAAGCAGAAAATGTAATCTGGGACCCCACCAACACACTTCTGATTCTAGTCAAAGACATTGACTACAGTAATGTTGTGGAAGATCTCCATTTGTGGTGCTTTCATCTAAATTAGTTGCTTAGGTATTTTCCCATAACTTACATACATAATAGTATAATCATAGGTGAGGCTGTAGACTGACTAGTCAATAATAAACATCATACAAAAACTTTTTTTTTTTTGGGCATACCAAGCCATGTGAAAGTGGGACTACAGGCAGAAACTTAAAAACATATACAAGCATTTAAATGCCCTGTATTTAAATGTGCTTTATTCTAGCAAAGTCTTTTCAGTTTTATTAGAAATTTGTGTCAAATAATCCTTTTAACCTACTGGTCACGATGACCTAGAGCTCAGATATGGAAGTACAGAAAGTACAAATGATCAGTTATTTTTACTACTAAGCTGTACATCTTTAAAAAAAATGGAATTCATTCATAAAAGGCTGACACACAACTTGCATAAAGTTTATTTAAAACTGGCATTTAGCGTTTGGCTTTAAACCAGTACTGTAAAAAGTGGCCTAAAACAATACATTTTTCAGATCCAGGAGCTATTAGGTTTTTTTTCTGAATCATCCTTCTGTTAAGATGTGTGACACACAGAACATATTGGATACACTACTAACCTCCATAAAGTGTCTAGTTCCACCCTGTATATTAATTTTTTTCTTTACTGCTTTGTGGTTTGGACTGGGAGTCATATTTTAAGATTTTGATTGCAAAATTCTGTGGTGGTATTTTGTTGGTCTGTGAATGCAATTCAGATGTCTGTGAATGTAATTTTTAACAACTCCTGTGTGTCCAGTTGTGAACATTCAACATGTTAAAATGTGAAGTGATTTTTTTAAAATGCAATATCAAATGACTAAATTCAAAGTATGTAAGAAAATGTAGCATAGACTTCCAATTTTAATCCTTGTATAACTCACTCATGAATAGCCATTAAGTGACATAATTTTCCTTTTACAGATATAGAAGAAACATCTAGGGGCAGGTATACTTACTTGATGGGTCTTTTACGATTAAGTGCAAAAGCAGAAAACTCTTCAGTGTTGAAGAAATATCCACTGGCAGGAGACTCTCATTCTGAAACCCCATCCACTTATTGGAGGCTGCTCCATGGGCCCCAGAGCACTTATTCCATCAACATTTCCTGCAATACGTGTCCATTCAAACAGATTTAGAAGACATTTGAGGTGAAAATAATCTGATGAGAAAAACAATTGTATCTGTCCTCCTTTTCCTAGTAATGACTTTTTTTTAGCTATCCCACAGTTTTATTTTATATTTAAATTTAGTTTTTAAGTTTTTACTGTTTCATTGTCTCTGCTCAATGACACCAAGTATGTCAGAGCTCAAATCTATGAGTTATTGACCCTTTTTATCTCTTTCCTGCTCTCAGAAGCGATTTACTGACAGGAAAGTGTTTTATGGCTGTAATTTTTTTTATCAGTGAGAGTTATGCTATAGTCTGACCCAGTCTGACCTAATCCCGACCCAAACAGAAACTGTCACTTGCATACCGGATGTTTAACACTTTCTGGGAGAGAGAAGAAAAAAAAGAAACACAGCTTAGTTATTTTTGTGCTTGGCACTGTACATACACATGTCTATCTCATCATGTCACAAGTCACCTCGGGTGTCCTTTAAAGTCAAGTAAATAAATTAGGCCAGAATATAGCAAAGTCACAATAATGTTTTTATACCTTATAGCGGACCCAAACTCTAGCACAACACAACATGAAAAGCCTTTATTCAACATATGGTTGCTAAAGAAATGTACTGCACTGTGCTCTGTTTTTGTTTAGCTAGATTAGCCATTAACCACTGTGAATCTGAGTGCTGTGGTTCTCTGCCTTTACAGGAAACACTGAGGCTGAACTTTTCCAGTGCTCCCAGGAAAGTGATACCTATCACGCTAGTGCGTGTTAGGCGTAGGCGTAGTGATAAACAGGCTGTAGTTGTACACAGAGTCAGAGGTAACGTGGTACAGGGCAGTGAGGCAAATTCGAAGTCAATAACAGGCTAGGTCATACACATTAGTAGATGTCAGTCGTATTGA
Organism: Hyperolius riggenbachi; assembly: GCF_040937935.1. Taxonomy (NCBI): domain Eukaryota; kingdom Metazoa; phylum Chordata; class Amphibia; order Anura; family Hyperoliidae; genus Hyperolius; species Hyperolius riggenbachi. The sequence goes on along the minus strand of NC_090646.1, from coordinate 209,473,848 downwards.
AAGGATTAGGCAATAGAGTAGTCAAAGACAGGCAGAGTCAACCACATGTATCAGATGGCAGCGGTACAAAAGGACTAGACAAGAGCAAGGTCAGGAGGCAGGCAAGAAGTCGGTACACAGATAATATACAATTAGATGTTATAATAATATTACAAATAATATATACGAAAATAACAAAGACTGACTAACTGGAGTACATATATATTGTGCATCTACACAATATATCAATGTAGCTCAAATTCACTAGCTAGACCTAGTATCAGCGAACTAATTAGTATCAAGGCCAGTAAGCAACTGACTCCCTGGCTTAATATACCCAAGAGGCAGAGCAGAACCAGCCCCCAGGATCACAGCCCCTCCTGTCAGACACGCCTCCTCAGCCTGTAAAGGCTGCTCTGCCCAGCGCGTGCCCAACAGGAGGAACTGCGCACGTGAGTCCTCTGATTCACCGCTGGAAGGATGCCGGGGATGCCTTCAGAAGACGTCGAAGGGATGCCGGGGATCCGGAGCGGAAGTGTCGCTGCCGGAGACGCCGCAGGACCCGCCGTAGGAAGGTAAGATTGTTACAATACCAAGTTAAGTCTTTAGGGTTTTTTCTAGGATTTCCAAAACTTGTAATGAAGATTTTTTTTTCCTCCTAAAGGTTATCATGCTGTGACTACCCATTTAGAGCAAAAAGGAATTTCTGAGCTTAGATCTCCTTTAAAGTCCCAGCTCACCCTCCTGACCTGTTATACTTAGTAAAGGTGAACAGGAGATTATGCATTGTATTACGTACAAAATTTTCATATTTGGTGTAGCCATTCCATAGAAATTCCATTTAGAATCGTCAGTCGCATGACCTGTGAACAAAGTATAGAGCTATCAGCTGAGCTGTAGTTTCCTCCTTAGCACAAAGCTATTGTCAGACCATGCCAACATGCTCCATTAGATCTCTCCTCAACTAACTTCCATGGGGATGATGGGATGGGAGGGAGATCGGAAAGCTCATAGACTGGTATTCTTCCAGTCAAGCAGTATCTGACAAAGCAAAGGAGGGCAACATTTCAAACTCAGCTCGGCAAATAATGAAAAATGAAAAATGCAAAAATGGCTTATGTACAAATTGCAAATTATTAAAAGTTCCACTCAGTGGAATAACTGTTTAGTGAATATGCCTTTAAGTAATGCCATAACTCATTAACCCTCCTGGCGGTTTATGAAAATCCGTCAGGGGGCAGCAAAGCCGTTTTTTAAAAAAATGTTTTGTTTTTTTTCATGTAGCGAGACCTTATCTCACTACATGATAGCCGCTGCTCAGCGGCATCCACCCAGCCCCTTCAAAGAACGGGATCTCCTGGAGGGCCTCCCCCATCGCCATGGTGACGGGCGGGATGACGTCACCGACGTCATTGACGTCGTGACGTCAAAGGGGACTCCGATCGACCCCACAGCGCTGGCTGGCACTGATTGGCCAGGCAGCGCACGGGGTCGGGGGGGCGGCTGCCGCGCGACGGTTAGCGGCGAATCGGCAGATAGCGGCGGTGATCGGATTGCACACGCAGCTAGCAAAGTGCTAGCTGCGTGTAGCAAAAAAAACAATTATGCAAATCGGCCCAGCGGGGCCTGAGCGGTGCCTTCCGGCGGCATAGCCCGAGCTCAGCTCGGGCTTACCGCCTGGAAGGTTAAATGGTGTGGCCAAAAAACTGACAGGTTTGCGTTAAGCATTTATGAGGACATATTTATCAGGACCAGTAGTACAAAAAAAAATTGGAACAAATTGCAAAGGCTGTGCGACCAATCAAAATGTTTCTCTTTTTCAACACTTGCTGCCTGTTTGGGTGTCCTAGACAAACCAGGCAAAAATTCTAATGACTATATAAAGTAAGTAAACCTGGGATGAGTAAAAAAAAATCATATTTATACATACCTGGGGCTTCCTCCAGTCCCCTTCAGGCTGATTGGTCCCTCGTCCTCCTCCATAGCCTGGATCCTCTGGTACATGAGCCGGTAAATTCACAAATCGGGGCATACTGCACATGTTCTGCCCAGCTGTGCACTTGCACCCCATCACACTCTTATCACCGGGAGAGTTCTGCACTTGTGCAACTACTGAACAGGTGCAAAACTCTCCCAGCCATGGGAGCTCGAGGGGGGAGCGCATGCAGCCAGACTGCACATGCGCTGACTGGCACCATCTTGCAAGATGACTGGGATGCCTAGCGGAGAATCCAGGTGGTGTGGGAATCGATCAGCCTGAAGAGGCTGGAAGAAGCCACAGGTATGTATAAAACTTTTGTTTTCTTTTCTCAGGTAACCTTGATGGCCCTTTCACACTGGGGCAGTGCGGTGCAGTATTTTTATCGCACCCCACCGCCTTGCAATGTAAAATGTAATTCTATGGAGACTTACATATTGTGACGTTACAGCACAATGCAAAAGAAGTGATGTTTTTGCCACATCCCTGACGCAGATCCAGAACTACGTTATCGCGAGGCTTTTGCGTCGAGTTGTGGCGATCTGCGTCAGCACAGAAGTCATGTTAATCTATGGCGACGCATGGATTTGTAAAAAAAATTACCAACGTGATGTCGCAGCGTGAATGTGTGGAAATGTATTTTAACAATACACTTCTGCATACACGAAGCAGGAAGTGACAGCAAGCGCGTGTCACAGGCATGACACTTCCTGCTTGGCTGGTGGCCAGACAGGGAACACCGCACAATAGAGCGGTATTTCCTAAAGGCCTGTTGTTGATGTTGCAATGCAATGTGTTGGGTGCGACGCACCGCATCATCAATGCTGGGTTACAGTGTGAAACCAGCCTTAAGTCACATAATTTCACTTGACTAATAAATCATGTCATCAAATAATTACATATTTAAGGGAAGATAAAAGAGACATTTCTATGTCAGAAAAGTACTTCTAGTTTTCAACAAAACGTTACTTAATTCTTGCTAGATCAGCATGTTCTTTCTCACCCAACCTCAGCTGAATCATCATTACAAGCTAAATCCAAGAACCAAAACCCTGGGGATACCTCCATTGCCAAAATGAACATTTTTGTGCTGTTAAACTTGACAAACCAATAGAAAGGTTTGAGTTCAGTCTTGCTGAGTCTAGTCATGAGGCAAGCAGTATGCTCATTTACTCTCTGCTGTTCATAAGGATCTCCACTGAGCTGTGACTGTTCATAAAGGGCAAACTACCTTTTCACCAGGGGAAGTGCAGAGCCTTCTTCAATCCAATAGCACGTTCAGACTGCCAGATTCTTAAACTTGGCATTCAGCTTAAATGATCACCCATTATGTGCGGGATTGACAATTTTGGCAATTGCCACCTCACCATTGTTTAATGATCACTACATCAGTGGTGCTCAAATACCCCTTTTCAAAATTCGAGTTAGGTCGAATTCGAATAGTAAATTATTCGAGGTCAGTCGAATATTCGAGTCGAATAATTTTTACGGAATTCGAGCTCACTATTCGAGTCGGTATTCGAGCTCATTATTCGAGCTGACTATTCGAAATGGCCTTAAATAGCTTCCAACACTTGTTTTGAGGGTGAATGATGCAAGAAACCTCTTTTTTTCCAAGTAACAACAGCAAGTGATTATGTGGGGATGTTCCTTTAAAAAAAAAAAGTTGAAAAGAGAAGTTGTGTCCAGAAATTTGTTCAGTACTGTATATACTTCTTCTTCTTCTTCTTTATCTTCTATATCTTCTTCTTCTTCTTCTTCTATATCTTCTTCTTCTATATCTTCTTCTATATCTTCTTCTTCTTTTATATTGTCTTCTTCTTCTTCTTCTTCATCTTCTTCATCTTCTTCATCATCATCTTCTTCTTCTTCATCTTCTTTTTCTTCATCTTCTTCATCTTCTTCTTCATCTTCTTCATCTTCTTCTTCATCTTCTTCATCTTCTTCTTCTTCATCTTCTTCATCTTCATCTTCTTCATCTTCTTCATCTTCTTCTTCTTCATCATCTTCTTCTTCTTCATCTTCTTCATCTTCTTCATCTTCTTCTTCATCTTCTTCATCTTCTTCATCTTCTTCTTCATCTTCTTCATCTTCTTCATCTTCTTCATCTTCTTCTTCATCTTCATCTTCTTCTTCTTCTTCATCTTCTTCTTCTTCTTCATCATCTTCTTCTTCTTCATCTTCTTCATCTTCATCTTCTTCATCTTCTTCATCTTCTTCTTCTTCATCATCTTCATCTTCTTCTTCTTCATCTTCTTCTTCTTCATCATCTTCTTCTTCATCTTCTTCATCTTCTTCATCTTCATCTTCTTCATCTTCTTCATCTTCTTCTTCTTCTTCATCTTCTTCTCCTTCTTCTTCTTCTTCTTCTTCTTCTTCTTCTTCTTCTTCTTCTTCTTCTTCTTCTTCTTCTTCTTCTTCTTCTTCTTCTTCTTCTTCATCTTCTTCTTCTTCAATATCGTCTTCTTCTTCACTTATTTCTCTTTTCAAAAATTTTTTTTTAAAGAAATGCAGCTATTTTTGAGCGTAACAAATAGCTGGTGGCGCACGCATGTTGGAAGCGCCATTGTATGTGCTCCCTGGCAGTGGAAACACACAGACAGCAGGAGGTAAATTCAGCAGCAGGAGGAGGAGGATGAATGTGTGGCAGCAGGCAGTCAATGAGGCAGGCAGCGTGACATAATAGCCCTGGTACCTAGCGGTGATACCAGGGCTGTAAATAAACACAGCAGGCAGGAGGTCCCAGACAGCGGTCGTGCAGCCCACATTGTGTCCAATACACAACTGGGACAACACAGTTTTCAACCCGGGCACCTCAGAAAAATTAAACCTTTTTTTTTTTTTTTTTTTTTTTTTTTTTTTACAACAAATTACACAGATATAGCTATTTTTTGACGTAATAGCTGGTGGCAGAGTGGCAGCAGAAGGTAAATCTGTGTACCCTGGCAGTGGAAAACACAGACAGACAGCAGCAGCAGCAGGAGGAATGGAGGAGTAATGTGAGCAGCTATTGTTTGACGTAATAGCTGGTGGTAGAGTGGCAGCAGAAGCTAATTCTGTGTACCCTGGCAGTGGGAAACACAGACAGACAGCAGCATCAGCAGGAGGAATGGAGGAGTAGTGTGAGTGTGGCAGCAGGTAGGCAGCGTGACATAATAGCCCTGGTACCTAGCGGTGATACCAGGCCGTAAATGAACACAACAGGAGGTCCCAGACAGCGGTCGTGCAGCCCACATCATGTCCAATACACAACTGGGACAACACAGTTTTCAACCCGGGCACCTCAGAAAAATTAAACCTTTTTTTTTTTTGGTTTTTTTTGTTTTGTTTTTACAACCAATTACACAGATATAGCTATTTTTTGACGTAATAGCTGGTGGCAGAGTGGCAGCAGAAGGTAAATCTGTGTACCCTGGCAGTGGGAAACACAGACAGACAGACAGCAGCAGCAGCAGGAGGAATGGAGGAGTAATTATGTGTGCAGCTATTGTTTGACGTAATAGCTGGTGGCAGACTGGCAGCAGAAGGTAATTCTGTGTACCCTGGCAGTGGGAAACACAGACAGACAGCAGCAGCAGGAGGAATGGAGGAGTAGTGTGAGTGTGGCAGCAGGCAGGCAGTGTGACATAATAGCCCTGGTACCTAGCGGTGATACCAGGCCGTAAATGAACACAACAGGAGGTCCCAGACAGCGGTCGTGCAGCCCACATCGTGTCCAATACACAACTGGGACAACACAGTTTTCAACCCGGGCACCTCAGAAAAATTAAACCTTTTTTTTTTTAATGGTTTTTTGGTTTTGTTTGTAAAACAAATTACACAGATATATAGCTATTGTTTGACGTAATAGCTGGTGGCAGAGTGGCAGCAGAAGGTAAATCTGTGTACCCTGGCAGTGGGAAACACAGACAGACAGCCGAAGGGCAGTACACAGCAGCCCACTGTAGGTGTAAAATGTGTGGCTGCAGGCGACGTAATAGTCAAAGTGAACCAGGCTGGCTTAGTGAGCAGGAGCCAGGAGGTGGTAAAGGGTGGTAAGGCACATTAACGATGGTTCTTAGCCAGTTCATGTCCCCCTCTCGCCGACAACAGGGGCCAGGAACTCGCCTTCCACCCACGCCTGGTTCATCTTGAGAAACGTCAGTCTGTCCACAGACTTGTGAGACAGACGTGAGCGTTTCTCGGTGACCACACCACCAGCTGCACTGAAGCAGCGCTCGGACAGCATGCTGGAAGGGGGGCAGGACAGCACTTCCAGGGCGTACTGCGCCAGCTCGCTCCAGATCTCCAGGCGCTTGACCCAATACTCCATGGGATCAACAGGGGCATCGCTGTCAAGCCCGCTGTAGGACCCCATGTAGTCAGCCACCATGCGGGTCAGGCGCTGGCTGTGACCGGTGGAGGATGCTGCTGCATGCACCTCCTCTCTAGTCACTGCTGCCGGAGCCTCTACAGTCCTGTAGAGCTCATGGCTGAGAGACAGCAGGTCTGTGGGGCGCTTGCTGCTGGATGCAGGCACCTGCTGCTGCCTCTGTGCTGGCTGCTGGACAGTGGGGGTGGAAGGCTGGGGGAAGGCTTCCTCCAAGCGCTCAACAAGGGCCTGCTGCAAGCTCCTTATTTGTTGCGCTGGGTCTCCTCCTGCAGGCGGCAGGAACTGGCTCAACTTCCCCTTGAGGCGTGGGTCCAACATCATGCTGATCCAGATGTCCTCCCTCTGCTTCATCTGGATCACCCTGGGGTCTCTGCGCAGGCACGTCAGCATGTGCGCTGCCATTGGGAAGAGGCGGGCCACGTCTGCTGGCACATCGACGGCAGTGCTGCTGTCCTCATCCTCCTCCTCTGCCTCGTCAGCCTCATCCTCTCTCCACCCCCGCACCAACTCAGCTGCACTGTGCTGCTCCCCCTCATCACCAGCAAGGTCAGGGACCTCCACCAAGTCCTCCTCCTCCTCCCCCTCAGAGGTGGACTGTGCAGCTGCTTGCCGCTCCTGCTGGTCCAAGGCTGCCGCTCCCTGTTCCAGCAAAGCATCGAGGGCCCTGTTCAGCAGACAAACCAGGGGCACCCACTCGCAGACCATAGCATGGTCCCTGCTCACCATGTTAGTGGCCTGCAGAAAGGGAGCCAGCACTAAGCACACCTGCTGCATGTGCCTCCAGTCATCATCGGGGACGATGGACGGGATGTTGCTGGTCTTGTCCCTTCTCTGAGCGGCGGAAACAGTGGCCAGGGCAAGGTACTGGTTGACAGCGTGCTTCTGTTCAACCAGACGCTCCAACATCGCCAGGGTGGAGTTCCAGCGAGTCGGAACGTCAAGGATCAGCCGATGGCGTGGCAGATCCAGCTCCTTTTGCACGTCTTCCAGGCTCGCACAGGCTGCAGCCGAGCGCCGGAAGTGACGCACAACGTTCCTTGCCGTTTCCAGCAGTTCGCCCATCCCCTGGTAGGTGCGCAAGAACTTCTGCACCACCAGGTTCAGCACGTGGGCAAGACAGGGGATGTGGGTCAGGTTTCCCCTGTCTATTGCGGCAACCAGATTGGCCCCATTGTCGGCCACCACCTCTCCGACTCTGAGGCCTCTGGGGGTCAGCCAAATCCTCTCCTGCTCCTGGAGTTTGGCCAACACATGGGTTGCCGTCAGCTTGGTCTTCCCAAGGCTGACCAAGTGCAGCAGCGCTTGGCAGTGGCGGGCCTTCACGCTGCTGCTGAGGCGGGGGGTTTGGCCAGGTGTGCCGGAGGATGGCAGAGGATCGGAGGAACCTGCTGCAGTTCCCCTGACCCTGCGGGGTGGCACCACCCACTGTGTTGCTGCTGCTGCTGTGCCCGCTGCTGCTCTCCCATCCTCACCCCCTTCCACCAAGCTGACCCAGTGGACAGTGAAGGACAGGTAGCGTCCTGTCCCGAAGCGGCTGCTCCAGGAGTCCATGGTGACGTGGACCCTTTCACCAACCGCGTGCTCCAGCCCTCGCTCCACATTGGCCATCACAAAGCGGTGCAGTGCAGGAATGGCCTTGCGGGAGAAAAAGTGTCTGCTGGGGAGCTGCCAGTCTGGGGCTGCGCAAGCAAGCAGCGCACGAATGTCGCTCCCCTCCTGCACGAGAGTGTACGGCAGGAGTTGGGAGCACATGGCCCGTGCCAGCAAGCCGTTCAGCTGCCGCACGCGACGGCTGCTGGGAGGCAGAGCCCTAACCACCCCCTGGAAGGACTCGCTCAAAAGGCTCTGGCGTGGCCTTTTGCTGGCACGGGAATCAGCAGACACAGCGGAGGAGGCCACTGAGGACTGGCTGCCAGAACAGGCCTCAGTGTCGGCAGCAGGAGTTGCAGAGGGGGGAGGAGCAGCGCGTTTCCGCACTCCTGCTGGTGCTGCTGGAGGAGCAGGAGGGCGGGTGGCTGCTGTTGCTGCTGCTGCTGAAGGCTGTGCAGTGATGGGTGTGGTGCCACTGCCAGCACCAGATGCCTTCAGCCTCTGGAACTCCTCATGCTGGTGGAAATGTTTCGCAGCAAGGTGGTTGATGAGCGAGCTGGTGCTGAACTTTAAGGGGTCTGCACCTCTGCTCAACTTCCGCTGACAGTGGTTGCAAGTGGCGTACTTGCTGTACACAGTGGGCATGGTGAAATATCGCCAGATTGGTGACAGAAACATCCCCCTACGGCATGGAAGCGCTGCTGCCTGTCTCCCTGTGGTGGTTGGGGGGGGGGGGGGGCTTGGGTGCGGCTGGTGGTGGTACTGGCAGATGCTGCTGCTGCTGCTGCTGAGCCTGAGACACCAGCAGGCTGTGGGACCTGCCTACTGCTGCCAATGCTTGCAATGATGCGCCTCCTTGCAAGGCCCACAAGAGCATCCTCCTCCTCAGAGCTGCTGAGGACGACATCCCCTGGAGGTGGTGGCACCCAGTCTCTGTCTGTCACCGGGTCATCATCATCCTCCCCCTCCTGAAACATGTCCTGCTGGGATGATGACCCCCCAAACTCCTCTCCTGATGCATGGATGGGCTGCTTGACTGTCGCCACAGTCTTGCTGTCCAATCCCTCATCCCCCAAAGTGCCCATGTAACGATTGTGGAACTTTCCCCGTGATCAGCGCACAACGCATGCGCTGACACGGCGGAGATCCTCCACAAGCGTATAATTTGCAGGAACCCAACAAAAGGTGCTACGCACCTGTAGAGGGAAATTCCTGTCGGCAGATGGCGCTGGGGAGTGCAGAGGAACCAATCCTCTGTACCTCCACAAGTGCCAGACAGGAATTGTACGAAGCGCAGAACACAATCGCAAGAGAGGCGATTGCGAATGAGATTGAGCAAAAGGGATAGGTTGTATGTGTGTGCGCCAATCCAGTCGCCACCCCGCGACCGCGCACACACAACAGCAGATACGAAATAGGAACGCGATCGCGAGAGGTGCGATCGCGAGACGTGACACTAGTGTTGGGCGAACAGTGTTCGCCACTGTTCGGGTTCTGCAGAACATCACCCTGTTCGGGTGATGTTCGAGTTCGGCCGAACACCTGACGGTGCTCGGCCAAACCGTTCGGCCATATGGCCGAACTAAGAGCGCATGGCCGAACGTTCCCCGAACGTTCGGCTAGCGCTGTGATTGGCCGAACGGGTCACGTGGTTCGGACCCGAACGCGCTCTGATTGGCCGAACTGTCACGTGGTTCGGGTAAATAAATACCCGAACCACGTCATATCTCCGCCATTTGTCTGTGGGTTTAGCTTTGGGTAGGCAGGCAGGGTAGTTCGCGCTCCAGCCACGCTAGCCAGGGTCCCCCCTGTCATTGTGTCACTGCTGGGAACAGTAGTACACCGCTTGCTCAGCCACACTATATAGCATTCTGTTTACTGCCACTCTGTGTACCTCGCTCAGCCACACTATATAGCATTCTGTTTACTGCCACTCTGTGTCTGCTGGGAATAGTAGTACACCGCTTGCTCAGCCACACTATATAGCATTCTGTTTACTGCCACTCTGTGTACCTCGCTCAGCCACACTATATAGCATTCTGTTTACTGCCACTCTGTGTCTGCTGGGAATAGTGGTACACCGCTCGCTCAGCCACACTATATAGCATTCTGTTCACTGTTCTGTGTCTGCTTGGAATAGTGGTACACCGCTCGCTCAGCCACACTATATAGCATTCTGTTTACTGTTCTGTGTCTGCTGGGAATAGTGGTACACCGCTCGCTCAGCCACACTATATAGCATTCTGTTTACTGTTCTGTGTCTGCTGGGAATAGTGGTACACCGCTCGCTCAGCCACACTATATAGCATTCTGTTCACTGTTCTGTGTCTGCTGGGAATAGTGGTACACCGCTCGCTCAGCCACACTATATAGCATTCTGTTCACTGTTCTGTGTCTGCTGGGAATAGTGGTACACCGCTCGCTCAGCCACACTATATAGCATTCTGTTTACTGTTCTGTGTCTGCTGGGAATAGTGGTACACCGCTCGCTCATCCACACTATATAGCATTCTGTTCACTGTTCTGTGTCTGCTGGGAATAGTGGTACACCGCTCGCTCAGCCACACTATATAGCATTCTGTTCACTGTTCTGTGTCTGCTGGGAATAGTGGTACACCGCTCGCTCAGCCACACTATATAGCATTCTGTTCACTGTTCTGTGTCTGCTGGGAATAGTGGTACACCGCTCGCTCAGCCACACTATATAGCATTCTGTTTACTGTTCTGTGTCTGCTGGGAATAGTGGTACACCGCTCGCTCAGCCACACTATATAGCATTCTGTTTACTGTTCTGTGTCTGCTGGGAATAGTGGTACACCGCTCGCTCAGCCACACTATATAGCATTCTGTTTACTGTTCTGTGTCTGCTGGGAACAGTAGTACACCGCTCGCTCAGCCAGAGTATATAGCATTGTGTTTACTGCCACTCTGTGTACACCGCTCAGCCAGACTATATACCATTGTTTACTGACACTCTGTGTACACCGCTCAGCCAGACTATATACCATTGTTTACTGACACTCTGTGTACACCGCTCAGCCAGACTATATACCATTGTTTACTGCCACTCTGATTCTGCTGGGAACAGTAGTACACCGCTCGCTCAGCCAGACTATATACCATTGTTTACTGACACTCTGTGTACACCGCTCAGCCAGACTATATACCATTGTTTACTGCCACTCTGATTCTGCTGGGAACAGTAGTACACCGCTCGCTCAGCCAGACTATATAGCATTGTGTTTACTGCCACTCTGTGTACACCGCTCAGCCACACTATATAGCATTGCGTACTCTGCCAGTCAGTGTGTATATTGCTGGGATCAGTAATACTCCACTCACCGTCAACCACTATATGAGCTCAACATGAGTTCCCCAGAGACCTCCGCTGTGAGCAGCACTCCCAACAACAGCAACAGCCAACGCCCCACGCAAGCTATAACATCCACCCCAGCAGCCAGTGGTCAGCAGCAGCCCTCCCCGGAGGAGAACGTTGTGTCCATCAGTCCGTCGCCAGAGCGATTAATGAGGGCTGCCATTGAGGAGATGATGGGGCCTGATGTGGAGGAGGAGGTCTGGCTCAGGCCAGCATCCCAAGTTAATGTTGAGGACGATGAGGGGTCTGTGTCTGGGGATGTTGGGGTGGCAGAGGTGGTGGGTGGGTCAGACTCAGGAGAAGAGTTGTATGATGAGGATGATGATCGGGACCATCTGTATGTGCCTCAGAGTCCGACCCCGGAAAACATGTTGTATCGTGTGTTTAGGTACTAAAATCTGCGTTCCCTCCCAGTAGTGTTGGGCGAACAGTGTTTGCCACTGTTCGGGTTCTGCAGAACATCACCCTGTTCGGGGTGACTATATAGCAGACTATATAGCATTGTGTTTAATGCCACTCTGTGTACACGGCTCAGCCACACTATATAGCATTGTGTTTACTTCCACTCTGTGTCTGCTGGGAACAGTAGTACACCGCTCACCCGCCACTGTATAGCATTGTGCTCTGTGTCACTGCTGACAATAGTGGTACACCGCTCACCCACCACTGTATAGCATTTCTGTACTGCCACTGTACTGCTGCCAGTCAGCGTGTACTTTAAGGATAAGTGAAATGAGGAAGAAATCCGGTGAAAGAGGGAGGGGCAAGGGAAGAGGTGTTTCCCCTGACGGTTCACGTACAGGCCACAGGGGAGCACCCAAGAAAACCCACTCAATACTGCCCATGTTGTCCAGGACAACAACCCTCACAGATCCAAAAGAACAGGACCAGATAATTACTTGGATGACCTCTCAAGCGTCCAGCAGTGGGTTAAGCAGCACCAGCACATCACGCACGAGGTCCGAGTCCTCAGCCAGTTAAAGTCTGGGCTTTCTTTGAAGACTGCACTGAGGATGTTACCATGGCGATTTGCAAGGTGTGCAAGACCCGCCTGAGCAGGGGGAAAAGTATTAACAACCTCTCCACCACCAGCATGAGCCGCCACATTCTATCCAAACATCCCACTCTGTGGGCAAACGCGGCAGGACAGGGTACCACCAGCAACACTGCCTCCCTTGGGTTCACCAGACTCACCACCAGACCCGCCTCAGCAGCAGCAGTAGCCCAGCCATTGCGTGGTTCACAACATTCACAAACATCAGACGATGCTGACACTGTCACTTTCCGGACTAGTGCTCTTGAGGTCTCCCAGTGTTCATCAAACACAACAACCAACAGCCCTTCGGTGTGCAGCGCTACGGTTGAGTTGTCTGTCTCTGAGATGTTTGAGCACAAGAGGAAATTGCCAGCAAATGACCCCCGGGCCGTGGCAGTAACAGCCAGCCAGCATAGCCAAGCTTCTGGCCTGCGAAATGCTGCCATATCGAGTGGTGGAGACAAACAGCTTCAAGGGCATGATGTCAGTGGCCATCCCACGTTACGTGGTTCCCAGCCGCTACCACTTTGCGCGCTCTGCAGTGCCTGAGTTGCATGAGCACGTGGTCAGCTAAATAACCCGAAGCTTGAAGAATGCCGTTGCCTGCAAGGTTCACCTCACCACTGACACCTGGACGAGTGCGTTCGGCCAGGGTCGATACATCTCCCTTACCGCGCACTGGGTGAACCTTGTGGAGCCTGGCAGCGATTCCTCACCTGCTACGGCGCGGGTGTTGCCCACGCCGCAAACAGCTGGATAACAACAGCAGCACCTACCTCTCTGACTCCTTCTCCTCCAACGCATCTCAAAGCTGTACCTCATCCGGAAATGCTAACCCAGCACCAGCAGCAGTAGGATCGTGGAAGCAGTGCAGCACAGCTGTTGGCATGCGTCAGCAAGCGTTGCTGAAGCTGATCTGCCTTGGGGATAAGCAGCACACAGGGGAGGAAATTTGGAGGGGAATAAAGGAACAGACGGATTTGTGGCTGGCACCGCTGGACCTGAAACCGGGCATGAAGCTAGACACCTGGCACGAACTGGCAATGTACGCAATAGAGGTGCTGGCTTGCCCGGCAGCCAGCGTTATGTCGGAACGCTGTTTCAGTGCTGCCGGAGGCATCATCACAGATCGGCGTATCCGCCTCTCCACAGAAAATGCAGACCGTCTGACTCAAATTAAAATGAATCAATCCTGGATTGGAAACGACTACGCAACACTCCTGGACCCCAACCAAGTAACATGACCGATGAACATCTGGGATGGTTTAGCGTTTCCGGTCCCTGTTTATTGAACCTCTCATCTGTATTACATTTATGACTGCATGGCGGCAAAAAGCATTGCTGCTATATCCGCACGCTTTTTGTCCTCATGCAAGGCCTGGGTTGTTGTGTCTCACAAAGCGTGGCCTTCTCCTCCTGCGCCTCCTCCTGTTCCATCACGTGTGCTGCTGCTGCTGCTGCTGCTGCTGGGTTACCGTTGCCGGTCCCTGTTTATGGAACCTCTTATCTTTATTACATTTATGACTACATGGCGGTACAAAGCATGCTATCCGCACGCTTTTTGTCCTCATGCAAGGCCTGGGTTGTTGTGTCTCACAAAGCGTGGCCTTCTCCTCCTGCGCCTCCTCCTGTTCCATCACGTGTGCTGCTGCTGGGTTAGCGTTGCCGCGTGGTCCCTGTTTATTGAACCACTTATCTTTATTACATTTATGACTGCATGGTGGTACAAAGCATGCTATCCGCACGCTTCTTGTCCTCATGCAAGGCCTGGGTTGTTGTGTCTCAAAGCGTGGCCTTCTCCTCCTGCGCCACCCTCCTCCTGTTCCATCACGTGTGCTGCTGCTGGGTTAGCATTACCGGTCCCTTTTCCTGGAACCTCTTATATGTATTACATTTATGACTGCATGCCGACAAAAAGCATGTTACCTGTGCAAAGAAAACAGACATTTCCCGCATTTAAAAGACAGTTTTCCCTTTGAAACTTTAAAATCGATTTTCTCAAAAACTATAAGCTCTTTTTGCTAAAAAATTTTTTCCTCTTGTACCCACTCCCAAGGTGCACATACCCTGTAAATTTGGGGTATGTAGCATGTAAGGAGGCTTTACAAACCACAAAAGTTCGGGTCCCCATTGACTTCCATTATGTTCGGAGTTCGGGTCGAACACCCGAACATCGCGGCCATGTTCGGCCTGTTCGGCCCGAACCCGAACATCTAGATGTTCGCCCAACACTACGTGACACAAGGCAGAACAGAATAGAAAACGAGGGTAGCAAAGGCACAGCAAATACAATAAGGAGATACGGAAAATAACAACCGCTAGCTAACCGCGAACACCGCACTCATTCGCAACAGTGCACGCGGTTATGCGCGATCTCCACGTGATAAGCACAATAGAGGCAAGCACGCCTAACTAACCATAAACAGACAAACATGAAACAGGGGACGCGAGCGCTTGCTTAACGGTTACCTCACCGAGCCTGTAGCAAGCGCAGCGGACAAGACAGACACACGAAAAACAGGAACTAGGCAGAAAGGATCCACCGCTCTTCCGCCAGAGCAAGTGTGATCCAAGCAGGAACACAGATCAGAAAGATCCACAGCCGCTAACGCTAGCGGCTAGTGCGATCTAAACAAGACAGAGCGATTTGCTATCAACCGCCGCTGGTGACAGCGCAATCGCGACCGACAAGACAGAACAGAAGGATCCCCAGCGCTCGCACAAAGTAGCTAGCGCGATCCCAGGAGACAGAACAGAAGGATCCCCAGCGCTAGCACAAAGTAGCTAGCGCGATCCCAGAAGACAGAACAAAAGAGATAGCTGGTAGCAACCGCTGCACCAGCTATACTCCAAGAACAGAGATCAGAACCATTTCCTGTCAACCACCATAGGGACAGGACAATGGCAAACAGGCAAGACAAGACAGAACAGGCAATACAGATAATACAACCTGACTGGGCTAGAAGGGGAGCCTAAAGCAACCCCCAGAAATTAACTATACTAGATAGCAATGGCTGACACTCCAGCAGTGTCCATCAGGAACTGAGCATGGAAGGGAAATGACCAGCAAAGCATTGTGGGAAAGACATAGTACTTATAGTACACGCCTCCAATGAATGTGGCCAGGCAATTTGCATAACAACGTATGCAAATTCCTCTGCAAGCACAAGCTGCAAAACTGACAGAAACTCTTCTTTCCAGAGTCCTGCAGCATGCAAACTTACACAATGGTCAAAGGGCTGCCTGTCTGCACAGGCAGCTGAGCAAATCATCACAGCCCATCAGCATCTCCTCCTCAAAATCGCCAACAACAGCAGACAATACCCTGATGGTGCCTGGGGTAAAAATACTGCTGAGTGACAGGTCGCCAACTTGTGACGGTGAACTGGCCTCCTCCCCAGACCCTGCTGGGCGGCTGCTGCGAACAGGGGTGGTGGTAGTGGTGGTGGTGGTGAGGGTGGAGGCCTCGGATGCAGAGCTGATGGCGGGCTGCTCATCCTCCGTCATGAGTTGCACCACAGTGTCTGCATGCTTTTCCTCAATGGGACGTTTCCGACCCGGCTGGAGGAAAATCGGAGCAGGTGCTACACGCTGCTGCTGCTGTGTCTCTGCAGCGTGAGTTGCAGATGCTCCTGCTGGGCGGCACCCAAGGCGTCCACGGCCAGTGGCTATGGGAGGAATGTTAGCCACTGACGCTGCTGCTGCTGCTGCGGAACTGTGCATGGTGGCGCGGCCGCGGCCTGCCACAATGCTGCTCCCTCTCCTCCTGATTCCCTTGCTGCCCTTCCCCTTGCCCAAACCGCGCTGGCTGCCACTTCCAGACATCTTCGATGTTTTGGGCGTATAGACAAAAGTTTTTTAAAAGGACGGGTGAAAAGTGGGGTACTTTAATGGAGTGGGTTGGTGGGTGAGGTGACTGAGTGAGTGTCCCTAGTACAGTAAGTAAGAAGTAACAGTCAGGAAGTACAACTAGCAGTTACAATAATCAGTAGTAATCACAAGTAAATTTAGTGTGTGTACACTACAGACAGTGAGTGCACGCACGCGCAAACACGCGCAGGAGCTAGCCTATGAACAGTGACTGAGTGAGTGTCCCTAGTACAGTAAGTAAGTAAGTAGTAACAGTCAGTAAGTACAACTAACTAATTACAATAATGAATCAGTTATCAGAAGGAAATAGAGTGTGTGTAGTGTGTGTACACAGACAGTGAGTGCACACACGCAGGAGCTAGTAGCCTATGAACAGTGACTGAGTGTCCTAGACTCCTAGTACAGTAAGAGTAAGTAGTAACAGTAAGTACAACTAACTAATTACAATAATCAATCAGTTATCAGAAGGAAATAGAGTGTGTGTAGTGTGTACACAGACAGTGAGTGCACACACGCAGGAGCTAGTAGACTATGAACAGTGACTGAGTGTCCTAGACTCCTAGTACAGTAAGAGTAAGTAGTAACAGTAAGTACAACTAACTAATTACAATAAGCAATCAGTTATCAGAAGGAAATAGAGTGTGTGTAGTGTGTGTACACAGACAGTGAGTGCACACACGCAGGAGCTAGTAGCCTATGAACAGTGACTGAGTGTCCTAGACTCCTAGTACAGTAAGAGTAAGTAGTAACAGTAAGTACAAACAACTAACTAATTACAATAAGCAATCAGTTATCAGAAGGAAATAGAGTGTGTGTAGTGTGTACACAGACAGTGAGTGCACACACGCAGGAGCTAGTAGCCTATGAACAGTGACTGAGTGTCCTAGACTCCTAGTACAGTAAGTAGTAACAGTAAGTACAACTAACTAATTACAATAATCAATTACAATAATCAATCAGTTATCAGAAGGAAATAGAGTGTGTGTAGTGTGTACACAGAAAGTGAGTGCACACACGCAGGAGCAGCTAGTAGCCTATGAACAGTGACAGTGAGTGTCCTAGTACAGTTACAGTATATAACTACAATACTAATACAATCAGTAGTAAAGGACAGCAGAAATACTGGTATAGAATAGAGAGAAATAAACAGAGGACAGGAGGACAGCTGCCCACACAGGCAAGGCCCTGAGGCCTAAAGCTGTAAGCCTGCAGCAGCTGGCCTGTCTCTATGTAACACAAAAGCTACTAACTAAAATACAATGTCTAACTAACTAACAACAATATAGGTGTGTATAGGAGGTGTATGTGAGCAAAAACGCTAGGTAAATGACCACAATAGAGCTCTTGCTAAGCCAAAGCACAAAGGAGCAACTCTCTCTCTGTACAAGTCTCAGGCAAGCACGGAGAAACGGAACATGGCGGCCGCTATTTATAGGGTAGGGGCTGGCCAGGGTCCCCCTCTGTGATTGGCTGCCGTCAGAGGGCCTGGGAGCCCTCTGATTGGCTCTAAGGACATCAATCTGGGCTATGACGCTATTCGAGCTCGGTACCGAGCTCGAATAGCGCCGTTTGCTCGAATAGCTCGAATAGTGAATGGGCTATTCGAGTGTACTCGAATAGCCCATTCGAATAGCTACAGCTATTCGGAGCTCGAATACCGAGCTCGAATAGCTGGAAAAGAGCTCGAATATTCGAGCTACTCGAATATTCGAGCTCTGCTGAGCACCACTGCACTACATTAACATCTACCACACGGAACAAGGAAAAGCAGTAGTGTTTGTTCCGAATACCCTGTTTGCCACTATGCTGCAAATTGTCAATTTAGGAAGAATCGGTCATAGTGACTTTTGTAGGGACTATCTGGTGCCTATAACAATCAAGAGTTTTTATATGTATTGTAACATTTTGTGGCTTGCAGTAATCACTGATGGAATGCCACTGTGCGTGTGCTGCAGATGTAGTTGTGGTAATCACTGATGGACTGCCACTGTGCGTGTGCTGAAGCCAGGTGTGGCTTATGGTAATCACTGATGGAATGCCACTGTGCATATGCTGTTGCTGTGGCTTGCATCTGAAGATTAATACCTGGTAGATAATTTTCAATTCATAATTTTAGCTTGCAAGCTGAAAAAGTGTGGGCACCTCTGGTGTAAGAGATGCAGAGGTTGTGCCCGCACCAGGGTGCCTGGACCTGTGAAGCCCACATAAGGCCCTCATCAAGTCGGGACCCAACATTACGTCAGAGCGAGTGAGGATGCCGGCCAGAGAGGAGGGAAGCAATGAGCACCTGGGGGAACGTCAGGAATGTGAGTGGATTCTCTTCTTCTCCTCCTACCGCCGCTGCTGTAACAGTGATCACTATGATCCACCGCCGATCATGATCACATGATCAGGAGCCAATCTCGATGGCTCCTGATTACTGAGGGGAGATGTAAGCTGTCATATGATCTCCCCTCTCTGGTAAGCACGATCACGTCGTGAGCAAAAATAGCAGGTAGTGTAGACAGCCACAAGTGCGGTGTAGGATTTACCTACAGCAGTCCACTAAAGGTTAATGTAAGTGGTGTACACTATGTAGCTGGGTGGGAGGGTGGGCAGTTAGGTAGCCGGGTGGGAGGGTGGGCAGTTAGGTAGCCGGGTGGGAGGGTGGGCAGTTAGGTAGCCGGGTGGGAGGGTAGGCAGTTAGGTACTAGCCGGGTGGGAGGGTAGGCAGTTAGGTATCCGGGTGGGAGGGTAGGCAGTTAGGTATCCAGGTGGGAGGGTAGGCAGTTAGGCAGCTGGGTGGGAGGGTAGAAAGTTAGGTAGCTGGGTGGCAGGGTAGGTAGACGGGTAGTATAGTGGGGTAGGGGCCCGACTCTGATCCTCCCTGCCTCACCTGGGGATCCCCCCTCCTTTTATGAGTGGCGGGAGAGCAGCATATACAGCAGGCTCCGGCGGGGTAATCAGATGCTAGATGTCCAGCTGCCTCCCGGGCTAAAGTGTTTCTTCGGTATGCTGCTCGCAATAAACCAGGAAGCAGTGCGAGCGGCATACAGAGGAGACAGAGTAGCCCGGGAGGCAGCTGGTTCTCTAATGTCTGATTACCCTGCCGGAGCCTGCTGTATATGTTGCTCTCCCGCCGCTCATAATAGGAGGGGGGCCCCCGAGGTGAGGGAGGGGGGCCAGCGCTGGCGGCATTATTATATTCCACTTCTCGCATGTACACCACTTTGTATTGGTCTTTCACGTGGAATTCCAATAAAATTGATTCGTTTGTGGCAGTAATATTACAAAATGTGGAAAACTTCAAGGGGGTCGAATACTTTTGCAAACCACTGTATGTGTCCTACCTGTGTGAAGGCATGTTCACAGTAGGGGGTTGATTCACTAAACTTCTGTAAAGTTTCTGTGTACAGGCAGCACACAGCAATTCTATTGATACTAACACCAGCTATATAACTCTCATTTCACAAATAGTAGAACTCATGTCGTGTTACCTTTGTAACACCCACGTTATTAGCAACACACGCACTATACTACTTGCATAATACATGGTGCAACATAATCATGTGTTACCCAAATAGAATAGCACACAGATTACTAGCAAAGCAGGTATTACCTAGGTACGTACCTGCCATTAGTATCGGTAAAAGTTCAGTGCACTGTCTGCAATTTTACTGAAGTTAAATTAATCAACCACTAGGTCTTCTGGAAGACAGATTACCTAACTAGACAGACAGACAGAATGAGCCAAATGTTTTTTATAAGGGTCAAGCATGGACCCATTCATACATGTACATCTACATGTTTGGACTTGTTTGCTGTGGCTTTGGCACCTTATAAATCTGGCCAACATACATTTTTCAGAAGGCAATTGCAATGCCATAAAACTGCTTTTTACCATTAGAGTGGTCCATGCTATACAGATTAAGTGCCATGCCAGCATATGGAACAAGGAGTATAATTAGATGATTATACTCTCGAAAGTCATTCTCCTGGTTTTCACAATTATCTACAAATAGGTGCAATTAATATCTAAGTTTTTAAAAACAAATAGAATCAGGTATTTTGGAGGGCTGGGCCAAGACAGAAAGCATGTAACTTCAACAATGATTTTAATACACAATCGGTATATGGTTATATCATTCTTTTTTGTGTGGGAAAGGAATCAGTTAAGAGAGAACTTATTGAGCTCATTTTTAAGGATCGTCAAGTTTTGTTCTGAATACCACAATGGACTTGATATTGCATACTTGGCCTAATGCAAAATTGGTAATAGTTGCATTAGAGCTCAGCTATATGTTGTAAATGTTGCAGACAGAGTTTTATATTGCCTGTGTGTTAGCTTTTCATATTAAGCATGATATAAAAAAGATCATATGTGTGAAAATGAAATGAGAGAGAAAAAACAGCAAAATCTCTCAACCTGTATCCAAAGCACAGATGCAGTAACTAAAATAGTAAATGTAGGAAGTAATAAGAAGCAGACCTGTATACCCACTGGGTTCTCTAATGCCAATAAAACGTCTGCAGCTAAATGCTTCAACTTTGTCAAAGAGAAGTTGTTTCAAATTGTGAAGCAGGCTTTGTGTCTTAAAACATGTATCGTAAATACTCGGGTTATTCTCTGAAGACATTTGATTTGAATTTCAAGCAGAACATGTAGGCAGATTTTGACAACCACTATTTTCAAAGAGTCACGGAGCTGGAACAGTGTTCTAAAGGAGTGATTGACAATGCCAACATGGCCAAGAGAAAATTCTTTGCCTGGTTTTGGATATTAGCAAACAATAGTGTAAAGAAAAAGTAACAACTGGGAGTGCAATTAGATGTTAGGGGACTGCATAGTATAATCTTCGTAGATGTCCAGGTTTCCATCTCACTGCTTAATCTGCAATCCTAAACTAAATTAAATGACAATGTATTAATTTTATCAAAGTCTGACAGGGTGCTACAAAATGACTACCAAATGCTATTGATGCATGGACAAAGTCAAATTCTGTAGGCCTGGCTTTGCTTTCTTTAGTTCTGAGCTCCCTGTAGTTCCAAGAGATTTGCTTTAATTTTCATCTCCTGAAGGTATCAGCAATCTGTGATTGCTGAATAAAGATTAAAACTACCTCACCCTTTAGAAAGATGAATCAGTCATGATAACAATGACTCTGCTATCTGATGGCAGAGCTCTGTAAGCTGGACAGGAGACGCTTTCATTGGCTCCTGACCGTGTGATCAATGTACACCAATGGGAGTTGCTTACATTGATGACAGGGTCAGGAGGCAATTTCATAGGCTCCTGACCAGCTCACAGGGCTCTGCCATCATAGAGATAGCAGTTGAATGGAAGTTAACAGCTTAGACCAGCATGACAGACAGCCTTACCAGAAAATATTGCCAGAACATTGTAAGACTTCAACTGACAATGTGAGCTCAGTGAGGCTGTACTGTCCATTTCCATTAAAGCATCAGGAGCCTGCCACCTATTTTATCAGTTGGCGCTATGTGGCTGGCCTCCTGTAAGACAAACTAGTATTAGGACTAATTGCTCAATACAATTGCTCCAGTTTTGCTCTAGTTCTCTGTGCTAATGTTTTGGTAGCTCAGCCATAAGGATGTTGGTGGGTTCCTTCACCAGTTCTCATATTACTCAACACATATCTAATGTTGGTACCTCGATTTAAGAGTGAATTAGAACTCTAATGTTCTAAACCATAATTCATTGTGCTGTGAAGCATGTCTTTTAATAGTAAGCTCTACTTGTCACACTTATAAACATTTTATATTAAAAATTGCATTCTATTTATAGTTATGTCGTATGTTAACTGCTGCATTTTTATAAAGGGAACCTGAGCCAATTAAAATTGTTTAAAATATACACATGACATATCTGCAAATGAATATGACATGCTTACCTCAAGAAGTTTCAGGATGATCCCATTTTGTAATTTAAAAGAAAAAGAGTAAGCTTTCAGCTTTTCAGCCTTCCTCAGACTCGAATCCTGTATGCTGAAAATATGTTAGAGCACACAGCTATAAACATGCAACATCAAAGGCTTATACATAGATTTTTTTTGCAAACATAAATACATGTCATTGCAATGCCTTAATTTAAACAAAACATCCAAGCAGGATCTTGAGAAGATGTTAGCTTATTTATGACTAATAGATAAGACCCTTTGTTTACTCAATCCTCACATAGCAGAAACTCTGACTGTAAAGGTCCGTACACATGTCGGACTGGAGGCAACGACGGGTCCGTCGTTGCCTCCCACTGGGTGGGCGTTCCAACGGCAGTCCGGCGTGTGTACGCACTGCCGGCGGACTGATACGGCTGTTTCTGAGCGATCCGCCGGGCGGATCGCTCAGAAACAGCCGTATCAGTCCGCCGACAGTGCGTACACTCGCCGGACTGTCGTTGGAACGCCCACCCAGCGGGAGGCAACGACGGACCCATCGTTGCCTCCAGTCCGACGTGTGTACGGACCTGTAAAGGGGCATTGTAAATTCAGAGTTCCAAATGGGAGTGTCAATGGGTTCACAATTTGCCACACAGTATGAAAATATCTTTATGGCCTAAATCGAAAAGGAATACTTTGATACATGCCACATAAAACCCATTGCCTACTTCAATTTTATAGATTATAATTTATTCATCTGGTCCACAAGTGAGGAGAATCTTTTCCAATTCTACATGAACGTCAGTGTCTTTCATCCCACAATCAAATTGAAACTAAGATACTCTTACACTGAATTTAACTTTCAGGATACCACCATATACATCAGGGAAAACAGTCTACAAATGCCTTTGTACCGCAGACCAACAGACAGTCCCACATATCTCAGGTATGTCAGTTTCCACCCTAAGCACAAGAAGAACTCCATAATTTACATCCAAGCTATAAGATGCAACTGGATCTGATCTGACAGGGTGGACAGAGACAAACACCTGGATTACCTTAAGAATATTTTCATTAAACAAGGTTACAGTCCTCTTATGACTGAGGCCCAAATCAGGAAAGATAGCATCATCCCTAGGACTCAGCTCCTGAAATACAAGCATAACCAGGAAGAGGGCTGTGACCCAATGGTTGTCACCTAGAACCCACACATGAAAATCTTAAGAAGGATTGCAAAGGAACTTCATCCCATTTTACACAAGGATTACAGACTGAGAAAAATATTCCATGAACCTCCCCTCCTGGAATATTGACAGCCACCCAATCTAAAACAGATGATTGTCAGGAATTCTTTGAATAGACCACAACAGCATGGAGTGTCGCCCAGCCAACAAAAAAGGTGTGAGACCTGCAGACACATCTACTCCACTGACAGGATAACAGTACCAGGTTCACAACAGGAATGCAGAGTGCAAGGCATCTTTTCCTGTGATTCTACTAATCTGGTATATCTTATCATGTGATCAAAATGCCTAGAAGGCATTTACTTGGGAGATACTGGACACACTCTGCATAAACATATGAATGGCCACAGGTACACTAGTAACAATCCCAAATCTGATCTCCCAGTTGCTACACACTTTCTTTCCCATGGACACAGCTTAAATGATCTTCAGGTTACTGCCCTGAAGGGTGGCTTGACATCAGAGAAAGAAAGAATTGCAGCAGAAACAAAATGCAGACATTCAAATATGCAGATGGAGGTTTGCATAAGGATAGCAGTTTCTTATATTTGTATGAGGCTGATGGTATTTAATGCCATAATTTTTTTTCAGCATAGACAAATATTGCATCCATTCTGCTTGTAGCTATCTTTTGGACTCAGAATTTACAATACCTCTGTACCAGTCAGAGTCTCAGTTATGTGAGGACTGAGTAAACAAAGGGTCTTATCTATTTTTCATAAATCAGCTAACATCCTCTCAAGACCCTGTTTGTATGCTTTGTTTCAATTAAGGCATTCTAATAATATGAATTTATATTTGCAAAAAAAAATTAAATCTATTTATCCCCTTTTGATGTTGCATCTACTGTATATATAGCTGTATGCTCTAACATCTTGTCAGCATACAGTATTCAAGTCTGATGAAGGCTGAATAGCTGAAAGCTTACTCTGATTCTCTTAAGTTAGCCAATAAATCATCCTGATTCAAAACGTCTTGCTTTTACTGATGGCTAACACGGTACAATACTGTACTGCTAATACTTCCCTCACCGTAAGTTCCTTTAAGAATCTCACCATTTTCTTCTAACAACAATTCCTTCCAGTTCTCAGTTGATCTAGTCATCCTTGACTCTCCAGAAGCTGTCAGCCTCAGGGCCCTTTTCCACTACATCATTTGCCGTCAGTTATAACTGAAAGGAAAACTGATGTGCAAGGTAATGCCCATGTTTCCCTATGGCTCAAGTGGGTGATATTACAGATTAATGGAGTGCTTACCCAGAGCTATTATGGGGTCATTGCCACTTTTAAAATTCCATTGATCACAGTGAACAAACAAGACATGGGAGAGGAGAAAGAGATTGATGAGTAGACTATGTGGTAGGTAAATATAACATGTTCATGTTTATTTTGACTTATATTTTTCAGTTCAGCTTATCTTTAAATAGAAGATAAACTGTTACACCACAAGGTGTACGTTTGATGCTGGGAATACACGTTACGTTTTGCTCGCTTGATTCGGCACTCGATCTATTAGCCATTCGATTTTCTGCTCAATTCTCCTATCTTCCACTCGTTTTTCTTATCTTTTTCCCATTCACTTCTATGAGAAATCAAGCGAAACATCGGACATGTCGGAATATTATCATCGAAGGCATCTACCAGAACGATTCTTAGCAAAAAACGTACCGTGTATTCCCAGCATTACATAATAGATAGAACTGCACACTGTCACTTTTTTTTTAAAATCCATCTGGCATTTTGTTGAAAAAAGAAAAATGCCAAACTAGCTGTATGGTTTGGAAGTATCCTAATTCCACAAACGAAGCAGTATTTCAACAAGGAGACCCTAACCTTGAATTATAAATCATGAGGGATTATCCCAGTACAATGAAAATGCAACAATGAATTCTAGAAAAGTAAAGTTCAATTAGAGGAGCACCTTTATCTAATTTACATTGTTTGAGATGCGCCTTTAGTCATAGTGTGCTTGCCAACAGTATGATTTGTTTGATCATACATGTATAACAGCACTAATTATGATCAAACCCAGCCACAGATCTAGCAATGTAGCTTCTTTGAAAAAAAAAAAAGTCGGTATTGTACATGATCTCATTATTTCTTTTATGTAAAATGAGCGATCTCAAGAAGTATTCTCACAGTACACAACGTTCTTCCTTAATGGGTGTAACTTAAGAGTTGAAGACGATCAGAAGGCAAAGAAATCCAAGAACCCAACTTGATTCGGAGTAGAATTTTCAAAACATTTTTCACTCAAGCTGAGATTTCAGCTGGCCACGAAATAGGGGAAATAACTTTTATGGCTATTAAACATTTTAGCTTATACAACTTACATTCTTAACTTTCTTTTGATGGAAGCACACATTTAGACACAGGGCATTTGTTACATTTTTTTGCATACTCATGACAGGATGTTTACAATTGAATTTACCACACCATCATTGTATTAATTCCAGCCTTGCCAGACATATTAAAGGGATACTGTACAGTCCTCTATGCCTGATGTTTCCCCGCTACTTCAGCCTCATACTTGCATACTTAGATTTTGCCTAATGCCAATCTAGTGACCAATTTTGGTCTGCAATATACATGGACATATGGTTTGACCAGACAAAAAGGATGCTTGGTGCATATTAAACCATGACTGTACATTTGATCACAGACGCTATGTTTTTAAATACCTGTTGTCACAGCTACTGAAATGTCAATGCTTTGCCTCTGAAGAAGTGGCCAGGTCAAAAGCTGTGAAATGTGTATCAGGCCAATCTTGAGATTGTATGTATGATCCTCTGAGGGGTGTCCTATACACTACTATTTTTGTTATATATTGCATTATTAGTTTTTTATTCATAGCATGGTCTCAGTTTATCGACCTAGATTGATGTCATCAGCAGAAACAGTTCTGACTGAGTCCTTCACACAAATCAGTTGTCAATATATATGCCTGCAATATTATCCTTTGTCTGCTAATGCTAATGCACTATGGGGACATGTATCAACATTAACCTCCTGAGCCGTATGCTCGACACTGTGTCGGGCATGCCGCTTCAGAGGTTTTGCTGGCCTCAGGTGTCCTCCAGTTTAAATCTAATAGGTTTTGTGGCTTTATTACAAGTTAGCTAGCAACAGGCTAGCTTGTTTAGGTCGCCGACACCCCCCAATCGCCCCCGAACCAGCTACTTATACATTACAAAGCCTGGCTCCAGCAAACACCGCAGCCTCCCCACATAGCTGCGTTCTTCTCTATGCTGAGGATCGGGAACGCGCATGACGTCATGACGTCATGCACTATCCTCTACATAGAGAAGAATGGAGCTGTGCGGGGAGGCTGCGCGATCGCTGGATAGAGGCTGGGTAATGTATATAGC
Source organism: Hyperolius riggenbachi (assembly GCF_040937935.1). Taxonomy (NCBI): domain Eukaryota; kingdom Metazoa; phylum Chordata; class Amphibia; order Anura; family Hyperoliidae; genus Hyperolius; species Hyperolius riggenbachi. The sequence continues at coordinate 209,447,163 of NC_090646.1, read as the reverse complement.
GCCTCTATCGGGGGGATCAGGGGGTCATTGGGGGGTGCTGGCAACCTAAACAAGCTAGCTTAGTGCTAGCTAACTTGTAATAAAGCCACAAAACCTAATAGATTTAAACTGGGGGACTCAGGCTACCAAAACCTCCCGAGCAGCGTAAAAAGCAAAAGCTAAATATTGCGCAGTTCCAAACATAATACAGTGGAACTTTTCTCTGCGAGTATAATTACAGTAGTTCCGGAAACATGCTTGTAATCCAAAGCACTCATATCAAAGCAAATTCCCCCATAATAATTAATGGAAACCCAGTTGATTTGTTCCAAAATCTAAAAACAGTTATAGTAAAATAGTATAAAATAAAAATGTAATCAAGACTTTCACTATAACTAACAGAATTATTGCTATCTGTTGGCTTACCCCAACCTTTTTGTGTGTGTGGCTTTAACAAGGAGCTTATCCAGTGACAGTTACTTACTGTTGAGGATTTCATGGAATTCCTGATTGTAGCTCTATGGAGGTCCCAAGGACAGGAGATGAGGGAAAATTCCTCCAATTAGCATACAAACTGTAAACACTAAAAAGTTACCAGCCTCTTTCCAAACTTTTATTAAAGTTAAATGAAGAAAAAAATCTTAGAAGTGAGCTCTAAAATGTTCAAATACATAGAAACAGCAACAACCAGGGGCCTTACAAATCATGGTCACCCGTGCAAAACATTTTTATGACCCACCCTTTCTATGTAATCCCCTTTCTATGCAGTCCCCCCCAACACACACACAACACACATACACACACACCACACACACATACACACCAAACACACACACACACACACACACACACACACACACACACACACACACACACACACACACACACACACACCACACACACCCTTCTCCCAGCAAATGTAGCAACCCTTCATTGTTATCGCAGACATCAGAACCATTTGCTATGTATGTTAACCAAGTTCGTCTGACCTACAGTATACTAACCCTGCTATGATTACTGGCCTGTCCTCTATCTCAACACTTGTCATACTCATCTCCTTCAGGTTTCTTCTGGAGAGGTGAACCAAGGGGTTCTAAGCAAGCAGCAAAAAAAAAGTATTGTGCTCAATTGAGCGCGTGCCAATCATCTCTTGTGGGGTGGTCAGGTGAAAACAAGGGTGCTCCTTAGACTTGGGCAGGCCCTTGTCAGCTGCTGGTTTTACTCATAACAGTCTCAATGTGCAAGTTAAGTATGTTGAGTACATACCTTTGTAGCAAGCATGCAAATAAAAGAAAACTACCATACAGTTAAGATGGTAATTAAAGTAATTATCTCAAAATATACAACATGACTCATTTCTGCTTCCTTTAAGACAGGTCAGTTAGGAGATCGGTTCCCTGCTAGTGCCCTTACACATTGACATACTTGATTAAACCAGAAGAATTGGCCATTGATCATCTCATGTCAACAAGTACCAAATTTAACCTTTTTTTCCCCAAGGCCAGCTGTCTAGTACCACTTCCCCAATTCAAATTAAAAGACCATTTCAAGTTACCTGTCCCTCCTTCCGTGTATTGATTTCTCCATCATCTGCAGCAGCCCCACTCCCATTCCATGTACACTCACCTCTTCCATATATAGCCTCTGTGTACAGCAGCCTTTCTTTTCTATGTGTAGCCTCCTCCTTCTTAAAGAGACACTTAAGCCAGAAAAAAAAAATGAGTTTTACTCACCTGGGGCTTCTACCAGCCCCCTGCAGCAGCCCTGTGCCTTCGCAGCCACTCACTAATCCTGCTGCAGGGGGCTGGTAGAAGCCCCAGGTGAGTAAAACTCATTTTTTTTTCTGGCTTGAGGTTCACTTTAAGCAAGAGTGCCCACTTTTTCTTATCTAGCCCCTCTATTCAGGTTTCTGTTTCCATCTACAATATTCTTTTCCAGGTGCGGTAAACTCGCTTATCCGTGTACAACTTTTCCCCTTGAGTAACAGCTCTTTCCTGCGCTGTAGCCTTTGTGATATTTATAAAAGTTCAACCTTGCATGTCTACTTCAAGAATTATGTTTCTAGATGGTGATGGTTTTCCTGCCAAGGTATAGTTGTTAAAGAGTAGAAATGAAGTGGCAAATTTTGCAAATGTATTTTTGCCAGAAGATAATTTTTCACAAAAACATGGGCCCATATGCAATTCACCTTTTTTCTAAGTTTTTTCATAGGTGATATTTTCACACCCTGTCATAAAATGCCCTTTAATCCACCAGCAAGCAAGAAAATACTCAAGATGATTTTTCACAAAGGTTTAGGTACTTTTTAATTTGTTAAATGCTTAAAAGCCATTTTAAAAAGAATATGAAAATGATTAGGGCAGCACGGTGGCATAGTGGTTAGCGCTCTTGCCTTGCAGCGCTGGGTCCCCGGTTTAAATCTGGGCCAGGTCAACATCTGCAAGGAGTTTGTATGTTCTCCCCGTGTCTGCGTGGGTTTCCTTTAGGCACTCTGGTTTCCTCTCACATCCCAAAAACACACAGATAAGTTAATTGGCTTGCCCCTAAAATTGGCCCTAGACTATGTTACATGCACTGCACAATATAGGCATATGACTATGGTAGGGACGAGATTGTGAGCCTCTCTAAGGGACAGTTAGTGACAAGACAATATATCCTGTGCAGCACTGCGGAATATGTCGGCGCTATGTAAAGGCTTAAATAAATAAATCTCCTAGGCGATAACTCAGGAGAAAAAGTTAATTGCATATGGGCAATTGACTTTTTGTTTGATGAGAACATAAAATTGGTTAGTGTTCTGAAAATAGATATTTTTTACAAAAATATACTTTTTCATACCTCGCTGGTTTTAATCTACTTTACAAAATGCCCATTTCATGAAAATGTAATAAACTGCTTATCAAAAATGCTCATATTCATGTAGATGCTGGTGAAACAAAAATGGCCATGTTGGTATATCACTATCAAAAAGCCACTGAGCAGGTTACAGAGTTGGTACGAATATTAACTAACAATGCTCTCTCAAGTCAAGTGGCCCAGTTTGCAAAACATCGAGCCATGGCCTATTCATCTCTTTTTTTTATTGCTAGTTTGAAATCAAGCGTGAAAGCTCATGACATGCAATGCATAAGAATTCAGAGATGTATGTATGCAAAATAAAACTTCTTACTGGAAAATTTAGAGAAATCTGTATTATTTCAGGGCTTCATAAATGTTCTGGCCAATTTAATGATCCAGAGCCAAATTCAGTAGTATTCCTGCTTAACAAAGCCAAAATTCCAATAAGAGGAACAATGCAGTCTCTTCATCTACTATACGTTCAACAATTCTCCTGTCAAAATGAATTGGCAAAATAATGTATCACTGCAAACCACAATATCACAGGCTTCCAATCAACCCTGAAAAACCACTCTCAAATGGCTAAAATTATGCATTACACTTCTATGGCTATGTGCTGAGTTGGTGTGTTATAAACAAGCATGGTTTTTGACCATTCAGGCTTTGTGTTTGGTGCCCAGATTCATTGTGTGCTAAAATTGGCAAAACAGTGCTGATAGAAAATAAGAACCTTTCAGCAAGTGCGCACTACAGTTTTATATAATGCTTATTGACTCGGACATTTTTTTCTTCAGCAGTAATGGGGCACTTTTGGATAGGACCCACTGAGCAAATTACCATCCATGTTCTTATACGTCCAAGGAGCTATTTCTGTCTATTTAAGTCTTCACATCCTCTCATCTGTTCCAAGCATCACAAAGGAATCTAAAGCTATATACAAAATTTTCTGATCATTTTGACCAAAAATCTAAACTGTGTCTCCCAATGTTGTTAGCCTCCACTTAGATTGTCCATTGATTCAAACTGCTACTATTCCTATGGCAACTTCCTCCGGTTTTCCCACAGCACGGTGATGCTAATCAGTTCTCCCTCTCCCCTACCCCTATATAGGAAAGAATGCACTTTTTTGCCAGGGATTTAGCAATGCTCATTTATTACAAAAAAAAAAAACAACAACTAGATACTTACTAGATACTTACTGAGTAGAGGGATGCCTCTGGATAGTCCGGAGGCTTCCCTTATCCCCTTACACTCCTCTGTTGGGAGTCCTTGCTCCCGCTGAAACATATTCAACAAAATTGTTGAATATGTTGCTTGTGGCCGTACTCTATGCTTGGGATCGCCAGGAGGGTTTGTGCCTGCCCAGAAGCACAAAGCTGCTCATGCACAGGCTTTTCCTCCGTGCATGAGCAGCTTCATGCTACTGTGCAGGTGTGATCCCGACTGGTGCCTGCACAGTACGGCCACACTCATACTTGGATGGGAGCACGACCACAGAGGTGAACAGGGTCCTGACCAGCAGTGGAGGGGTCAAGGAGGAATCTGTGTTTCATATGACCCTGTGGCAGAGTATGCCAACAGGGTCATATGCATAGGTTCGCCCCGTTCAGTGATGTACTCCCTGCTGAACAGGAAGTATGTCACTGGGATTCCCATCGGTCCGCGTATGCGTGCCCCTCCGTTGTTTACACTTACTGCATCACCATAGACCTGCATAATTCATGTAGTAGGCAGAGATCATGCAATAACGCAACTTTGCAACGGGCATGTGGCAATTTGACTACTTCCATTGTACTGATGTATGAAAGTCTCCATAGACTTTCATTGACTTAGCAGCCTCTTGTGGTAAAATTGATTACCACAACACCATAGTGTAAAAGGGCCCAAAAGGTGCAGCCAAATTAAGCTAAAATGTTGTATTGACAAACCATTGTAAAATCATTGCATTTTACAAATCAACCCCCACAAAGAACACATATAATGTAGCACGAATACATCATAAACTTAAAGATGCACTGGAATTACATATAATAGAATGTAATTCATTATTCAGGACACCCAATTTTATGTTAATTATCACAATATGTAACCCCACCCACCCAGTTATGTATAGCCTAGGCTATTTAGTTATGCAGCCTTCTGCCCCAGAGCATTCTGGAAGACCAGGTGTTTCTGCTTACTTCAGAGCACACAACAAACAAACAAACATTTTGGTGAAGTACATTGCCAACAGTAAAGATGTTACCATCTTTAATAAACGTAAGAATGTAAATCAGGAAAGATTTTACAAAAAGGCAAACATTGACCAAATAATTTATAAATGATGATTGTAAAATATAAACTATGTTAATCACTAAGTTACATTCAGTAAAGTTCCTCTTTCATTTATGCCTTAAACTAGAACTTTAAGCATTATCCCCTTTGAATATACCTGTGAGACAAATTCCCTCTTCAAAATGATTACTTTAGATTCCCACTGTTCTACTCAGGGCCGGGCTGAGGCAGAGGCGAGAGAGGCTCCAGCCTCAGGGCGCAATGTAAGAGGGGGCGCACAACTCACTCAGCTATCATTCCCCTATTGTGTTTAAGAAATAGAAAAGAAATAAGAAATAAGAAAAAGAAAGAAATAAGAAAAGGGGATACATGCCAGTGACTGCAAGCCAGATAACTAGAGATTAAGGTGTTGGGGGAGTTGGGGGCGCCTCTTAGTCTAATAGCATTCAGTGTGTGAAGGCTAAGGTGGGAGGGATGGAGGGGCACACTTTAGTGTCTCAGCCTTGGGTGCTGTAGGATTTTGTCCCACCTCTTGTCACCTGGTGTCACAGTCAAAATGAAGAAGATGCTGCAATGCCCTTTTAAAGCGGTATCGTCATCATAAAAATCAAATTTCAACGGCAATTGGTCTGAGTGTATTAAGTGATAAAGATGCTAATCCTGCATTCAAAACTTTCAAAACTTTTTCTGCTGTTATGATTTGGAGTTATCACATACTTAAGGAGCACTGGCCCTTTAGTAGTCGTGCCAAAGAATTGCATGCTGGGGGTTCTTTTTATCTATAATGTATTTGTAATGATCCGCTCAGCTGGCTGCACAGGCAGACAGCTGTTTGACCATTCCTCAAGTCTGTGGGCTGCAGGTCTCTGGAAGAGAGACCTGTCTTCACTTTGCAAGTTTCAGACCTGCTCTGCTGCTGAGGAATTTGCATACATTTGTCATGCAAATTGCCTAGCAGCCTCCTTTGAAGGCTTGCAGCATAAATACCATGTGATCCCACAATCCTTTGCTGGTCATGATGGTTTGTTAATACACTCCTGGAGTGTCAGCCTTGCTATTATTTGCTAAGATTATCTTAGAGTATTCCTGGGGACTGCACTAGGCATCCCATTAGTGCAGTCAGGTTGTATTATCGGTATTGCCTGTCTTGTCTTGCCCTTGTGATTGTACTGTTGCCAGCGGTTGGCAATGGTGAATCGTTTGGTCCAGTACCTGGATCGCACTTGCCCTAGCAGTAGTGGCAGTGGATCTCTCTAGTCTATGTCTTGGAGTTTTACCGGAGCTGTGGGTGCTACTGGTTACTCCTTCTGTCTGTCTTGCCGTGTAGATCGCACTTGCTCTGGCGGAAAGAGCAGTGGATCCTGCTAGGCCTATTCCTGTACTCGGATCACACTTGCTCTGGTGGAAAAGAGCAGTGGATCCTGCTAACTCTGTTTCTGTACTTGGATCACACTTGCTCTGGTGGAAAAGAGCAGTGGATCTTGCTAGCTCTGTTTCTGTACTGGGATCACACTCGCTCTGGCGGAAAGAGCAGTGGATCCTTCTTGTCCTATCCCTGTACCCGGATCGCACTCGCTCTGGCGGAAGAGAGGTGGATCTTATCTGACCTATTCCTGTTTTCCATTCGTCTGTCTGTCTGGAGCAAACGCTTGCGGTTGTCTGCGGTAAGGCAGCCGTTTTGCAAGCGTTCCTATTATTTGTTCAATTGTGTTCATTCGTTAGTCAGGGTGGCATGCTTGTCTCTGTTGCGCTTAACGTGTGGAGACCGCGCCGTAAACGCGATTGTCGCTGTTGCGTCTAATGTGCGGTGTCCGCGTTTAGGTATTGCGTTTGTTATTTTCGTTGACATTCTCATTGCATGATATGCTGTGCCTTTCTCTCTGCTCCTGTGTTTAACCTTTACTCTGTCTTGTGTCACTATTGGCAATCGCCACTCTTGCGATTGTGTTCCTACTTTGTCTCTGCTGTTGTGTGTTCACCATCGCTGGTTGGCGACTAGATTGGTGCACACACATACATTCTGTCCCTGTGCTCATTCTAATTGGCAATCGCATCTCTTGCGATTACGTTCTAACTTGGTTTCCACTGTTGTGTGTTCGCTGTCGCTGGTTGGCGACTAGATTGGTGGACATACATACATTCCTTCTCTGTGCTTATTCAGTCTTGTGTCGCTGTTAGCAATCGTCATCTCTTGCGATTGCTTTCCCACCTGGTCTTCATGGTTGTGTGTTCATCGTCGCTCTGGCGACTAGATTGGTGGACACACATACACCCTGTCCCTGTGCTCTCTCTCTTTAAGGGCTATCTTGCCCTGCATCGCTTCCCCTCATACAATTCCTATCTGGCATCTGTGGCTGTGTAGAGGATCTGTTCCTCTGCACTCCACAGCTCCATCTGCTGGCAGGAATTCCCCTCTACAGGTGCATAGCACCATTGCTGGGTTCTCTCAGATTATACGCTTGTGGAGGATTTCCGCAGTGTCAGCGCGCATCCTGTGCGCTGACCACGGGAATAATTCCACAATCGTTACAGTATTCCTCCTCTTTCCTTTTTTCCCTGCCAGCTGCTTATCTGAAACCTAATCCCCTAATCACTTGTGTTTACAAGCAAGGCTGAGGCGACTCAGCAATTGGAGGAGACAAGGAAAAATGTAAAGGGCAGAAATGACATCACGAGTTAGCCTTAACTGTGGGCAAAAGACATGGCCCCCACCACTTACAAAATTCTCGTCATTTACTATATAACATTCACTGAAATCAAAACGTGGACAGTATAATACATGTGTTATGTAAGTAGATCAAGTATTTATCTACTTATATATGTGTTTTTTCCCCTGACATAGTATGGCTGATCCTACTGCTTTAAGATGGCCTCCAATCCTACTCCTTCCAATATTTGGTAATATGGTAAGCTTTGGTGGTGGCTTTGAATTTGATTAGTAAGGGGTAGCTTTTCAGTGTGATGAGTATAAGACTCTTGCTTCAGGCTTCACTACTGAACTAGGAGCAATGCAACTGAATAGAGAAAAGGAGGACTTTAAACCAGAAGGAGCCTTGATAGCGAGAAGAGTATTACAGGGGCCTTCATAGCGAAAAGAGTATCACCTTCTCTCCGCATGGGTTAGTCTTCCTTTGGCCAAAGATGATTCTGACTACTGAATAGGTGTGAGAAAAGGATGTGATGAAATTTTCCCAATGGAGGCATAGGCAGCGATAGAAATGTGATAGATTTTCTAAAAAAAAAAAAGAGTTTATTGCCATCGTTTTGTCACAGCTGGGAGGATTTCCATACGCCTTCTCTCTCAATAACACTTGCCAGTAGGACAGGAAGGAAAGGGAAATCTCCCCAACTGGCTGAAACATAATTAAAAATCATACATAAGCTCCAACTCAACTCCATTTTATCTAAAGCTTAAAAAGCTTTAGGTACATTTCCACCACTATTCTACAACATTAAGATATACATATTATATACTGGCTATTTATCTCAGAAGGGATTGGCCCAAACTTAGAGCAAAAATATAAAAATATTTCTTACATTTTAATGGTGTGACCTCAGTTTCCATATTGCTAAAAGAACCACCATTAAATGTAGTAAAAACTGTACCGCCAGCCAATGACAACAAGGAATAAGTGAACTGCCTTCTATTTTATTTTATAGACCTTGAATTCCCCCCACCCCCATTAAAAAAGGAGTTTGTATAAATTTGACTTATTGGATAACTTTATTAACTGTCTGTTATTTTACACTCACTCCATTAATGCACACTATATAAGTGCAATGTACAAAGTTATGTATATACATAAATAGAGCCTGTTTCCAAGCTTGCTACACTATTTATGTCAATTGGAAATAATGAAAACTGGTATATGACAGATATTTTGTAAAAGTGTTAAATTCATGAACTGCATTAGTGGCGATGTGGAAAGAGTTCATAGAATGTGATTTTAACTTATTTATCATAAGCACATAATGAATATTCTTGTGCATGTGTATATAAACAATACAAAATCATTACATAATCTATGTTACCACAGCTAAACTTCAGCTTTCTGAAAAATAATGTTATTTTGTATGGAGCAAAGAAGGGTTATTATTTCACTGGGTTTTCTTTGCTCTGTGCCCCAATAAATATAGTTGTTAGGATACTGCTTACCTGTCCTTCCCACTGAGGCAAGGGCACTCGGCACCGGGTCTAAGTGACCATGGGGCTTCATCAGCAGACTAACTCTGCAAGGGATGATGAGCTTTGCTGCTTGTGCCCATGAGGTCAAGCCAATAAGAGATACCCCAACAGTGGTTGAGAGAACAAGTGACACCACTATCAGGAGGAAGTAGATTGCTAGTAATCGTAGTTTAGTATGGGCTAAACTCAGAGAAGGCAAAATTGATGCTGCGGTCCAGGGGTTGAGGAAGTCTGTGGATCGTAGTCAAGATACAGGCAGAGATCGGGGCAGGCAGAGTTCATGCAGATTCCAATAACAGTATAGTCAGAAAGAGAGTGCAGTAGTGCACATTCAATAAAAATTGATACTTTAATGAAAAACTTTAAAAGAAGGTTACAGGCACAAAGTACCACTGACAGGTAGAGAGTACAGAGCCAGTGGGTGGTCAACAGCCGTTTCGTGCCAGCCAAATGTGGCACTTCGTCAGGACAGCAAACTCACTCGAACAAGCCCCTTATATAGCCATTAAGATGTTTAATTACGTGCCCCAGGTGGCCTGTGACATTGCAGATTGATCAAGGTCTCCCAGCCATCGTGGACAAGGGTCGTGGAACGCGTACCGAAGAGATGTGATTGGTTCAATGGCCAGCTTCCACTCCAGTGGAACACGCATGTGCAGCCACAATCAACTGTAGTTCCATTTCAGTATACTTGTGTTTCCCAGTTCCAGCTGGGAAAGGGTCAAGGCCTGATTTATACTTTTTGTGCCCCTAAACCGAGTATTTTGTGGCTCCCCTTTTATGTGCAGCAGTGCCCCTCCCATTCCATGTGCAACCCCGTCTTCTATGTGTATCATTCATTTACTGTAGCCCCTCTCTTTCATGAACAGCCCCATTGAGCATCAGCCAGGGGCGTAACTAGAGGGGAGCAGCCCCTGCGACTGCAGGTGGGCCCAGAGCTGTAAGTGGGTGCCAATTACTACTTCACTTTTTCTGATAAAGGGGTCTATCCTTCAGATCAGGTGTGTTCATGGCTACACTTATTATGGATGTGAAGATTATGATGGACATAATATGACGGACAGCCTCCGGGCTGTGAGGGTAACAAGGGGTAGACAAGGTAAATGGTGTAAATATTGTGGGGCCCAATCAAAGTTATACTGGTGGGCCCCATGATTTGTAGTTTTGCCCCTGGTATCAGCTTCCCTTTTTCATGTGTTGTTCCCCATTTTCAGCCTCCTCTTTCATATGTAGCAACCTCTCTTTCATGTTCAGGTGCCCCTTGGGCTGCAGTAGCTCAAGGCCCAGGCCTTCACAGCCTTTCCAGAAATGTGGCCCTGGAAAAAGGTTAGATGATTAAGTAATATTTGTTACATTTTTTTCCAAGCATAAAGTTCTTCTTTTTTTCCACAAAATTAAAGTTACCCTTTAACATCTGTGGCATTACATTTCTGTGATACTGCTAAGAAGTTGTTGAAAAAGGACCACTGGCTACCACTGTAGGAAGCGGACAGGAAGTTCTAAATAGTGCCTAAGTAGTTTTATAGGTAAATGGGACTTTTGGTAACCAAATCTTGACAAGGAGATAAACATATATCTGCTGTTTTACAGTTATGAACACCATCAAAAACATATTTATGCACAGAGATTTTCTGTGATGGGGGGCTACAACTGGATTCCAGTGGAAAGGGTTGGGAACTTAATTGGCTTACACAGGAAAAATATTACAGCATATGCTCAACTCTGGGCACAGGACCATTTGTGAAAAATGGAAATCACTTTCAGCACAAAAGAGAAAAATGACATAACCTAAATGGGTTCCAAATATTGTCCTTTACACAGTGCTGTTAGTGTAGAGAAATTACGTAGTTATTTATATGCCCTTCCTCCAGGTTTTATCTTGTCTACTAAAAAAGGAAAAATAAGAGAAATGGGAATGAACACGGTGTATAAATATCCTACAGTGGGTATATATCTTGTATTTCCGATCTGAGACTTAGTAAGGACATACAATACAATAATAAATAGTCACTCTGTTATAGACATAGAAAATAAATAGCACATTTGTTTAAAAAAAAAAAAGTCATTGGAAAATAGTTGGGTCTCAGTATAAAAGAAAATAAGGTATCCTTGCCTACCTTTACTTTTCTACCGATTCCAGCTGGCAGTTTACTGTGAAACAGTCCGTTCTCCATACTGTGGGTGGAAGGGTGTTAGCCACATTATGTCAGTGTATTTATATATCAAAGTAGATGAATGCATACTTCTCTGCAATCCCTATGTGAGCAGTTTGGTTTAACATTTCTGGCATTAAAACCTCCACAAGTGTTTAATATAATTTTGATGGTAGGGAAGCCAAGATGTCGTTTCAGGTATCACTTCTTATTGACACAGAGCGATTTTTCTGTCTTTCCCGGTAGTGACAAGATGACAGCATTGAATATCTACTGTATGTTTGTTCTTCAACAGGAAAGTTTATCAATCTAGAAGTGCAGAATCTTGGTTTCCATCTCAAGTACTTATGCTGGCTGGAAGAGTGCCCTGTTTTCATAAAGGGTGTAGCACTATGACTTTATGGACTGAAATCAGCTAGTTAAACATTAGAAAAGGTACTTAATTTTCTGTCCACAGTTTTTATAGTCACGACAAAAGGGTGAGATTTATTAAACCAGTGCTGAGTCATAACTGGCTCCTGCACTTATAAATGAAATAGTGTTTCTGAGTTTCAAACTTCCATCTATTAATCTTAGTTATCTGTATGATTGGCAGAGGTCACTGCATGGATTTAAAAGTGACATCATGAGTGCCGAGTGGGTATTTAAAGATGCCTGCATGTATTTGTAATGCTCTTTAAAGGTTACTTAGTAGTCTTGAATCTTTGCGCATGGTAATACACAAATCTCAAAACTCAGGAACTACACTTTACCTTAAGTTTATACTTCAGAAAAATTTATATTTTTAGCAAGTACAACAGAAACAGTGGAATTGTAGAATGTAATGATCTGCAGACTGATTATTCCTCAATGGGGATATATTAGACTTTCTCTTGCAATAGTTGGCCATCATACAAACCACCCATAAACCACCCATAAAAATTCTCATGCTATAGATCTGGAAGAGAAATGTGGCTGCTTGGAGTATAATTTTAGCCATGATAGCTGTTATAGCCAGATCTTAAGGTAGCTTCAACTAGACCCCCTTTTTTTGTTCTACTAGCTGGTATGTATCTGGCTGGTATTGGCTCCGCCCACTTTTTCCAACCCTAACACACAATTGCTCAATTACTCAATGACCTAGTTTGTGAGCTTTGCAGTCTTTAGCATCAATAATTTGCATTGAAATTAAGCCAATCTGATTGGCTGTGGCTCCACCACTTTTCTGAATTTGAACCCCAGTTACCCAATGACCAACTGTACCAGGTTTGAGGCTTGTGCCATTAATATTGCAAGAATGGCAGCAATTCAATATTCCCCCTTGAAAATCAATAGGTGAATTTTGATCGGCTTTTGTAGGCTCCACCCACATTTCTGAATATTAATCTCAGTAACCCAGTGACCAACTGTGCAAAGTTTGAGAACCCTGCCATTAACAGTGTAATAATGGCTGCAGTTTACATTTTCCCAGGGAAAATTGTATTTGTCTCCGCCCACTTTTTGGTTATGGGGATAAAAACTATCCTATATGTTATTCCAGGTAATGTACTATGTGTGTGCCATATGTTCTTCCTGCATCAGCTGAAGAACGTTAGGCATGTCTCGGGCCCTTCTGCCTTACTTCTACTCTGCCACCATTGAGTCAATTCTCTGCTCCTCCTATCATTTTATGGTATATGGGTGCCTTCGCTGGGGACAAGCACAGGCTACATAGAGTCATCAAAGCTGCAGAAAAGATCATTGAGACCCCCCTCTCATCTCTAGACCTCCTGTACTACTCCAGACTGCAATCTAGCCCAGTAAGGATTGTAAACGACTCCTCCCACCACGGCAACTGCTACCTCAAACTACTCCCACTGGGTTGCTGCTTCAGGACCATCTCCACTAAGTATCCAGGCACAGGAATTCTTATTCCCCAAGCTGTCCTGGCCCTTGACTCAAGCGCCCCTTCCCCCCCTCCACCTTCCCCACTGTGTAATTTAAATTGCACATATCCCATTCCTCTATGTTATGTGTACCCCTGTATGTACCTATGTGTGTGCCCTTGAAGGTTTGTTGTGTGCTGTGCCAACATTTCCTTGTACGATACCATGTACTCGGCAAATAAAATCTATTCTGATTCTGATCTCCATTGTCCACATGTCAGACTTTGCACTAGGGAGGGACTGTGTGGCATTATAATAAAAAAAGTTCTAAAGAATAATTAGAGAACTATAGGGCTCATATAATGCCTGGGAGCACTACACGAGGGCCCTGTAATAAGAGGAAGGCTATGGGAGGCAGCATATTTATAGTATAAAGGGAGGACTATAGGAAGAATTATAATGAGGAGAGCAGGAGGATGATACAAAATTGTGCAGAATCATCAACTCTCAGGAAGATGATACAAAATTGTGCAGAATCATCAACTCTCAGGAAGATAGTGTCATATTGCAACAGGATCTGGATAGGATGGCTATATGGGCACATACATGGCAGATGAAATTCAACGTTGACAAATGTAAAGTCATGCATTTTGGACGTACTAATGGACTAGCACCATACAAAATAAATGGGATACAGTTGGGGACATCAAACTTGGAGAAGGACTTAGGAGTACTCATTGACAACAAGTTAAATAATCGTACTCAATGCCAAGCAGCTGCAGCTAAAGCTAACAAAATTTTGGGATGCATTAAACGGGAAATAAAAACTCGAGATGCGAGCATAATATTGCCCCTGTTTAATTCTCTAGTAAGGCCACATCTGGAATATGGAATTCAGTTCTGGGCACCACATTACAAAAAAGATATTGCAGTTTTAGAGCAGGTGCAGAGACGAGCAACAAAATTGATACGTGGGATGGAAGGTCTCACTTATCAAGAAAGGTTAGATAAACTGGGTTTATTTAGTCTAGAGAAAAGACGCCTTAGAGGGGATCTAATTAACATGTATAAATACATCAGAGGGCAATATAATAGCTTGGCGGATGAGCTTTTTGTCCCTAGGCCTTCTCAAAGGACTAGAGGACATGATCTGCGCATGGAGGAAAAACGTTTTAGCCATTTATTTAGGAAAGGGTTCTTTACAGATTGAGTGATTAAGATGTGGAATGCATTGCCACAGGAAGTCGTTATGGCAAACTCTATACCTGCATTTAAAGGGGGCTTAGATGCTTTCCTTACGTTGAAAGACATCCATGGCTACAATTACTAGGTAATGCCTAATGATGTTGATCCAGGGATTTTATCTTAATGGCCATCTGAAGTCGGGAAGGAATTTTTCCCTTTAGGGGCTAATTGGACCATGCCTTGTAAGGGTTTTTCGCCTTCCTCTGGATCAACAGGGATATGTGAGGGAGCAGGCTGGTGTTGTACTTTATACTGGTTGAACTCGATGGACGTACAGTGGAGGAAATAATTATTTGACCCCTCACTGATTTTGTAAGTTTGTCCAATGACAAAGAAATGAAAAGTCTCAGAACAGTATCATTTCAATGGTAGGTTTATTTTAACAGTGGCAGATAGCACATCAAAAGGAAAATCGAAAAAATAACCTTCAATAAAAGATAGCAATTGATTTGCATTTCATTGAGTGAAATAAGTTTTTGAACCCTCTAACAATAAAAGACTTAATACTTAGTGGAAAAACCCTTGTTTGCAAGCACAGAGGTCAAACGTTTCTTGTAATTGATGACCAAGTTTGCACACATTTTAGGAGGAATGTTGGTCCACTCCTCTTTGCAGATCATAAATCCCTAAGGTTTCGAGGCTGTCTCTGTGCAACTCTGAGCTTGAGCTCCCTCCATAGGTTTTCTATTGGATTAAGGTCCGGAGACTGACTAGGCCACTCCATGACCTTAATGTGCTTCTTCTTGAGCCACTCCTTTGTTGCCTTTGCTGTATGTTTTGGGTCATTGTCGTGCTGGAACACCCATCCATGACCCATTTTCAGTTTCCTGGCAGAGGGAAGGAGGTTGTCGTTCAGGATTTTACGATACATGGCTCCGTCCATTTTCCCGTTAATGCGATTAAGTTGTCCTGTGCCCTTAGCAGAAAAACACCCCCAAAGCAAAATGTTTCCACCCCCATGCTTGACGGTGGGGACGGTGTTTTGGGGGTCATAGGCAGCATTTTTCTTTCTCCAAACACAGCGTGTTGAGTTAATGCCAAAGAGCTCTATTTTGGTCTCATCAGACCACAGCACCTTCTCCCAGTCACTCACAGAATCATTCAGGTGTTCATTGGCAAAATTCAGACGGGCCTGCACATGTGCCTTCTTGAGCAGGGGGACCTTGCGAGCCCTGCAGGATTTTAATCCATTGCGGTGTAATGTGTTTCCAATGGTTTTCTTGGTGACTGCGGTCCCTGCTAATTTGAGGTCATTCACTAACTCCTCCTGTGTAGTTCTAGGATGCTCTTTCACCTTTCTGAGAACCATTGACACCCCACGAGGTGAGATCTTGCATGGAGCCCCAGAGCGAGGTCGATTGATGGTCATTTTGTGCTCCTTCCATTTTCGAACAATCGCACCAACAGTTGTCACCTTCTCTCCCAGCTTCTTGCTAATGGTTTTGTAGCCCATTCCAGCCTTGTGCAGGTCTACAATTTTGTCTCTGACATCCTTGGACAGCTCTTTGGTCTTTCCCATGTTGGAGAGTTTGGAGTCTGCTTGATTGATTGATTCTGTGGACAGGTGTCTTTTATACAGGTGACTAGTTAAGACTGGTGTCCTTAATGAGGGTGACTAATTGAGTAGAAGTGTCTAACCACTCTGTGGGAGCCAGAACTCTTAATGGTTGGTAGGGGTTCAAAAACTTATTTCACTCAATGAAATGCAAATCAGTTGCTATCTTTTATTTAAGGTTATTTTTTCGATTTTCCTTTTGATGTGCTATCTGCCACTGTTAAAATAAACCTACCATTGAAATGATACTGTTCTGAGACTTTTCATTTCTTTGTCATTGGACAAACTTACAAAATCAGTGAGGGGTCAAATAATTATTTCCTCCACTGTATGTCTTTTTTCAACCAAAATAACTATGTAACTATGTAACTACGAGGGGCTCTGTAATGAAGGTAACATGAAGGTAACATGAGATGACCACAATAATGAAGGGAGCACCCTGGGGTGTATTACAATGATTACTCACTCACAATTAGGAGATAATTGGGAGGAATGAGAGCAGTGAGCACTATAATGAAGGGAGTAAAAATGGGATGCACTCGCAAATCATATTGAGCACTAATGGGGTGCAATCGTGACAGGAGCACCATAATGCAACTGGAATAAAAACAGCAAGAGGAGGAGTTACTCTCCCCTCTTCATAAAGGATAAAATCATGTTCCTTGGTTTGGCATAGATGAAATCACCTGGTTGCCTCTTGGACTTCTCCCTTCCTCTTCTTTGTCATGCCTCTCACTTTGCTTTCACCATGGTTACTCTGCACTGCAAATACACAATACCATGTTGGAACGTGGTTTACAGAACCTATGGAAACATTGTTATTTATTTTCAGTAATGACTTTCTTTGCACAATTGATACTCTTTGTAACACTGTGCAAACTAGTTTGGGTTGCACTGCTTCAAAAAGAAAACCATAATGACAACCATCTCATCCTTATTAAGTTATTGGGAGCGGGGAAATTAGAAAAAAATAAAGATGTAATAATGGTTATTATACTATCATGTACTGTATGTCAATGTATAGTAGTAGAGAAGGAAACCATGAAACAAGTCATAATGGGAGCCAAGGGGCCTATACCTTCATGTGTCCTCTGTACATTGGCATCAATTCGTCAAGGATTACCGCATTCGGCAATGCTAAAAACAGCTGAGTTTATGGAGCATTTAGTAAAATGTCAGTTCGTCAAGGCTGTTACCGCATGGCAAGCTGACATTACTGAGCAGTGAGGAAAATTACCGACTTGTGCGGCAGACATCTTCAACACATGTCAGCAAATGTCAATTCATGACGATCAGAACATGCAGTAAAGCCCAGGAACACGTTCTCTAATTATGGGCAGCTCTTATCTTGTGAAAACTATCTTTGAACGCCTTCCATGTGGATATCCTCATGATTAACAGGAGCAGAGAGCCAAAATAGGGACAGCCCCTGTCTCCTGCAAGTTTCTGTGATTGTATCCAAAGCCTTCTCCAGAGGATTCAGCTTTTCTACCCCTCAGGCAGCGAACAGTGAGATTGAAAAAAATACATTTTCCCTGCCACCCTTCAGCTGTTTAACCTCTTAGGTTCCTGTTGGAAGATGCAGAGGAGCTAGTGGGGAAATCACCGAAGCATGGCATGTGTAATGTCTCCTGGAAGTTCTTTTAACCACTTGCTGACCGCACACTCATACCGTGCGGCTGCAAAGTGGTAGCTGGAGGACCAGCGATGCAGATCTGCGTCGCCAGGTGCCTCCGTAATTAATCAGGAAAGGCCACTCGCGCAAGCGGCCGTTTCCTTTTAGATCACGGAGCGGGTCTCCGTGAATAGCCTGCGAGCCGCTGATCGCGGCTCGCAGACTAAATGTAAATGCAGGAGACATTTGTCTCCTTTGTTTACATGCGCAGCAGCACCGTAAGGCAGCTCGGCGATCCCCGGCCAATCAGCCGCCGGGGATCGCCACCATGTGACAGAGGACATCCTGTCACAGGCTGCACAGGACGGATAGCGTCCTGTGCAGCCCCGATCACCAGGGGGGACAGGTAGGAGAGGGAGGGTGGGGAATTTCGCTGCGGAGGGGGGCTTTGAGGTGCCCCCCCCCCCCCGCAAACCTCAGGCAGGCAGGAGTGATCAGACCCCCCCCCTGCACATCATCCCCATAGGGGGAAAAAAGAGGGGCGATCTGATCGCTCTGCATGCACCCTGATCTGTGCTGGGGGCTGCAGAGCCCACCCAGCACAGATCACAAAAAACAGCGCTGGTCCTTAAGGGGGGGTAAAGGCTGGGTCATCAAGTGGTTAAGCTGTGGCAATTAAATAAAATGTTAAGAAAGACTAATAGACAGATTAAAAGTGAACAGAGCCAGTACGACAAACATGTACTTCTAAAGGAATGTAGGGAAAGCCTCTTACTATTGTATTGCCCTCACTGCAATGAACAGCATATAACAACACAGAGACAGCTTCAAACTCAGTAAATTACCGAACTTCTACAGCACCTGTGAAAATATTGATGAATTAGCAAAAAAAAAGTCTAAAATTCCGAATGCGATATCTTCCTGACTTGTTTTTGTGTATCGTACAGCCTTTGATGAATTGACGCCATTGTCCTACACTGTACTTCAGTATGTTACCATTCTGGCATCTGGCTTGCTGATGCCGTTCAATACATAACATAAAGTGTGGTCATTGTGGCACTCACTGGGCCAGATTTATCAAAGCATTACCGACAGTTTTTTCTTCTAAAACTGTTCTAACCAGCAGAAGAACAGTTCTGCATGATAGCAAGAAACTTCCCAAAGCCTATGTAATAGCGGCAGTTTTCAGTGGATTTCTAGAGCTGCAATACAGTTAAGAAAAGTGCAAATCAATTCCTTAACTGCTGCAGATTAAGAAGTGCTCATTAGCAGTTCTACAGATAGTGCAGACTAGATGTGATTTGTGAAGGGCTCTTCCCCCCTTACTCAGAGCTTGCTGACAGCAGGTGTGTTGGTTACCTCAGCAACAGCAATTCCCCTCACACACAGCACTGCCTGAGAGACCTTCCTAGCTCCTTCTATTCTTTACAGTTTAAGAAGGAATCTGCACTATCTAGTGATTTCTTAGGATGCCTGAGACAGTTCTGCACGGATTTCTAAAAACCTACTAATATTTTGTCTCAGACACTCTTGATAAATCTGGCCCACTATTTTTAAATGTGAATGAGGTAAAGGTTGGAAGCGATATCACTGTATCGCATTTCTCCATTGCCATTATAGCAAGAGCAAAGTCCAAACTCCATGTTTCAGTTCCTCTGCAGAATCTAGTTACACATTTGATCTTAGAAAGGAGAATTTTCTGTTCCCTCTGTCTCTGCTATGTTTGCATTTCCTGTCATTTTTCAACTTAAGTATTTCTTTGTGCCTTATGTTTACTTACAGTAGCAGCTGGTGATGCTGGCAGGCTGAATTGAGATGTTTCTGGCTGCTAACCAATTAAGTACTTAAATGATAGACTGAACAGTATAAACCGTAGGGCAACAAAGGTTAAGATTTCTTTAAAAAAAATAAAAATAAAAGATAAAGATACTGTTTATGAAAGATTGTCCAGATTAAGATGCTGCCAGAAAAACCATCAAAGAATCTTTTTAAAAATCCATTTGGCAAAGTTTTACTCTATTCCTCCTACCACTCTTTGGTTTTAAATGAAAAGACATCATGCATAGTTAAATAGTTTAACGCTTCAGGGGGTATTCCCCCCAGCTGCTATGCAACAGATGGCTTAAATTCCTGCACTGATTTCACAGCATAAGTGCGTATCTCAGAGAGGGAGATCTGTTTGACCGCTGTCTGCATTCCATTTCCACTTGTCAAAGCATCACAGGCAGACAGAGTAATTTGGTGCTGAGTGGAAAATGACTGTAATGTGGCAGGTGGCAGAGAGTGATTTGAGGTGCTGAGTCAGCACCTGGGAGCTTAGTCCTACAGTCACATTTACATATTAGCCTACAGTGTCCTCATATAACACTAGTTTTTGGGTACCATCGTTAAACATGATGAGTTGAAATCCAGGGTTTAAAGGTGAAGATCGCTGGGTTGATCCATCACCTTCAAGGCTATTACCTACCAGCTGCTCTATGAGCAGGTGCACCATGTTTAGTCAAGTTGTTCTGTTCTTACAACAAAGAGGAAAAACTTACCTGCAAATGTATTCAGTAGAAATGTATTGACTGGGGGATAAGGAAGGGGGAATTATAGCAATAAAGCATCCCACTGAATCACTCAAGTCCTAGTCTACTGGTGAAGTCTGCAGAGAAGCTATAAAAATGTGTGCGTTCGACATCAAATAATCACACATCATCTCTACAGAAAACCATAAAAAAAACATGCCAAATACTTCTTCTGTCCTAAGTAGGATATAAGGATATCAGGTGTGTGTGTGTACACACACACACATATATATATATATATATATATATATATATATATATATATATATATATATATATATATATATACATATACATATATACTGTATATATATATATATATATATATACATATATATATATATATACATATATATATATATGTATATATATATATATATATATATATATATATGTATATATGCTATGGGGAGGATCGAGATTGCGCATAACGTCGATGACGTCACACGTCATGTCAAAAAATCCCTCCTGCCGGCGCAGCCTCAGAAACTGCGTACCGCCAGGAGGGCTATCACATTGAACATTGTGCAGCGCAGTGCGGCGTGTCCCTTCTTAACTCCACAAGAGTAACAGTGCATTGTGCGAACTTGAAAGTGTGGCATACTTTCATTGGAAAGTATGCCTCACAGTATTGCACTGCAACAGTCCTGAAAGGTTGCAGTGCACGTTACCACTCCCTATCAGGACCTTTGTGGTGCTACAGTATAAAAATCAAACCACAACGTGACACATCAAGTGTGATAGGGGGCTCAAGAGGAGTGGAGAAGTTGAAAAAGTCCAGTATGTGTGGGTTTATATACAACACCATTCCCAAAATGTTTGTATGCCACATTATTAGTACCACGTTTCATCACAAATAAGACTTACTTATGAAATAAGGCCTAACTAGACTTTCTCAATATGACTGTAATATAAGACTTACCTCAAAAATAAACCCTGAGTTTACAGTCAGACACAAATTTAGTAGTACATACTGTACATTGCAACACATGACACGGCAAGGCGGAATGGGCCTTAGAGTGGCATTTCACCCACCCCTCTCCCCCCACAACCGCCGCTCGGCCCGCCTCCACCCGCAGTCACCGCTTGTGTTACCTTATGAGCTGGCGGCTGCTTCCTCCATCAGAGTCCTCACCGGCCCCTCTCCTCCATGCATGCTTGTCATAATGCTCTCACATAGCAGCACGTCCTGTGGCTGCTGTGAAGAGGCAGAAGCAGGAGAGCAGCTTTCTGTAGAGGTGATGTATATTGCCGTTACCATGAGAGCCGCTGTCCTGCTTACTGTCTCTTCACAGCAGCCGCAGGATGCACTGCTGTGAGAGAGCATTATAACAAGTATGCATGGAGGAGAGGGGCCAGCGGGGACTCTAATGGAGGAAGCGGCTGCCAGCTCATAACAAGGTAACACGAGTGGCGGCCCCGGATGGAGGGGAGAGGAGAGCACACACTAAGGCAACTATACTGGTTATACTGGGAGCACCTATACTGTCTATACTGGGGGCAACTATACTAGCTAACTATACAGGGGCAACTATACTACCTATACTGGGGGCACCTATACTATCTATACTGGGGCAACAATACTAGCTAACTATACAGGGGCAACTATAATAGCAATACTGGTGGCAACTATACTACCTATACTGGGGCAACTATACTATCTATACTGGGGGCAACTATACTAGCTAACTATACAGGGGCAACTATACTAGTTATACTGGGGGCACCTATACTTTCTATACTGGGTCAACTATACTAGCTAACTATACAGGGGAAACTATACTACCTATACTGGGGGCATCTATACTAGCTATACTGGGGCAACTATACTACCTATACTGGGGCAACTATACTAGCTAACTATACAGGGGCAACTATACTAGCTATACTGGGGGCACCTATACTATCTATACCAGGGCAATTATACTAGCTAACTATACAGAGGCAACTATACTACCTATACTGGGGGCATCTATACTTGCTATACTGGGGCAACTATACTAGCTAACTATACAGGGGCAACTATACTAGCTATACTGGGGGCACCTATACTATCTATACCAGGGCAATTATACTAGCTAACTATACAGAGGCAACTATACTACCTATACTGGGGGCATCTATACTTGCTATACTGGGGCAACTATACTAGCTAACTATACAGGGGCAACTATACTAGCTAACTATACAGGGGCAACTATACTAGTTATAATGGGGGAAACTATACTATCTATACTGGGGCAACTATACTAGCTAACTATACAGGGGCAATTATACTAACTATATGGGAGCAACGATACTACCTATGCTGCGGCAACTATACTATCTATACTGGGGGCAACTTTACTACCTATACTGCAGCAACTATACTACTTATACTGGGACAACTATACTACCTATACTGCGCCAACTATACTATCTATACTGGGGCAACTATACTAGCTAACTACTTATGCTGGGGCAACTATACTATCTATACTGGGGCAACTATACTACCTATACTGGGGGTACCTATACCTGGCTACCGTACTATACTGTAGGATGAAACATTTTGGGTGCTGTGCGATCACTACAAATCGGGGAGGGGGGGGGGGGGGAAACGCACATCCTCACAAGTTTGCCTCAGGCAGCAAAGACTCTAGAACCGGCCCTGACACTAATGTGACATGAGTGCAAAAAGGAAGAGTTATTCTTTGTAGAGTACAAGAAGGGAACTATGGAGGATTCACAGGGTCAATAATCTCACAACCTTGTGCAGGGAGAAGAATCTGGATTTCAGAATGGTCCAAAGTGACGTGCAGCGTATGAACAACTTAGTCAGCAGGTAGACAATAGAGATGGCCGGAACGGTTTGCCAGTAAACGGTTCCTGGTGAACTTCTGTGGTTCGCGTTCACGAGCGAACGCGAACTTTTCCGGAAGTTCGATTCGCCCCCATAGTGCATCATTAGGGTCAACGTTGACCCTCTACATCACAGTCAGCAGGCACATTGTAGCCAATCAGGCTACATTCCCTCCTGGAGCCCCCCCCCCCCCCCTTATAAAAGGCAGGCAGCGTCAGGCATTGGACTCACTCGTGTGCCTGCAGTAATTAGAGGAGGGAGAGCTGCTGTGCAGAGACCTATAGAGAAAGCTTAGTTAGGCTCTTGTAGGCTTCTTAGCTTGCTCCTTGCTGATTCTTATTGCTAAAAAAGCTCCCCTCAACAGCTCTTCTGAGAGCTAATCTTGTTCTTGTGATCTATTTTTTTTTGTGTGTGTGGCCCACTTGCATTATATACTGCCCTGTCAGTCAGTCGCAGCTGGCCTTTGGCCCCTTGGTGGTATAATTACTACTGTGCCAGGTGCACATTATAATACCCATCACTGCATATATCTACCTGTTGTTCACAGTGCACCCACCTACCTACGTGAGTGCATGCAGTGTGATGTACCACTCCGTGCATACCTGTTAACTGCACCTGTGTGACTGCACATTGTATTAGTCAAGTCAGTGCATACCTTTCACTTCACCTCCCCCCCCCCCCCCAATATGGACAAAACAAAAGGCAGAGGCAGGCCACCTGGCAGGTCTGTTCGAGGTCGCGCTGTCGTGATTGCGTGCGTCCCTCAACCAAAGTACAGTGTTCAGAAGAAGGCACGTGCCCTCAATCCCCAATATTGTCAGGACGTAGTTGACTATTTAACACAGAACACCTCATCTTTCTCAGCTTCCGCACGGAAGCGTGACATATCTTCCTCCTCCTGCTCTAATTCTGTCACCCCACTTAACACTAAGTCGGCCGCCACTATCAAATTTTTGTGTGTGTCTGCCTCAGATGAGAGCAATGCTATCTGTACTCTCTGCCACCAAAAATTGAGCCGTGGAAAGACCATGACCCGAGTAGGGACAACTACCTTACGAAGGCACATGATTACAAAGCACAAACTGCAATGGGATGGCCACCTGAGGAAAAGCAGCACACAAAAGCAAAGTCAAACACCGCAGTGGAAGATAACAGGCCAGACCGTGATGTTGAAAGGCAAGTGGTGACATCTCTGTCACACAGCGTTGGGTCAAGGGTCCATCTGACCACGGATGCCTGGTCTGCAAAGCATGCTCAGGTCTGCCCGAAGACTGAGTCAGTCCCCACACACAACATCTCTGCCTGCACGCCGGGTGACTACCTGCCCCAAGACTAAGTCACTCCCCACACAGCACCTCTGCCCACAGGCTGATTGACTGCCTTCTCCGCCACCACCAACAGGGTCCAGCACTCCAGGTGGATTCCTGAATTTTTAATGCTGCTGCTAGTAGCAGCCACTATACTACTTTTTCTGGTGCTTGTACATGCCTGCCTAATTTTCCTGGCTGCACTGCAGCTGCAACAACAACAAAAAGGCATGTACAAGTGCTAATTCCCCTTCGTGATCATTACCTTGCCGCGATGAAGGGGCTTGCGTATCACAATGAAGCAATGACCGACGGCGATATGAGTGTCCCAGGGGGGGGGGCATACCCAAGATAATATGGTCATTGCTTCATTGTGGACAGACCAAATTTGATCAGCTGGACAACTGTTGTTCTATCATTGAGCTACCACAGCCCGGTGACCATATGGGCTTGAAAACCGCCGTGGCCTGCACTCTGGCAATGGTGCGCACCAGTCCAGCACGGCCATCACTACAAAAACAGCTGTTTGCGGTGCGTTACACAGTAAGTTTGGTGTGTCCGTGTGAAGCAGTACTCTAATTACACTCCCTGATTGATGTATACACATGCAAGATGTTTTAAAGCACTTTAGGCCTGCAATTTAGCATTCAATGTGATTTCTGCCCTTAAAACGCTGCTTTGCGTAAAATTCAGATTTTTCTCCAGGACTTTTGGCATCTATCCCACTCATCCATGCAAAAACTCAGATGTTAGACCACTTGAAACATCTTTTCCATCACTTTTGTGGCCAGCATAAGTGTCTAGATTTCCAAGTTTGCCTCCCCATTGAAGTCTATTGCGGTTCACGAAAGTTTGCGCGAACCGAACTTTTGCGGAAGTTCGCGAACCGAAAATCAGAGGTTTGGGCCATCTCTAGTGGACAGGACATGCTAAGAAGTGCAAGAATGGATCAGGTCAGCTACCATTGTTTGCTGACCTGGAAAACATGATTTGTGAATAGATTGCTAACAGGAGAGCAAAGGCTTTGGTTGTGTACAGGGATGATATTCAAGAATTTGACTTACACCACATTCATAAATATTACCAGTCCCAGAATTCAGAGCACCGCAACACTTGGCAGATGGTTTTCTTCAGCAAAACTAACTATCTCTGAGAAGATTGGCAACACTGTTTAAGCTGGAAGACACAGAAATAATTAAACATGCACTTACATTAAGTCCTTTGTTGATGGCATCAACTCATCTAAATCATCATTGCCAACATCATCACCATGGATGAAATTGCAGTGTTAATGGATCAAGGATCTCAAACAACAATTGATCAGAGAAGTTTCTCCTCAATCTTTGCTCCTTCCACCAACCATGGAAGTGCACACGTTACCTGTATTTTAGCAATTTGTCTGGATTGAAATAAAGCCCTACATCAGTTAGGGCAAGCAAAACAGGCTTGTTAAAGGTTTTATGTTATTGAAACGGCAAAAGCCTGGTGCACATAAGGAAGTGGGTCGATCTAATGTTGCCACTCGTTTTTCAAGGTGTCAAAGAGGTCTTCTAGTCTGGGATTCAGCTAGTACTCATCATGCTTAAAGAGACACTGAAGCGAGTGAGATAGGGTTTGATTATAGTAAAGGACCTTACATAGAGCTAAACCGCCACTATCCCGCGGCAAAACGAGGGTTTTTTACCCGCTAAATCCCCCCTGCAAAATCCACTATTTTCTTGGTCATGGATTTTGTTGCTCATGGAGGCAGAGCTTTCAGCTGCAGCTCTGCCTCCATGCGTGTCAATCGCCGCACGGATCTCCGCCTCTCCTTGCCCCCCTCTGTGAAGGAAGAGTGAGAGGGGTGGGGAGAGGCGACGATCAGCCGGGATTGACACGCTAAGGGGCAGAGCTACAGCCATTAGCTATGCCTCTTCAGGAAGTGCTCTCCGGTCACCACGGAGGGGATTTGGGGGGTAAAGAACCCTCGTTTTGCCGCGGGATAGCGGCGGTTTAGCTCTATGTAAGGTCCTTTACTATAATCACTGCCTACCTAACTTGCTTCAGAGTCTCTTTAAGAGATGAAGATGAAAAGATGAAGAACTTCCTTGTAAAGAAAAATATAGATCAAATAATGATTTCTGCAGGAATGATTTCCTATCTCCAGACTCTTGAGATTGCAATAAATGCCTTTCAATCACCATTTGTGCAGGGAAATCAATAAGTACATTGAAAATAGAATGGAGAGAAATCACCACGGAAACTTTGTAAAGTCTAGTCTGCAAGAGGTCGAGATTTGGGTGAAGAGGCATAGGATAAAATCACTGTGTTGTCAATGCACTGCAAGCAGGCTACCCAGGTCTGGTTCTAGAATTTTTGATGCCTGAGGAAAACTTGTGAGGATGTGCCCCCCACCCACAATCGCACAGCACCCAACAATTTATGCTGCGCCATATAATGTTCTCACATGACACGCTGCAGCTCAACACAATAACACACTGGCTGGCTGTGAGTCTGTGACAAACAAACTGCTCACCCTCAGCTACTCCATTGTTTCTCAGTCAGGGCAGCAGTATCACCTCCTCCCTTCTGCTGTGCAAGTCAAATGAAACACTACAGCTCTCCTGCCTCCCCCCAACTCACTCACTGTCAGACTCCTCACACAGCACAACAAGCTGCTTTTCTCTAATGACCTCTTCATCTTGTGTTCTCTCCTCTCGCTTCTCCTCCTACTCTGACTGCATGCTGTTAGTGTAAACACACAGTACAAACATGCTGCCCCTGTAATCTCTGCGCCTGATGCAAATATTTCACCTTGCTTTATGAGAAAACCAGCCCTGAGGCTACCTTACAAGAATTTCTCATTTAAGGAGAGCTCTATTGGTGGTCATGAGAGATTGGGACTGAGGGTCCTTAAAGAAATGGAGTCACAAGAAGTTCAGACTGAAACCAGGGTTCGCAGAGCTATGACAATGTCACAGAAGAAGATGATATGACTGTATTTTAATAAAGATTTAGGTATCCAAGTATAGGTGTCCCCAGTATAGGTAGCCAAGTATAGGTGAATCAGTTGAAAAGGGTGCCTGAGCTCTCTGTATGAAAAGTTTGCCTCCATAGACTTCAATGTTATTTGTTGCAAATCTCGGCTCCAAGGTGGTGAAAAGGTAGCCCCCAATTTTTTTTTTCAGGTATAAAAGTTAGAGATGGCCTGAACGGTTCGCCAGCAACGGTTCCCAGCGAACGTCCATGGTTCGTGATCGCGGAGAACTGCAAACTTTTCCGGAAGTTCGGTTCGCCCCCATAGTGCATCATGAGGGTCAACTTTGACCCTCTACATCACAGTCAGCAGGCACATTGTAACCAATCAGGCTACACTCCCTCCTGGAGCCTCACCCCCCTTATAAAAGGCAGGCAGCGTCAGGCTTTTCACTCACTCGTGTGCCTGCAGTAATTAGAGAAGCGAAAGCTGCTGCAGACTCTCATAAGGAAAGCTTAGTTAGGCTCTTGTAGGCTTCTTAGCTTGCTCCTTGCTGATTCTTATTGCTAAAAAAAAGCACACCACAACAGCTCTTTTGAGAGCTAATCTTGTTCTTGTGATCTATTTTTTTTTTGGGGGGGGGGGTGTCCCACTGACACTTGTGTTGCATAGATAGCCTTGGTAATTCCCAGGGATGCTCAAATTCTGCTTCCGGAGATATCCGGATTTTTGCTATCCGGATATCTCCCAGTAATGCTGTGCGGGCTGGGCGGGGGGGTCAAGCTTACCTCTCTGACGTCTTCTTCGGTCGTCCCTCGGCGCCTCCCACGATGCGCTCCATGCACGTCACGTGATTACAAACACTTCCTCCTTCAACCCGGAAGGAGGAAGTGTTTGTAATCAGGTGACCGCCGCTTGGAGCGCATCGTGGGAGGCGCTGAGGGACGACCGAAGAAGACGTCAGAGAGGTAAGCTTGACCCCCCCGCCCAGCCCGCACAGCATTACTGGGAGATATCCGGATAGCAAAAATCCGGATATCTCCCGAAGCAGAATTTGAGCATCCCTGGTAATTCCTACTGTGTGTGCCACTGCCAGGCCCAGCACATTCAGTGACTACCTGTGTGTGTGACAGGGAGCTGCACATTGTACTACCCATCTCTGCATATACCTACTACATGTTGTTCACTTCAGTGCACCCACCTAGCTACATGAGCGCATGCAGTGTCACTTTGCCTGTTCGGTACCTATCTGTGTGTGACAGGTGCACATTGTAATACCCATCACTGCCTATACCTACCTGTTGTTCACTTCAGTCAGTGCACCCACCTACCTACGTGAGTGTATGCAGTGTTACTGTGCCTGTCCGGTGCCTGTGTGTGTGTGACAGATGCACATTGTAACACCCATCACTGCATATACCTACTACCTGTTGTTCACTTCAGTGCACCCACCTACCTACATGAGCGCACGCAGTGTGATATACCACTCCCTGTATACCTGTTAACAGCACCTGTGTGACTGCACATTGTATTACTCAAGTCAGTGCATACCTTTCACTTCATCCCTCCCCCCCCCCCCCGGGTCTGCGCGAGGTCGTGGTGATGTGATTTCGTGTGGCCCTGGACCAAAGTACAGTGTTCAGAAGAAGGCACATCCAATCAACTCCCAAGATTGTCAGGACGTGATTGACTATTTAACACAGAACACCTCATCTTCCGCAGCCACCAGTGCTTCTCCAAGTACCACTTCCGCTACATTTCACAGTTCACAGGAGTTATTTAGGGGGGAAATCACTGATGCACAGCCATTATTGTTACAACCAGATGAAGACGCTAAGCAAGTTACACCACCTCATATGTCTGAGTTTGGTGACACTATGGAAGTAACGTGTGAGGAGGAGGATGCTGAAGTACCTACTGTTGGTGCAGTTTTGGAGGTGTCTGAGGCAAGTGAAGCTGGGCAGGATGATTATGATGATGACGATGATACGGATCCCAAGTATGTTCCCAATAGAGGAGAAGAACAGGGGGACAGTTCAGAAGGGGAGTCAGAGAGTAGGAGGAGACGAGTTCCTGAAAGCAGCGGGGGGAGCTCGTCATCAGAAACAGCTGGTAGCAGTGTCTGGCGCCATGTATCACCCCCTATGTACAGCCAGCCAACATGCCCTTTAGCGTCAGCTGCTGATGCCACCATAGTGCCATCACCCCAGGGGGGCTCAGCGGTTTGGACATTTTTTAATGTGTCTGCCTCAGATCGGAGCAATGCCATCTGATCTCTCTGCCTCCAAAAACTGAGCCGTGGAAAGGCCAACACCCAGGAAGGGACAAGTGCCTTACGAAGACACATGGAGAAAAGTCAAAAACTGCAATGGGAAGAGCACCTGAGCAAAAGCAGCCCACAAAAGAAAAGCCACCCTCCTTCTACTCTTCCTCCTTCAGGTGCATCATCTTCAGCCGCTTTCTCCCTTGCACCTTCACAGCCACCCTCCTCCACTCCGCTTCTGACCTTGAGCGGTTCCTGCTCCTCTGCCCACAGCAGCCAGGTGTCTGTGAAGAAATCTTTGAGTGGAAGAAACCAATTTCTGCCAGTCACCCCCTTGCCTGGCGTCTGACAGCTGGCTTGGCGGAACTGTTAGCTCGCCAGCTGTTACCATACCAGCTGGTGGACTCTGAGGCCTTCCGTAAATTTGTGGCCATTGGGACACCACAGTGGAAGATTCCAGGCCGCAATTATTTCTCTAAAAAGGCGATACCCAAACTGTACCATGAAGTTGAGAGGCAAGTGGTGTCATCTCTGGCACACAGCGTTGGGTCAAGGGTCCACCTGACCATGGATGCCTGGTCTGCCAAGCACGGTCAGGGCAGGTACATTACTTACACAGGCCATTGGGTCAACCTGGTGACCGATGACAAGCGTGGAGTACGTGGTTGTGCAACGGACCAACTTGTGACACCTCCACGGCTTGCAGGCAGGCCTCCTACCACCTCCTCTCCTCCTGCTACATCCTCTTCGCTGTCGTCATCCTCCTCCTCCTTGGCTGAGTGTCAGTTCAACTCTACTGGTCCTGCAATCTCCTCTCCAGCTATACAGCCCCAGCTCCCCAGGGCCTATGCTGCATGCCAGGTACGACGGTGTCACGCCATCTTAGACATGTTTCGCCTCAAAGCAGAGAGTCACACTGGAGCAGCTCTCCTGGCTGCTCTTAACAAACAAGTGGATCAGTGGTTGACCCCACACAAGCTGGAGATCGGCAACGTGGTGTGTGACAATGGCAACAATCTAATTTCTGCTTTGAATTTGGGAAAGCTGATACATGTACCCTGCATGGCACATGTGCTGAATCTAGTCATTCAAAGATTTGTGTCAAAGTACCCAGGCTTAGAGGACGTCCTGAAGCAGGCCAGGAAGTTGTGTGGGCATTTCAGGTGGTCTTACACGGCCATGGCACACTTTGCCAAGATTCAGCAGAGAAACAAGTGGCCGGTGAGACGCCTCATTTGCGATAGCCCGACTTGCTGGAATTCGACCCTCCTTATGTTCTCTCATCTGCTAGAACAGGAGAAAGCCAGTACCTCTACAATTTCAGTAGAAGGACACAATCTGGGGAGATGGGGATGTTGTGGCCCAACAACTGGACACTCATGCGAAATGCATGAAGGCTCATGCGGCCGTTTGAGGAGGTGACCAACCTGGTGAGTCGCAGTGAAGGCACCATCAGCGACTTGATCCCATACGCTTACTTCCTGGAGCGTGCTGTGCGTAGAGTGGTGGATCAAGCTGTAGAGGAGCGTGAACAGGAACAGTTACGGGAGGAAGCGTTGTGGGATCAATTGGCATCAGAACCAGATGTTTCCTCAACACCTGCTGCAGCACAGAGGGGGGAGGAGGAGGAAGAGTCGTGTGGGGAAGAGGAGTCAGACTCGGATGATGAAGAAGGTGTTTCTTTGGAGAAGGAGGAAGAGGCGGTGGCAGAAGAACAACCGCAGCAGGCGTCGCAGGGGGCTTGTGCTGCTCAACGTTCCCGTGGTATTGTTTGTGGTTGGGGGGAGGAGAAGGACTTACCTGATGTCAATGAGGAAGCACAAAAAGGAGATGGATAGTACGTCTGGATCCAACTTTGTGCAGATGGCATCTTTCATGCTGTCCAGCCTGTTGAGGGACCCCCGTATAAAAAAAACTCAAGGGGAATGAGCTGTACTGGGTGGCCACGCTACTAGACCCTCGGTATAGGCACAAAGTGGCGGACATGTTACCAACTCTCCTGAAAGCAGAAAGGATGCAGCACATGCAGAACAAGCTGGCAACTATGCTTTACAATGCATTTAAGGGTGATGTCACAGCACAACGCAATAAAGGTACCACTGCCAGTAATCCTCCACCCATGTCAACGCAGGCAAGGACAGGACCATCCAGCGATCTCATGGTGATGTCGGACAGGCGGACATTCTTTAGTCAAACACCTCACCTTAGCCCTTCCGGATCCACCCTCCACCAATGCCTGGACCGGCAGGTAGCTGACTACCTGGCCTTAAGTGTGGATGTAGACACTGTGAGCAGCGATTAACCCTTGGACTAGCTGTCCCAATTTGCCATCCAACGTCTGTATTGCCCTGCCTCAAGCGTCCTGTCAGAAAGGACCTTCAGCGCAGCTGGAGGCATTGTCCCTGAGAAGAGAAGTCGCCTAAGTCACAAAAGTGCTCAGTACCTCTGCTTTATCAAAATGAATGAGGCATGGATCCCAGAGGGCTACTGCCCGCCCAAAGACAAAGTCAGTCCCCACACACAGCATCTCTGCCTGCACGCCGTGTGACTGCCTGCCCCAAGACTAAGTCGCTCCCCACACAGCACCTCTGCCCACAGGCCGCATGACTGCCTTCTCCGCCACCACCAACAGGGTCCAGGACTCCAGGTGGATTCCTGAATTTTTACGGCCACTGCTAGCAGCAGCCACTTTAATAATTTTTCTGGTACGTGTACATGCCTGCCTAATTTTTCTGGCTGCACTGCAGCTGCAACAACAAAACAAAAGGCATGTACATGTGCCAATTCCCCTTCGTGATCATTACCTTGAAGGGGCTTGCATATCACAATGAAGCAATGACCAACGGCTATATGAGTGTCTGGCGGGGGGGGCACACCAAAGATAATAAGGTTGTTGCTTCATTGTGGACAGACCAAATTTGTATAGCTGGACAGTCACTGTTCTGTCATTCAGCTACCTCAGCCCAGTGACCATATGGGCTTGAAAGCCGCCCTTACCTGCACTCTTGTCATGGTGCGCACCAGTCCAGCACGGCCGTCACTACACAAACAGCTGTTTGCAGTCACTGCATACCTTTCACTGCATCTTTGACTGCACATTGTATTATACCTGGCAGTCAGTGCATACCTTTCACTTGAATGGGTGGCAGACTTGCCCTCCATAACAGATTCTCGTTAAAGGATTTAAAGTTGATTAATCTCATATACAGCAGGGCCTCGAAAATCCTCCTGTATTGTTATTTTTGGTCACTTCCTCGGTACATGCATGCCATGCCTGCTGCCTTCCTTGGATGTGTGGTGGTAGCCGTTCCTGCTCCTTTGCCAACAGCGTGCCTGCTGCCTTCCTTGGATGTGTGGTGGTGGTAGCCGTTTCTTAGGCTCCCACTCCAGACCGGAATCGAACTAGAATTCCACGGCCATTACCCATGGTCACCATGCTACTGAGAAAGTACCATCGAAAGTTTCACACAGTTGAATGAATGGCAGACTTGCCCTCCATAACAGATTCTCGTTACAGGCAAGTGGTGTCATCTCTGGCACACAGCGTTGGGTCAAGGGTCCATCTGACCACAGATGCTTGGTCTGCAAAGCACGGTCAGGGCAGGTACATTACTTATACAGCAAATGGGTCCTTACTTGGATGTGTGGTGGTGGTAGCCGTTTCTCAGGCTCCCACCGGAATCGAACCCTGATTCCCTAGCCATTACCCGTGGTCACTCACAATGGCAGACTTGCCCTCCATAACAGATTCTCGTTACAGGTACTGAACAGCCAGCAGACATTACCTGATATCACTGAGGAAGAGCAATCTCGCCATGGTGCGCACCAGTCCAGCACGGCCATCACAACACAAACAGCTGTTTGCGGTGCGTTACACAGTGAGTTTGGTGTGTCAATGTGAAGCGGTACTCTAATTACACTCCCTGATTGGTATATAGACATGCAAGATGTTTTAAAGCACTTTAGGCCTGCAATTTATCATTCACTGTGATTTCTGCCCTTAAAATGCTGCTTTGCGTCAAATCCAGAATTTTTCCCCGGGACTTTTGGCATCTATCCCACTCCGCCATGCCCCCCTCCAGGTGTTAGACCACTTGAAACATCTTTTCCATCACTTTTGTGGCCAGCATAAGTGTTTCTAGTTTTCATAGTTCGCCTCCCCATTGAAGTCTATTGGGGTTCGCGAAAGTTCGCGCGAACCGAACTTTTGCGGAAGTTCGCGTACCGAAAATCGGAGGTTCGGGCCATCTCTAATAAAAGGGTGCCCTTTTATAGCCAAGATTTTTTTAAACTCTAAAAGGACACACTGGATATAGCCGAGATTTATTCAGCTATAAAAGGGTGCTTGATATAGCTGAGATTTTTTTTCGGCTATAAAATTGTGGTTGTCACTATGGTGTGGGACCTCTCAAGGAGCGGCCGTTGCTAAGGCGCGTACGCTACACTGCCTGTTAGGCGCGCAGTGTGTTCGCTCTGTAATTAAGTCGTAAGATCATTTAACTCGCGCTGCTTCAGGGCGCTACCATTAGGGAATCAAGCCTATTGTGTCATATGCCAGTTCAGGTACATTAAAGTGATCCTCCGGACTAAAAATCTACTCAGCAGAACTGAAAAGGCTTGGTGTTTCTTTAACAGTTTCACAGCATCAGAACTTTGTTTTTCTTACCAAAGCATTATTTTTAGCTGCATTTTTAGCTAAGCTCCACCCATCAAAGAAAAAAAGCCCGGGCTTTACTTCCCTGATGCTGTGCAGAGCATGATGGGATTTCCTATACTGTTATTCACGTTGCCTAGCAACTGGGAGAAGTGCTCAGGACACAGGACAGTTGGAACTGTGTCTCATGCTCCCTGGCACCTCCTTTCAACCAAAAAGATGGCTGCCCTCATGAAATCAAACATTTGCCTGTTCTTTTAAAACAGGGTGGGTAAGAGATTATATTACCTATCTATTTTAATTAACATAACTAATGTAACTTAATGACAGTATGTTTGTTTAGGCTGGAGTTTCTCTTTAAGTAATTTATTAGGTTTCTTGGTCAATTTAAACTCAAAAGTTTAATTTTAAAATGACCACAAAGTATAGATTCGGTATAATACACAAAAAATGTTTAACAAAATATTTTTTTAAAAAGTGACTGTTTAGTCCTATTTCTCCACCCCTTACGCAAAGTAATTTGTATTATGGCAGCTAATGAAGGGTTGCAACTGAAACGTGTAATGTGAATTTCTCTTAATTAGTTGACAAATGTAAGTTTCTGCTAGTAGCATGTCTTCCTTTTTTGATTTCTACACTTGGCATTATGGAAAAGCTAACAGGTTTTACTAGGCCCCTTTCTGCACATGATGAAGTAATTTGAAAACCATGCACATTGCATAATAATGTGGTCTCCTTTAGTGAAGCCACACTGGGTCAAAGGACATAAAGCTAGTATATTCTGTTTCACAGTGAGCGTACCCCAAAGCACAGCAAGGAGTTCCCTAGCGGATGGTGAGGGGGGGAGTTTGTTCTTTTTCGCCACAGTACAGTGAGATTATTTCTGCAGGAAAGGGGCAAGGTTGAATTTTATACAGGGTCATGGCTAGGCTAAACAGTTTTCATTTATAGGTGGGAATTCTGAATGACTCAGCATGCTCATGCTACACAACAGTGATTATTTTTTAATTCATGCGTCTCAGTTGAATGGAGGCTACGCAAAATAGAACTAACCTTCCAAACTGGCTGAGCTCTAGTTTTGGGGGCATAAAAGCAGGTTTATTGTGTTTCGTTATTACACTATATTTTATTCGCTATATCCCCTTTCACATTTCAGTGTCAATAACTTTATTACTACTAATCACACCTTAATGATCTATACATAGTTTTTTTTGCCACAAATTGGACTTTCTTTGGGTGGTCTTTTTGCTAAGAATTATTTTATTTTACAAGTAATTTAACAGGAATTGTTATTTTTCAGGTTTCAGCAATTATAGTTTTAAAATAAAACGTGCTACTGTTAATAAAACCCACACATTTTATTGCACATTTGTCCTGGTTATTACAACATTTAAATTATGTCCCTAGTACAATGTATGGCAACAATATTTTATTTGGAAATAAAGTTGAGTGCTTAAGCACTTTTTCCACCACTACAGTATGTCTACATCCTCTGTGACTTCATCTAAGCCACGAGGACGTAGATATATGTCTTGTAACTGAAGCTCAGCTGTGCACGACTGGGCTTGCTGCTGTGCAAACTTCCGGCACTATCTGCTGCAGCACTAATTTGTGAAAGAAACTATATGTTCCCTGAGCTAAAATGATTCATTTTTACCAGTAAAAATACTTTTATTTTCTCAGTTCATATTGAAAAATGCACACTGCAGCATTATTTCAGAATCAAATGTCTTCACCATAAATTGTGACAGGAACATAATTTAAGTTTTGTGATAAACAGTAGAAATAGCCAAACAATATTTGTGTTTTTTATCTACAATAGCACTTTTTATTTTTAAACTGGAATTGGTAAAACTGAGAAATAATGTGTTTTTTCTATTTTTTCCACTTTTTCCCATTAAAATGCATGGAAAGCAAAATTGTTCAAGGAGAAAATGCCATACAATGAAAGCCTAGTTAGTCTGAAAAAAAAGACAATATATACAGTGGGATGTGAAAGTTTGGGCAATGTTGTTAATCATCATGATTTTCCTGTATAAATTGTTGGTTGCTACGATAAAAAAAATAATTTTAATATATCATATAGGAGACACACACAGTGATATTATTATCGCACACTTTCTGTAAATCCAATAAACTTCATTTCACTTCTCAAATATCACTGTGTGTGTCTCCTATATGATATATGTAACTGACATTTTTTATCGTAACAACCAACGATTTATACAGGAAAATCATGACGATTAACAACGTTGCCCAAACTTTCGCATCCCACTGTATTTCATTTAGGTGTCATAAGTAGGGATAAAGTTATTGCTGATTAAATAGGGACGTAGCAAAAAGTCAAAACTGCTCTGGTCCATAAGGGAGAAACAAGGTCTTGATGCGAAGTGGTTAAAGGAGTTATCAGGCGAAATGTAACAAAATAAGAGCTACTTACCCAGGACTTCCTCCAGCCCAAAGCTCCCAGCATGTCCCTCGCCGCAGCTCTGCCCGGTCCCCGACGATGATGTCAGGACGACCTCCAGGTCGGCCTGTACTGCGCCTTTGCGAGCGGCGCTGTCAATCACTGCCACGTGGACCAGAGCGGACTGCGCAGGTGCAGAACTACTGCGTTTGCGCAGTCCGCTCCGGTCCATGTGTAGGTGATTGACAGCGCCGCTCGCACAGGCGCAGTACAGGCCAACCTGGAGGTCAGTCTGACGTCATCGCCGGGGACTAGGAGGGAGCTGCCGCGAACGGCTGCGGGCAGAGCTGCGGCGAGGGACATGCTGGGAGCTTGGGGCAGTAGGAAGCCCCAGGTAAGTACCACTTATTTTGTTACATTTAATCTGATAACTCCTTTAAGGTAACTTATGTTTTTTTGTTGTTGTTTTTTTAAAAAGGCGATTTCTTTTTATTGTTTTATTTTGGTAATAGGTAGGGGGGTTACTGAATGGGGATTTTTTTTTTATTTAATGTATGTAGGTTTCATTTTACTTTTTGGACACTAAATGTCCCAAAACTTTATTCCTGTGTACTGTGAACAGTACACGGAAAGTGTTGTGTATGTGTTTCACTTTGTTAATGACCACCGGTACCTCGCTGATGTTGGTGATCATTTGTTACAGGCACTTAATATTTACTGGGTTTTGTTGCAATATTTGGGCTGCTTGAGTCTCTGCTGTACATTTTTTGGTTGTGCCTATGTTCCCATTGTCGTCTTATTGTGCTTTGTAAAGCACTGCGGAATATGTTGGCGCTATATAAATAAAAAATAATAATAATATCATCCTGATGCAAAACTTCTTTCTCTAACAGGATTAAAAATGTCACCATCTGTGATACATTTCAGGATCTTAATCAGTGTGAGTAAAGATTTTACAATGGGCCGACATTGACTAAATCATATATATTGTAGCGGTTACCCATAGCAACAGGGTTAAGACAGTTCATAGAAGAGACAGCAGGCTTCCAATATTGTAAAAGTCAGGCTTCTGCCTGGTTTATTTATGAAAATTAAACAGTTGCCAGTGAATACAAAACAGTCCATCAAACAAAACAAAACCTAGCTCGGCTGAGCAACTACCTGTCTCACTCCAGTCCCTGACTGACTATACATAAACAGTATTGTAGCAAAACATATAAACAACATGGCAACTTACATTGTACATGCAGAGTTTAGTCTTTTCTCCCATGTGAGAGCTCTGTTCCCTCCAGAGTACAGGAACCAAGTGAGCTCCTTCCTGGTCAGACTGGCTGACCTTTATTCAGCACCTGTGCTTCACCCTGCACAGGTGTAATACCTGGACTGGGCCAGGTGGCCAGGGAACCCACCCACACTTCCCTGGCCAGCTCCAGGACCCTTAACCGGCTTTTGAAAAAGTCAAATTAGCACACACAGTTTTTGTTTTTTTTTTCCTGGAGCTTTATCTGACCAAGCACCTTAAACGAGGTGCTACATACACACCATCCATAACTTTTCCTATAAGAGCCTCTGACATCCTGTCACAATATATAGAAATATTGTTTAAAAAAAAGTGATTTTATTCATTACG
Source organism: Hyperolius riggenbachi (assembly GCF_040937935.1). Lineage (NCBI taxonomy): Eukaryota > Metazoa > Chordata > Amphibia > Anura > Hyperoliidae > Hyperolius > Hyperolius riggenbachi. The sequence goes on along the minus strand of NC_090646.1, from coordinate 209,408,845 downwards.
TTATTTTCACTACAGTTCCTCTTAAACCTTGTTCAGCTATTTGAAAAATTACAGAATGCAAAATTACACTTAGTATGTAATGGAGTCCTGATGGGATAGAAGGTTCAAATGTCAGCAGTACAAGTAGCACAGCACAAATTAATGGCAGGAAGGGTTTATTTAGGACAAAGGATTAAGTCAATTTTATACACTACATTTAAGATGTCATGGTGCGCATGAAGTGAGCTGTCTCCACTTCGACATAGACCTCCAAATATTTCTGTCAGGAGCCCGCAATGTGAAATAAGGTCAAATGCACGCTTTAAAGTCTGACCCCAGTATTTACACTCTGCTTACTCTGTGGAGGGGTGGAATTCTTTAATGCATGGTAGGCATCAATCATAGTTGTATCTATGGAATAATTGGTGGATTGGGAATTGCTACCGAATAACATATCGGCGTATGATATATATTTATAGACCTGTCATATATGCCGCACTGTAAGACTACAACAGTGCTATCTCGTTTAGCTTCATCTATAGGCCGTGTTGTTTTTAGCGCTTTAAACCCAAAACAGTTTTCTGAAGGTCATGCGAGGTCGGAGCGTGACCTCTGGTAACTCTTTAGACATCATACTTTTTATTTGAAGGGATCAGTTTCGCCAAGAAGCCAGACATAAACCACAGATCAGGCCTGCAAATAGTACAACACAAGTCAAGTAGAAAGCAAGTCTACAAAAGGATCATCACTGATAAAAACAGGATCTCACTGATAAGTATTAAAATATGGGATGCTCATAAAAAAATGTCTCTCCTCCTGGCAGCACAGAAGGGTAATTTACAGCTATTCTGCAGTAAACAGTTTGACAAGAATATACATAAGAACGCTGTCAGCCCGGTGTCTGGCTTACAGTCCCTAATTGAACCCATGTTCATGTGTTTTATCAGCTGCACCAGAACACAGCCGCCGCATCTGGCAACAAAAGGAGATAAAGGGCAAGCATCCATACTTTGATCCCTCACTAACGCTTTATCAAGAGTTTTAAAGCATTACAACAGTGCTTGATGAAGAGACCAAATACTTCTTAGGTGATTCATTTTTCATGATTCTTCTGCCTGCTCAGTGATCTTAGGCATAACACTGTAGCCTGTCATGATATCACAGTTCTCTGTAGCCTCCAGCGTTTGTGTGTTTGGAACTAGTTTTGATTCCATCTTTAGAAACTCTTCAAATTTTTTTCCTAGACGAGTAAAGTCAACCTATAATTATCCACATACAAACACGTTAAAATAAACTTGCTACTTCCTTAACAAAATAAAGAAAATTCTGCACTACAGAGAGTTTGCTTCTAACATTCTAGAGCTGTGCTTTACAATGTATTATCAGGAGCCAATGCCTGAATATTTAAAAATAACCTAGGTGAGAGACCTATGGAAGCTGCCATATTTATTTCCTTTCACACATTACCAGTTGCCTGGCAGCTCTGGTGATGTTTCTGGTCAGTAGGGTCTGAATCACTCACTTGAAACAAGCATGCAGCTTATCTTGTCAGATTTGTCATAGACATCTGATCTGCACGCTTGTTCATAGTCTATAGCTTAAAGCGGAATATAACCCAGCATTTCAACTTTTCTCTAAAACATTATTTACAGCATATTATATGCAACCAGCATTTTTTTTTTACTAGACCAGCATTGGAAGGGTTACACAAAGAGCTTTAAAGTTCCGTGGAGAGAAATGCAGATGCATCCGAAGTTGAGATAGATACATTTAAGTCAACACAATGTAACAAGTGAGGAATGTGACTCACTCTCTCTCTCTCTCTCTGTGTCCGGGAGCTCCTGCACAGTCAGAGCGTGTGTCAAATTCACCACTTGTTACATTGTGTTTACTTAAATGTATCTATCTAAACTTCGGATGCGGCAACATGGAACTTTAAATCTCTGTGTGTAACCCTTCCAATGCTGGTCTAGTAAAACAAAATGCTGGTTGCATATAATATGCTGTAAATAATGTTTTAGAGCAAAGTTGAAATGCTGGGTTATATTCCGCTTTAAAGTATTAGAGGGAGATGATCAGCAGAACAGCCAGGCAATGTGCATTATTTAAAAGGAAATAAACATGTCAGCCCCCATATCCCTCTCACCTCGGGTTTCCTTTAAAGACAAATAAAAAGGTATAACTCTAGCCTTAACTCTCACCTGTCTCAGTTGATCCTGAGGAAGGTGAAAACCCCTTAAAAGGATTGGGACAATTAGCCCTAAAAGAGAGAAAAAAATCCTTCTGACTCCAGGTGGCAATCAGATTAGATCCCTGGATCAACACTACTGGAAATTATCTACTAGCCAATGATGCCTTTAAATGCAAGGAAAGCATCTAACCCTTAAATGCAGGTATAGAATCAGCCATAACTACTTCCTATGGTAATACATTCCACATTTTAATCACACTTACTGTAAGGAACCTTGTCCTAAATAACAGGCAAAAACGATTGCCGTTTGATGTATTTATACATGTTGATTAGAGCTCCTCTAAGGAGTCTTTTCTCCTAAATAATAAATAAATAAGTCCAGTTTATCTAACCTTTCCGGACAAGTGAGGCCTTCAAACCCTCTAATCAATTTTGTTGCCCATCTCTGCACCTGCTCTAAAACTGTGTTGTCCCTGTAATGTGGTGCCCGGAACTGAATTCCAGATGCCGCCCGTCATACACGAGAGCTAGATAGGGTGAAAGAGGAAAAAAAGGGCACCAGAGGCAGCCTAGTAAAAAGTGTGCTGCCATATGCAGTAATGTTAAAAGCTGCAATTAGTGGCTATAAGTGATCATTTGGGTACCAGAGCTGCCCAATAAATTAGTGCCCGCTATTTGTAACTGCAGTTATTTTTATTTATTTTATCAACTTGACTTGATTTTATCAACTGCAACTTGAAGCCAGGCTCTCAGCAAACAACATCCTGGACCCTCTACAATCTGGCTTTAAGAAACACCACAGCTGTGAAAGAGCCCTCATCCAAGTCTGCAACAATCTATTAATGGCAAGGGACAGAGGAGAATGCTCCATCCTAATCTGAGCGGCTTTTGATACAGTTGACCATGAAATCCTGCTCAACAGACTGCAGGAGTACTGTAGCATCAAGGGATCAGTCCTCCAGTGGTTCAGATCATTCTTAACTGACAGAACACAGAGAGTATCCCTAGGTCCTATCAAGCCCAACCCTGCACCAAGCATAAAATTTGGAGTGCCACAAGGATCAATCCTATCCCCTCTGCTGTTTGCAATCTACATGTTACCACTCAGTAAAATTATCCAACAACATGGCCTGACTTACCACTGCTATGCCGATGACATGCAGCTATACCTGTCCTTCAAATCTGGTGGAACAGACTCTACTCCAAAAATAAATTCTTGCTTAACTGAGCTACAGGCGTGGATAAATGATAACTGGTTGAAACTGAATGCTGACAAAACTGAGGTCCTTGTTGTCCATAGCCAGCACTTGCCATCAAAGCAGCTCTATCCTAAATCAACACCAATCAGGATAGGGAATTCAGACATAAACAGCTCCAACCTTGTGCACAGCCTTGGAGTGCTAATTGATGGGGAATTGAGTTTCAGAAACCAAATTTCATCCGTAGCCAAATCTTCCTACTTTTACCTGAAGAACATTGCAAAAATTAAACATCTGATTCTCCCAAAGGATCTTCCAACCCTAGTTCACACCGTCATCACATCATGACTGGACTACTGCAATGCCCTTTATGCAGGCCTCCCAAAAAAGTACCTGCTCCACCTGCAATTAGTGCAGAATGCTGATTCCAGATTGCTAACAAACCAACCACGCCACTGTCACATTACAACGATCCTTCGCTCACTGCACTGTGGACTGCTGACATTCAAATCATTGCACAATTTGGGCTCTGGATACATGAAGAACTTGCTGAAGCTGCACCACACTTCTAACAACCTCAGATCAGCAGGTTCTATAAACTTGGTCACTCCCAGAGTGCACCTCAAAACCTTTGGAGTCAGAGCTTTCTGTCATGCAGCCCCTACTCTTTGGAACTCCCTACCATACCCAGTAAAGACAGCCCCATCCCTGGAGTTATTCAAATCCAGACTGAAAAGCCACCTGTTTAGCCTTGCATTTCCGGACTTATAGAATTTTTCCACTTTACCACGACTTACCAATCAACCAAATACTGGTCTGAGCCATGCTTATGCACTTTGAGTCCTATGGGAGAAAAGCGCTTTACAAATGTTATTTGTTGTTGTTGTTATCGAGAACTTCTGGTGCCCAAATGATTGCTAATATACCCTTTAATTGCAGCTTTTAACATTGCTGCTTACAGTGACACCCTTACTAGGGTAGGTGTCACCCTATTAAAGTTAGGTTTAGGCAGCAGCAGAGGGGTCACTAGGGTTGATGTCACCCGGTGCTGGAACTCAGAGTGTCGCCCCTCTCTTATCCCATGAATATCCAACCTCACCAGGCTAAATAAAACCAATAATATTTTTTTTAAGTAATGTTTCTTTTTAATGACATTTGTTGAGAATGAGTTTGTGAAGGTGTTATACTGGACCCATTTGCTATAGGGGGGAGAGGAATTAGGAATTGTTATACTGATCACACTTTGCTATATGAGGCAGCCATGCTTGTTTTGGGGGAAGTGAGGGAGGGCAGGGGTTTTAAGGCTAGGCACCGCCAGGGGGGGTTTAGGGTTAGGCATCACAGGGGGGTCTTTGTGAAATGTAAGGACTTTTTTTTAACACAAATAAAACCCTATGTGACCCCAAAAAGTCAGTGCAGCTTTTACATTAGTGAAAAAATGTAGTCAAACATGTATGCCGCCAAATGGTGTGAAGTTGTTCACAAAGAAAGGGAAACCGCACATGGGAATTTTTACAACAACAAAAAATACTGTATGAACAAGTTTAAATAAAAATTCCCTTAGCTGAATTGTTTGTTTTTTCTGAATCCAAGGAAAGTTTGAGATTAATTATCTGACCAGACAAAAAACAGTAATTTGCCCAAATAGCTGCTTGAGCATCTTGTCAACATTCAACCGGTTATTATGTGATATTTGCACATGGCCTCTTCAAACACTACCAGTGTATAACATGCCTTGGCATTAAAGACAGGAAAAGATGTAGACTTCACTTCCACTTTCTAGAATTGCATCTTGGGGCCTCTTCGGGGGCTGGCAAGCTTCACTAGTGACCTAGGAACAAGGCATAGGAAAAGTAAACCTTTTCTTGCCCACACTCACATGCCTCCACAGCAGGACATACATCATGTGTATGATCGTACAGAGTTTGATGTGAGCTCCAAGTCCTTGAAGGATGAGAGTAGCTAAGTAAATCTGACTCCAAGCAGCAATGTGAGATGTCACCTTTTCTCATTTTGAAAAAGAGTTTTAAATCTTCTGACTTTATTACATGGGTATTACCTATAGCAGCAAGCTGTACAATCCAAAAAAGAAATGTATTATTGTACTATTATTTAATTTGAATATATTTGCCATTCATCTAAAATCTCTGAAGCTACTTGCATGTGAATTTATTTATCTTAGAGATTTTATCCTGATTGTTAAAATATTGCCAATCCTGATCTGTTAGCCATAAGCAATCATTGTGATGGTGCACATTTTCTTGGCAATAGTGAGGTACCGTACTTGTATTTACAACACACATTATTATTAGGCACTCTATAAGTCCAGTGATTTCTGCAGTCTCTTCTCACATTAATCATCTGTGTGCCAGTACTTACATTCTGTTTGCTTTTGCAGTTCCGAGGCTGAAAAAGTTCTTTTGACTTATTCTCCAAATAATAATCTGATACGATGATGTCATGCATTTCGGAAAATTCAATTTGTCAACAAGAAGGATGTTTTGTGTTCTTTAGTGAAAGGAACTCTTGCTTTGCTTTTGCACATCAAATGTAATACGTAACATATGAGTTTATCATTATATGAGGATAGTGTACTGTGGAATTAATCTATGACATGGAAAGTCACTTTAAGGAGGGTCCAACAAGAAGCATCTCTGGCAAGACCTCTGACTACTGATCTGGTTTCTGCAATAAAGTGTTGTCCGTCACTGCACTTTTTTATCTTCACAAGGAAAACTACACACAACAGTCAATAAACACTGTGCCTTTTTAAAGGCAACTAAGCGCCTTAATTTTTTTTATATGCACACCTCCCCATAAGGGAGGTTTGTAATGAAGTGTGCCATGGGGGGCTGAGGGATGTGGAGTGAGCCTCACCACTTACGTACTCCTATTCCTCTGGCCCGCCCCGTACAGGATGCATCATCTACTCCACAGATCGGCCACATCTGCCAAATTTTGTAGTTCCTGGCAGTGTCTGACGCATGCTGCAATGCATGCCAGGAGATGTAGTCCATGGATGTGAATACAGAGCTCTCTGTACTCGCATGCATGGCCTACATCTCTCCCGGCATGCATTGCACCACACATGCCAGAAATACAAATATCACCTAGTAGAAAATGTGAATTGGATTTGGCCTTTTAGCTTGAAAAACATGCAGTAGAAATGATCAGTGAGTGCTCACTATTTTCTATTTCACGGCACGAGATAATAAAGGCAGTATGCAAAACCACACATATTTCAAAATACGTGGGTCACTGGGTTCATTTAAAGCAAGTGGTCCATTTTACTGTAGGTTTATTTGAAGTAGTTCACCCATGTCTGGGATTGTTTGTGTGTATGTAAAGGCAGACATTGAAGTAAATGGCGGGACCATCTTCTTTTTTACCAGGTCTATGGCAATACTGAAGTCCAATATACAAATGTGTTTTTTTTTCTCTGGGTTGTTTTTTTTGTTAAATTCACATAGTCCACGTGAGGACAATAGCATGACTAACCAATATAACAATGTATGACTTCACCATTTAAGCTGTGCTACAAGAGCACTAAAGATTAAGGTAACTTTAAAGAAAACATGGCTAACTAATGCTTACAAAATGTAGCTGCATAAGCAAATTAGTGCAAAAATATTATTAATGATTAACCATTATAAAATCTAATATTGCTGTGAATAACACAGATATATTTTGTGAAGAATTATTTTCGTTATTTCTCTCTCTTTTTATACCTTTTTCTTTGGGGAGAATTTGCCAAGTCAGTATCAGTTCTCAGGCATCTATCACATATGACAGGGGTGTCCAAACTTTTTAGACCAAAAGCCATTTCACCGGTCTTGAGATAGCTAGAGGGCCAAACTAGCAAAATTAAACACTATTTTTTAATGGGAAATAAACCCTATACCATGTGTGCAGTCAGCATGTCGCATTCAGTGTGCAATGGTAGCTGCTAATAAGTGGCTGCTGCTAGCATAGTGGCATCTGCTAATGAGTGGCGGCTGCTGACATAGTAGTGGCTGCTAATGAGTGTCTGCTGCTGGCATAGTGGCTACTGCTGGCATAAGTGGGTGCCCTTCACTCATCAAGTCCAGGCCCATGTCTCTGTTTTGTTTCCTTCCCCAGCAGGACTAATGTGGCCATTTTCTGCAGTCCCATAGTAATCACTATAGAACTACAAAAAATGGCTGACATTTTCCAGTGTATACCGAGTATGCACTTCGGCGGCCATTTCTTTGAAGTTCTATACTAATTTCTATCAGACGACAGGAGAGCAGAGGGGGAGTCAGAGCGGTGACACAGGTTGACTCTAAACATCTAAATATCTAACTATTAAGATCACAGACTCTTCCTAGAAAAAGTTGTACATATTTCATTCCTGAATATCTCTATGATTACTGACAAAGTACTCCACTTAGGTAGCTACTCACCAATGCTAGCATCAAGTCCACACCTAAAAGCACTTTTGATGCACAATTTGACAATTTTTGAAGAGTTTTCATCAGTACTGCTTATTACTGGCTTCCCTGATGTCTCTTGATCCACAACGCTTTTACACCCCTCTTTGTACCCTGTTATTATCTTCATGGCATCATCCCCATACACTTTAACTAACATGTCCCTGATTTACCCGTAGTGAAAAAAAGTCTCTAAAATTGGTACTTACCTAAGTAGAGGGAAGCCTTTTAATAATCTGGATAATCCCCTGCTATGTTCAGTTTCAGCACTGAGACCCTCCTCAATCAAGAACTTGGCAGCAATGCACAGGCCCGGACTGCTCACACCTGTGCACTAGCATGAAGGTGAATGGGCTTGGCTTCTTCCGTCGAGTCCGAGCAGTGGCTCCTTGTCTTGCCCAGGTGCAATCTGCCCTGCACAGTGTGGCCTGCTCGTTTACATAAGGGAGCACACCCATGAACTTCTAAAGATTGCAGCAATGGATCGGTGGTTGAAAATAGATTTGGAGGATCCAGAGACTTCCCTTTATCAAGGTAAGTATTTCAATTTGAGACCTGTGGATCTCACAGGTTTACTTTAACAAGAAATTTAAAGTGGACCTGAACTCTTGCACAATCTGAAGGAATACATAGAGAAATGCACCCTATATTTATTTAGAGAGTATAGCCTGTTAATTCCCCCTCATTTGTGTCTAATCACAAGTTGTAATCTGATCTCTCCCTGTGTCACATGACTGTCTATGGCAGAGATGACAGATAAGCTCATTTGAAAGTTCAGGAGGTTAACAATTTGTCTGCTTCCAAGAATCATGAAGAAACAGTGCAGATTTATTTTAGGATTTATATCAGGTGTAACAAAGAAATGTTTTTTGTTTAAAGGTTATTATGCTGATTTGTATCTTTTAGAGCAGAGTGGATGTTTTGAGTTCAGGTCCGCTTTAATGTTTGTTCATTGCTCTGAGTCAAGCTCCAACATTCTCATTACGGCACATAAACCTTATTGAGGTTTTTGTACAGTGTTGCCAAGGTAAATGGACAGTGGCCAATTTGCAAACCTTATAGTCTGATTTTTAATATTTTTGAAGGTTTCTATATAACTTACACAAGAGTGCATGTAGCAGTATGTACAGTGGTGTGAAAAACTATTTGCCCCCTTCCTGATTTCTTATTCTTTTGCATGTTTGTCACACTTAAATGTTTCTGCTCATCAAAAACCTTTAACTATTAGTCAAACATAACATAATTGAACACAAAATGCAGGTTTAATTGATGGTTTTTATTATTTAGTGAGAAAAAAAACTCAAAACCTACATAGCCCTGTGTGAAAAAGAAATTGCCCCCTGAACCTAATAACTGGTTGGGCCACCCTTAGCAGCAATAAATGCAATCAAGCATTTGCAATAACTTGCAATGAGTCTTTTACAGTGCTCTGGAGGAATTTTGGCCCACTCATCTTTGCAGAATTGTTGTAATTCAGCTTTATTTGAGGGTTTTCTAGCATGAACCGCCGTTTTAAGGTCATGCCACAACATGGTGGATTTGCTGGTGTGTTTTGGGTCATTGTCGTGCTGCAGCACCCAAGATCGCTTCAGCTTGAGTTGACGAACAGATGGCCGGACATTCTCCTTCAGGATTTTTTGGTAGACAGTAGAATTCATGGTTCCATCTATCACAGCAAGCCTTCCAGGTCCTGAAGCAGCAAAACAACCCCAGGCCATCACACTACCACCACCATATTTTACTGTTGGTATGATGTTCTTTTGCTGAAATGCTGTGTTACTTCTACGCCAGATGTAACAGGACACGTACCTTCCAAAAAGTTAAACTTTTGTCTCGTCCAGTGGCGGACATACGGCCGTGCAGGCCGTGCCGCCGCACGAGGGCCCCTGAAGTTCCCCTGCTTCAGGGGCCCATTAAGTATTGCTGGGGTTTTTTTTTACTCTACTTTTATTTTTTTTTAACCTGGGGGGCCCCGACTCCTGTCCTCCCCCCTCACCTCGGCCCCCCCTCCCCCCCTCATGTGGCGGGAGAGCAGAAAATACAGGAAGTCTTCAGCCGGGGCTGCAGCAGACGCTAGAGGCAGCTGCCGCTTGGTCTCCCCTGTCTTCAACTCTGTATCTCTGCTCGCTACTAAACCAGGAAGTAGCGAGCAGTGTACAAAGTTGGAGACACGGGAGACCAAGCGGCAGCTGCCTCTTGCGTCTGCTGCAGCCCCGGCCGGAGACTTCCTGTATTTTCTGCTCTCCCGCCGGCCGCCGCGCATACCGGGAGGGGGGCCCCCGAGGTGAGGGAGGGAGGATAGGAGTCAGGCCCCCCACCCGGATAGCTACCCACCCACCCGGCTACCTACCCGGCTACCTAACCACTCTGCCGGCTACCTACCCACCCGGCTACCTACCCGGCTACCTAACCACCCACCCGGCTACCTACCCACCTGGCTACCTACCCACCCGGCTACCTACCCGGCTACCTAACCACCCACCCGACTACCTACCCACCCAGCTACCTACCCGGCTACCTAACCACTCTGCCGGCTACCTACCCACTCGGCTACCTACCCGGCTACCTAACCACCCACCCGGCTACCTACCCACCCGGATACCTACACACCCACCCGGCTACCTACCCGGCTACCTAACCACCCACCTGGCTACCTACCCACCCGGCTACCTAACCACCCACCCGACTACCTACCCACCCACCCGGCTACCCACCCACCCGGCTACCTACCCACCCGGATACCTACCCGGTTACCTAACCACCCTGCCGGCTACCTACCCACCCGGCTACCTACCCGGCTACCTAACCACCCACCCGGCTACCTAACCACCCAGATACCTACACACCCACCCGGCTACCTACCCGGCTACCTAACCACCCACCCTCCTACCTACCCACCCGGCTACCGAACCACCCACCCGGCTACCCACCCACCCGGCTACCTACCCACCCACCCGGCTACCTAACCACCCACCCGGCTACCTAACCACCCACCCGGCTAACCACCCACCCGGCTACCTAACCACCCACCCGGCTACCTACCCACCCACCCGGCTACCCACCCGGCTACCTACCCGGCTACCTACCCATCCGGCTACCTAACCACCCACCTGGCTACCTACCCACCCGGATACCTACCCGGTTACCTAACCACCCTGCTGGCTACCTACCCACCCAGCTACCTACCCGGCTACCTAACCACCCACCCGGCTACCTACCCACCCGGATACCTACACACCCACCCGGCTACCTAACCACCCAGATACCTACACACCCACCCGGCTACCTACCCGGCTACCTAACCACCCACCCTCCTACCTACCCACCCGGCTACCTAACCACCCACCCGGCTACCCACCCACCCGGCTACCTACCCACCCACCCGGCTACCTAACCACCCACCCGGCTACCTAACCACCCACCCGGCTAACCACCCACCCGGCTACTTAACCACCCACCCGGCTACCTACCAACCCACCAGGCTACCTACCTAAAGACCCACCAGGCTACCTACCCACCCACCTACCCACATACCAGGCTACCTACCCACCCGCCTACCCAGCCACCCACCAGGCAACCCACCCACCCGGCTACCCAGCCACCCACCAGGCTACCTACCCACCCGGCTAAGGGCTACCTACCTACCCACCTGGCTGCCTACCTACCTACCCACCAGGCTACCTACCCACCAGGCTACCTACCCACTCACCCACCAGGCTACCTATCCACCCAACCACCCATGGGAGCTGCGCACCGGATGGAGGCTGAGACAGGAGGTCTGCTGCTGCAGGTGAGTAAATGGTTTTTTTATTATTTATTTTAGCAGGTGTATGTTCTGGGCAGGTCTGCCACATGATTGCGTGTATGTTCTGGGCAGGTCTGCCACATGATTGCATGTATGTTCTGGGCAAATTTGCTACATGATTGCATGTGTTTTCTGGGCAAATCTGCCGACATGATTGCACGTATTTTCTGTGCAAATCTGCCGACATGATTGCACGTATTTTCTGGGCATATCTGCCGACATGATTGCACGTATTTTCTGGGCATATCTGCCGACATGATTGCACGTATTTTCTGGGCATATCTGCCGACATGATTGCACGTATTTTCTGGGCATATCTGCCGACATGATTGCACGTATTTTCTGGGCATATCTGCCGACATCATTGCACGTATTTTCTGGGCATATCTGCCGACATCATTGCACGTATTTTCTGGGCATATCTACAAAAAAATGCATATCTAACTTTGCTTTGTCTTCACCAAATTATATACACTGCAATCTTACGTCATACTCTTGTATTTGTACTCTGGACGGAGTAGGTGACATAAGTCATCACAAATGTTTTCAGAAAGTGATACTTGGGAGTAATCAGTTCCAGGATTGTAAAATGGGAAAATAAGGTATCTGTGGTGGCACCCTTAAGTCCTGGTATGAACTCATGTACTGCGGCCAATGTTGACATGTGATGCTGGGTAGATTTAAGAAAATGGATGAGGAACTTGAACTTCAAACTGTATTTAGCTACAGGATGCCACCCAGCCATACTTGCAGAATTGTCTCCACATGAGCTTAGGTAAGTGTTACCAATTCTTACGGATGCTGAATTGTCTGCATATGAGCCTTAGGTAAGTGTTGCCCTTTCTTACTGATGCTGTATGGTCTTCATATGAGCCTTGGGTAAGTGTTATACAGCCATGCTGATGCTTGCTGAGTTGTCTTTATATGAGCCTTAGGTAAGTGTTATCCAGCCATATTTAGCTAAATTGTCATCATAGGAGCCTTAAGTATGAGCAATTTAGCCATTTTTATATACAGTACAGCAATCAGCGCAGGTCTTACTTTTAAATGCCAGTCCACTAGACTTTTCACCATGTGGATTTTTAAGCTTTCAAAAACTTGTACCCTACAACGCCATTAGAAAAGGAAAGAAGGCTTACCAGCCGCACACACAGTGTCAGACTGGGAGGTGTAAAAGTTGAGGAAATCCACTTGCTGGCCAAGCAGCAGTAATCATGTGTTGCTGCTTGCAGTGAAGACTTGCTACAGGTTTCTCTTGGGAGTGGTAATAGAGGGTTTCTGCTGCTTGGCCAGCAGGTGGATTACCTCAGCTTTTCCACCTCCCAGTCCCACAATGCACCCACAACCCACATTATAAGGTTGTGTGTATAGCTCGAGCAACCATGAAGGGTTGATCGGTCATCAGGAACCGTAACCGTACTCCAGTCCTCCAGTCAGGGTTGGTAGGGCATCCCAGTATATGAGCATAGATAAAAATAAAAGCCGAACAGCAGCTCTAAGTGTAGACTGCTTTATTCAAGACTTTCACAAATAAAACCAGGTAAAAACATAAAAAAACACTTACATACGGGACCCAGAACATGGGAACCGCCGCAATAGAAGTTTGTGCGTGTATGCTGGCCAACAACGGATAAAAACAATAGAAAGGTGCAGTCTGTCTCCTTCCTAGCCATATTGACTGCCTTGTTGTTATATGTGATGGCATAATTATTGCCTGCAGCACTTTGGATCATGGGAGAAAATCCCTACAGAAATGTTATTACTATTAATATTATTTCCAGACCACCCACAGTGGTCTTTTACTATGACTGCAAGCAAAATTAGTTAAAAGGATAAAGCTGCACACAGAGCCTTATAATAGCAAATGGGACTCAGGACCATTGGAGGAGCATCATATGGATGGAACAACTCAGAGGGAGAGCCAGCACTTATCCAGTAAGGATGCTTGTGTGTGAGCTTATTTCATTTAAAGAGGAGTCACTTACGCTGGTAATACCCATATTACTAAAGCCCACTTGTAGTTGCCAAAGCCTTGTAATGGTTATGCCAGGGCTTAGTTGGACTTTGAGACAATATCTTGCACTGCTCAAGTGTGTAAAAAATACATAAACAAGCATCTGGCAGAACTGCAAAAATCCATGGCTAATACTCCAAGTGGCTACAAAGTAAAGTCTTATTTTGCAGCATAAACATTCCTTATATCAAACACACCTAGCCTATTTAAATATTTTTTTGATGTAATTCTTTCCTGCTCTAAGTTTGTCCTAGCTTGGAGATATTTTTATGACCATTTTACATTTCTATTAGATACTTAGCATTACCTACTGCCAAACCTGACACTCTGGTAGCTAAGCTCCAGCCTAAAACATTGTTCTAAATCATATTTTTTTGCTTGTATTTAAAAGCTCCGTTGAACTGTTGGCTCCATACTCTAACTTGTTTCTGCTCTTCATCTGGAAATATATGATGCAATGTAGATTTTTATTTGCTACATTAAACATATGTAACACTGAGTCCGCAAGCTATTACCGTCCAAACCTGCAATGTTTAACTAAATGATTTGGCATTGTTGCATTGTAATATATAAGGATATAAGCTTGAATCTCCACTCTTTCTATCATGGCTAGATACAGGTGAAAGTAATACTGTTAAAAGGTACCCACTAAAAATATTTCAATCAGTCACCTCTGCAGCAGCTAAGCTGAGAATATGGCAGTAGAGCTTAAAAGAGATTTATGACAGGTAACCATGTCCCCTCTCCTGTGACAGTATGTGTGAGGTGCCTTCATTTGCACCAAGTTAACAATGAACTCAGAACTTCCTCTCTGCTGTAAAAGATAAGCAACAGTATAATAATCTTTAAAGAAACACATTTCTTTGTGACAGCTGATACAAATCCTGCAATAAATCTGCAGTGTGTCTACTTCCTGCTTTCATGGAAGCATACACAGGGTTAACATCCAGTGTTTACAAATTAGATGCTCTGCCAAGGCAAGAGATCAAATTACAGTTGTGATTAGTCACAAATGAGGGGGAATTAGACAGGTTAAATTCTCTAAATACATACAGGGTGCATTTTTTTATGTTTTCCTTCCGTCCTGTGCAAGAGTTCAGGTCTACTTTAAGGAGCTGAACATCTGCAAAACAAACATTCACTCTTTGGTGGAGAAACGTGGAGAGTAGAGCTGCCAGTTTCCTATGTCTCGTAGATTTTGCAGTGAAGGCCTCCAAACCTGAGTTTCCCGGCTTCCATACCTACTTCACCTCGATTGGAGGGGGGGCAAGATATTGCTCTGGATGAATTTTATACTCAGGAGAATGCAAAAAGAGGAGAAAAACTGTTCATTTCAGCTTTTTGGGCAGGAACAGAACCTGACACTATGGCAAGGAAATCCCCCACTGAGATATGGAGATCCCCCAAGGCTGTTGAAGCTCACCAGCTCCCCATTTTCTTACATATCAGATATTGGTTTGTTACACACCTTAAAGCTCAGTAGAAGTGCTACTGGCATGTGTGTGTGTGTGTGTGTGTGTGTGTGTGTGTGTGTGTGTGTGTGTGTGTGCGTGCGTGCGTGCGTGCGTGCGTGCGTGCGTGCGTGCGTGCGTGCGTGCGTGCGTGTGTGTACGTCTGTATGTGTGTGTTTGTGTGTCTCTGTGTGTATTGTGTGTGTGTGTTTTATACAATGATAATTCAATATCAATAAATATAAAGAGGATACAAGTCCCCTGAAGTGAAAACCATAAAAACAGCGACTAGCATAAATACAGCATCTAACATCCAACCCCCCTAAACAGCAGTTAAATGTTAAGGACAAAAGTGCATAGTTCTGAGCTGTGTGCATGGGTATGTTTCTATTTAAACACAATAAGCAAGCCATGAATGCCTTTTTAAGCATGCAAGCTAACCTAATATAGACACAAAACTTCAGAATTGCTTTTTGTAATGAATCTTTCCCCAAAGACTCCAACAAGCAATTCTCGAAGCTTGTATTCACTTGTGCAACTGGCAGCCAATTTTCATGTTCCATTTTACTCAACGAAATGCATATCTTTTTATTAGAAGAGACAATCCGGAAATGAGAAACTATCATAGTTAAACATTTTTTGAAGGTGATAAAAGATCTGATTGATTACCCAAGAGACAATATGGTGAGCAAGGACATCATTAACGGTTACGAAATACACAAGGATGTCATTTTGCTTCTGGGAAACAGAAATGAGCGTGTCACTCCATGGCCAGGAAAATTCTATAGTTGGTTTATCAAGATGGCATTGCCTGTGTGTCTAAAGCAAATCTCATAGCTCATCGCTGCAGCATTGGCATGAAAACAGCAGAGGGATACAATGTGCGGCAGTAACTCCATTCTCCCTATGGATGCTCCCTCTTACATTATTAGTGCACTGCCAAGTAGGTCTGGACTGATTACTTATTACTCAAATAGGAAGAGATGTTTTCATGGGGGTATGTTAATAAATATGTCAGCATATGATCGATTGCAACAGTTGTTTCTTATAGGAAACTTTCCTAGTTGCTGATTTATGCCAAGAATAAAAAAGCCCAGTGTTTACTCTCTTGAGTATAGTGTTTCATGTTAATCTTTATTTATGTATTTGTGTTATAATAGTTAATAATGCGTGATTGTATAGATACTTAAATCTGTTTTGAGGATTTGGATAAACAGTTTAATGAGAAAATGCTGTGTCTAGCTGGATGAGGATGAGGAAATGTTTTCTGGAGGTGCCCACAGATATCAGATGTCCACCGTCTTTAGCCTGGATTAGAGAATTCTTAGACTGTTCGTGGTGCACCTTAGATGAACTTAGGAGGGTAATTATCTATTTATAAATTTTAGGCCAATAAAAATTCTCTATAAGGGAAAATTATCATGAGATTATTGTCTTCCATTGACAGATCTTCTATTTGTCTTCCATTGACAGGTCTTCTGTTTGTCTTCCATTGACAGGTCTTATCCCCCCCCCCCAAAAAAAAAGACAAAAACTGATGCCTAGTACTCAGCAATCAATTATCTGTTAGATTTTTCTGTTATTAGATTTTCTGTTAAATTATTTCTGTAAAGTACAGTTAGAGACTGGTCATTATCTCTAGTAGCTAGCAAGACAATAGTAGTATGGACTCAGACTATTGTGAAGATTTGGAGAAAAAAGAGGAATAACCACCCCACAAGGTGGTGTATCTCTGGGGTAGAGGGATAAATAGTAACAATTTTCAAAATGACAGATTTAAAGGCAACCACTTCTTATGCTTCATGAATAGAATGTTAGAGACCGACCATCTACTTTATTGCATTAGGGACGAGTTCTCGGAAACGGAATACTTCAGAGTTCTGATTTTTTTTTCATCAAAATTCAGCAGTTCTGAGTAAAAATATGAAAATCAGAAATTGCTCTGTTCCGAGTGCCGTGCTCTGTTCTGCCATTGAAGTAAATAGCGCCAACTTCCAGGATTAATAGCAAAGCCCCCGTACATGTTATAGTCTCCAAATTTGGGGGTGTTGGGGTGGGGGACATGGTAAAAAAAATTGTGAAAAGACCATGTTCTTTGTGAGAAAATGGATTTTAAAGATTCATAGGAAAAATTGTCTTTAAACTGGGCAAAATGACACGTTACTGTGGTACACAGTACTGCATTCAGAGTTCTGTATCCACATTGCATACATTTCAAGAAAAGCCTCTTTAACCCCTTGTCACCTATGCAGGCTGGAGTAGCCAAAGCACGGAGCCCAGATTGCATGGGGCTCCGCAGCCTGAGCTATACTGGCCAGCTTGGTCCATGGTAGGGGGTATATCTGAAAGAGAGGGGTGGCTAAGCCTCCCCCCTCTCCCCCAGAGCCCTTGTCCTATCCATGGATAAGGGGATATTTCCAACCTCTGGTGCCCAGGACCCCTCCAGGGACCAGGGTAACCCCTACCCCGGTCCCCTGGAACCCCGATTCATGTGAAAAATGTCTCATTCTGCCACTGTAACACGGCCTCCAGAGACCGGGAAATCCCACAGAGGCCATCTTGTTGATGTCACGATTTGTCAAAAATTCTTGCTGGAAAAAGCCAATTTTCACAGTCCCAGCTTCTGCAATACAAATGCAGAGGCGGTCTATGGCCATTCAGCTCCGGAAGTTAGTATGGATCAGCGGTGGCGCAGGCCCTAGGAGGGTACTGGCATTGGATCATTATTGAAAAGGTGAGTGTTTATGGTTAATTTAGAATAATAAAGGACTTTATTCGTTTTAGTGTTTTTTTGCTTTTGTTTTCTTACTTTTTGTGGAAATGGGTATGGAGTACATCAGTACCACTATACTTATTTCAACTGGGGAAGAGGCAGGCATCTGATTCTGGAGGTATGATTGTTAAAGGGGACCCCCAGATGCCACCATGAGACAGGGCATTGATGGCCCCCACCTCTTCCTGAGCTCCGGAGGTGGGAAAGAGCCCCTTGTCCATGGATTGGAGAAGGGCTCTGGGGAAGAAGGGGAGACTTGGCCACCCCTCTTTTCCAGAGCCCCCCCTGTACAATGGACCATGCAGACTGGTATAGCTCAGGCTGTGTAGACCCACATGGTCTGGGTTTTGCATTCTGGCTATCCCAGTCTGCATGGGTGATAAGGGGTTAAAGAGGCTTGGGAGGAGGGACCTCACGCTGTCCATTTTCATGAAATGTATACAATGTGCACACAGAGCAATGTGTACTGCAGCAGAGTGCCATTTTACTCAGGTTAAAAACCATTTTTCCTATGAAACTTTAAAATCTATTTTCTCAAAAATAACGTGGTCTTTTCACACATTTTTCTTAATCATGTTTCTACTGATGTCCCTAACATAAGGGTCAAATGTGGTGACAAAAGCATGTACAGGGGCTTTTCCCAGGATTCAGTGCCATTGACTTCAGAAAATGCATTTTAGAAAATGCCTTCAGAACAGAAAGTCGGTATTATTATTTATTTTATTATTATTATTTATTGTATTTATAAAGCGCCAACATATTACGCAGTGGTATTTGCCTGCAGAACACCAAATTTCAACAAATTTGGAATTCAGCTGTTCCAATCACTCTAACCACCATCAGAGTCATACTGTATGTCCCTATGCTAGACTTAGAACAGTTTTGGGTGGAACCATTTAATTTATCTGTATGCTTCTGAGATGTATGAGGCAACCAAAGTGACTGGAGGAAACCCAGGCAAGCACAGAAGGAAAATGCAAACTCCTTACAGATAATGTAACTGCCCATATTTGAACCAGGGACCATAGCACTGAGAGATAAGGGTGTTATTTACTACCCCACTATGAAGAAATGTGAGCAATAGTGGTAAAGGTGTAGCTAGATTAGCTCTGGTCCTTACAGATAGGGAGTACATGCAGTAAGGGCCTGGTCCCTCTGTTGTATTGTAGTACAATGCAGGTACCTGAGTTGCACTGCACCAGAGTCCCTCTTGGATGCGGCACTGACCATGACCGGATTTAATGCAAGGCCGCAAAGGCCATGGCCTCGAGCACAAGGAAGCAAGGGGCGGGCAGCAGGCTGTCACACTAAGGCAGTTAAACTGCCAAACATGTAAACCGCAGCAGTCACAAACCCAGTCCACAGCCACCCTGCTTCCAAAGGGGCAAGCAGTGGAGAACCCTCCAAGCACAATACAGAATGGGGCACAGGGGCAGTTGGGGGAAGGCGGCGATGGTGACAGTGGGCCTTGGGTGGTAAAATGTCCAAATTCGGCCCTGGCACTGAACACATTAAACTGCACTGAATGGTAGTGTTGGTGTAGCCAAATATTGCAAAACACCACTCTTCAGCGCCATTTCGGTACTGAACAAGTGGACAGAATAAAGAGCAGTGCATTTGATTCATCATGGTGCGTTTCACATGGCTCTGGCTTGTGTACTTACTGAAGTGTAATGTTCAGCAGTGTTTGGACGTTCTGAATTTGATATACCAAATTCAAACACCAACATTACTGAATGGGGCAGCACTTCATTGTGCCCACAAATGCATGCAGCAGTGCATTGTCGGAACACAGTTTAAGCACTGCCTGATGTCCTTGTGTATCTAATACACTGAGATGTGTTGTTGAAAGGAGCACAGCAATACCACAGTATGTCCAGATCTTAAAGGCCATATTCCATAATCTCTGATGACAGACTGTATATAATGCTATGTGCAAGTCCAAGGCTATTTTTAAACACAGCCACAAAAACCATTTGCCTGTCACTTCGGGAGGCAGCTTCATTCTTCTGTGGAGCGAAGTGGCAAGTGTTCGTTTCTACGGCTGGTAGGAATTCCCAGACACTGCATTAACACGCTTGTCTTACTGGTGCTGCTATGTCACTCCTCTGGTAGAAATGCCTTACACCGCCACTCATATTGCCTCTAAAATCTGACTTCTTTCTGAGTAAGCACATATTCCGGGAAAGAAGCTTAAAGGTCCCATTCTGTTAAATGGAAAACACACCGGAGGCCCATAAAAGTAAAATAACCTCATGTGACCAAGGCATCACGTTTCATTCTCGTGATCTCCATAACTTGCAGAATGCAAATGTCTAAAATAAGTTAATAAATGTGACAATGAAAAGGCATGACAGCACTTTAAACATAGATTTCATTTGTGGTAAATAATGGCATTCTTTGGACAGTTTTGTTTAGCATTTCGCCATGAAATATATTGCAAAGTAAATGTTACATTAATTGTAATATTGCTTATCAGTTAGGAAAGCAGTTCATTAAAAAGAAAAATAGAAGAGTCGCATCTCTGTATTTTTATCCAACCGACACGAAAATGAAGGTTTTTATTCTGGGGCCAACTGTCGCCTGGGGACACTGTTTCTCAAGACTACATGTGGTTTGTATTCTTTTTATGGCTTCTCCTCACACAGGGCCAGCCATTATACCATCTGTCCTCTCACTATATATTCTGTAGTCAAAATATATCTTAGCATAAAAACTGTCTCAGTCTCATTTAGATCCCATTATCCATCAGAAACAATGATTCTGGACCAGCACCAACTTGATGACTTCAGTTTTATTGTCCTAAAATATATTGTATTATTGATACCCATGTGTGTGTATATATATATATATATATATATATATATATATATATATATATATATATATATATAAGCCAAGGGATGAGCAGCACAAACCGAATTTTATGCAATACTATGCAAAGCATGCACGCAGCACTGGAGAACCCCAATCTCCATAAGAAATATATAAATACAGAGGGTGCTGCAGCACACAACAGGAAAACAGTGACAGGGGCTCTTGGTTACGCTTTAACCCGTTTAAGCTCACCAACTGCGCCAAAGTGTCCCCGATCTGGTGAGTCCTACTCTAACCAGGCAAAAATGCTAGTTTTTATCAGCGTTCTAGTGGGAACCATGCCAAAAGCCCAGGGGTCAGCTAAATGGGAGAAATGAAATTAAAAACACCTCACCTTCTACTAGCTACTAACTGAACTATGAGCACCGCTCATTTATATGCTTAACTGTGCTAGAGATGGGTGTGGTTATGCACGCTCACAGGGGAAAATAACATAAGCCAAAGGATGAGCAGCACAAACCGAATTTTATGCAATACTATGCAAAGCATGCACGCAGCACTAGAGAACTCCAATCTCCATAAGAAATATATAAATACAGAGGGTGCTGCAGCACACAACAGGAAAACAGTGACAGGGGTAGAGGTGTACCGAACGGTTCGCCGGCGAACGGTTCCAGGCGAACATTGGGGGTTCGCGTTCGCCTGCGCCAGGCGAACTTTTCCGGAAGTTCGATTCACCCCATAATGCACTATGAGGGTCAACTTTGACCCTCTGCATCACAGTCAGCAGGCACATTGTAGCCATTCAGGCTACAGTAAGCCCTGGAGCCCCACCCCCCCTTATATAAGGCAGCCTCCGGCGGCCATTACAGTCACTCGTGTGCCTGCTAGAGAGAGGAAAGGGACAGCTGCTGCAGACTTTTTCTCTTAGGGACAGATTAGTTAGGTTCTAGGCTGCTTTGCTTGTTCCTGACTGATTAATATTGCTTTTAAAGCACCCAGCAACAGCTCTTTTCAGAGCTCAACCTGTACATTTTTTTTCTGACACTTTTGTTACATGCACAGCCTTGCTAATTGATAGTGTGTGTGCCACTGCCAGCAGCCCAGCACATTCAGTGACTGACTGCCTGTGTGTGTGACAGGGAGCTGCACATTGTACTACCCAGTACTGCATATACCCCAGTACCTGTTGTGTTTACTTAACCCACCTCATCACTGCATATACCTAGCTTTGTGTTGAGTGAACCCAGCTCACTGCATCTAACTACCCAGTACCTGTTGTGTTTACTTAACCCATCTCATCACTGCATATACCTAGCGTTGTGTTGAGTGAACCCAGCTCACTGCATCTAAGTCTAACTACCTGTTGTGTTGAGTGAGAACCCACCTCACTGCATCTTAAGTACCTTTACTGTATACTGTTCAGTGAACCCAGCTCACTGCATCTAACTACCCAGTACCTGTTGTGTTTACTTAACCCACATCATCACTGCATATACCTAGCGTTGTGTTGAGTGAACCCAGCTCACTGCATCTAACTACCTGTTGTGTTGAGTGTGAACCCACCTGGCCACCTCACTGCATCTAACTACCTGTTGTGTTGAGTGAGAACCCACCTCACTGCATCTTAAGTACCTTTACTGTTGAGTGAACCCAGCTCACTGCATCTAACTACCTGTTGTGTTGAGTGTGAACCCACCTGGCCACCTCACTGCATCTAACTACCTGTTGTGTTGAGTGAGAACCCACCTCACTGCATCTTAAGTACCTTTACTGTTGAGTGAACCCAGCTCACTGCATCTAACTACCCAGTACCTGTTGTGTTTACTTAACCCACCTCATCACTGCATATACCTAGCCTTGTGTTGAGTGAACCCAGCTCACTGCATCTAATTACCTGTTGTGTTGAGTGTGAACCCACCTGGCCACCTCACTGCATCTAACTACCTGTTGTGTTGAGTGAGAACCCACCTCACTGCATCTTAAGTACCTTTACTGTTAAATGAACCCAGCTCACTGCATCTAACTACCCAGTACCTGTTGTGTTTACTTAACCCACCTCATCACTGCATATACCTAGCCTTGTGTTGAGTGAACCCAGCTCACTGCATCTAATTACCTGTTGTGTTGAGTGTGAACCCACCTGGCCACCTCACTGCATCTAACTACCTGTTGTGTTGAGTGAGAACCCACCTCACTGCATCTTAAGTACCTTTACTGTTGAGTGAACCCAGCTCACTGCATCTAACTACCCAGTACCTGTTGTGTTTACTTAACCCACCTCATCACTGCATATACCTAGCCTTGTGTTGAGTGAACCCAGCTCACTGCATCTAATTACCTGTTGTGTTGAGTGTGAACCCACCTGGCCACCTCACTGCATCTAACTACCTGTTGTGTTGAGTGAGAACCCACCTCACTGCATCTTAAGTACCTTTACTGTTGAGTGAACCCAGCTCACTGCATCTAATTACCTGTTGTGTTGAGTGTGAACCCACCTGGCCACCTCACTGCATCTAACTACCTGTTGTGTTGAGTGAGAACCCACCTCACTGCATCTTAAGTACCTTTACTGTTGAGTGAACCCAGCTCACTGCATCTAACTACCTGTTGTGTTGAGTGTGAACCCACCTGGCCACCTCACTGCATCTAACTACCTGTTGTGTTGAGTGAGAACCCACCTCACTGCATATAGCTAGCATACCCCCGAGATGGACAAAATGGACAAACCAGGTAGAGGAAGAGGTAGAGGCAGACCCAGAGGAAGGCCACCAGGCACCGGCAGGTCTGTGGCTGTGCGAGGTGGTGTTGCTGTGATTTCATGCGGACCTGCCCCAAAATACAGTGCTCAGAAGAAGGCACGTGCCATCACTTCCCAAAATCGTGAGGAGGTGATTGAGTATTTAACACAGAACACCTCATCTCCCGCAGCCACCAGCGCTACAACAAGCACCACATCCGCTGCATTTGACACTTCGCAGGAGTTATTTGGTGGTGGTGGTGAAATCACTGATTCCCAGCCACTACTGCAACAACAACAAGAAGGCGCAGGTACACCACCTCATACGTCTGAGTAAGGTGGCGATAGTATGGTGTGTGGATGGGGATGATGGTGGACCACCTGAAGTTGGTGCACTTGAGGAGGTGTCTGAGGAAAGCGCAGCTGGCCAGGAGGATTATGATGACGATTATACGGATACCACATATGTTCCCGGTAGAGGAGATGACCAGGGGGACAGTTCAGAGGAGGAGTCAGAGAGGAGTAGGAGGAGACGACTCCATGATAGAAGCAGAGGGAGCTCGTCCTCAGAAACAGCTGGGGGCAGTGTCCGGTGCCATGTATCGCCAGCTATGGCCAGGGAGCACACATGCCCTTCAACGTCAGCTGCTGATGCCACCGTAGCGCCATCAGCCCAGGGGGGCTCAGCGGTTTGGAAATTTTTTCACGTGTGTGTCTCAGATCGGAGCAAAGCCATCTGTTGTCTCTGCCAGCAAAAATTGAGCCGTGGAAAGGCCAACTGTCACGTAGGGACAAGTGCTTTACGAAGGCACCTGGAGAGAAGGCACAAACAGCTATGGCAAGAACACCTGAGGAAAAGAAGCACCCCTCAAAAGAAAAGCAGCGGAGAACAACCGTGGCAGCCGTCACAGGGGGCTTCTGCTGCTCCACGTTCCCATGGTATTGTTCGTGGCTGGGGGGAGGAAGAATGGATACACTTTTAAACAATTTAAAAATACAAACATCTAAACTTTCAAACAATTTAAAAATACAACCATCTAAACTTTCAAACAATTTAAAAATTCAACCATCTAAACTTTCAAACAATTTAAAAATACAACCATCTATCATTTTCAAAAAATTAAAAAAAAGGGCAAAAAAACTTGCCCTCCGTAAAACATTCTTGGCAAATGCTTTCGACTTGGTTTGTCTTCCGCTGGCTCAAGGGTCCATCTGACCACAGATGCCTGGTCGGCAAAGCACGGTCAGGGCAGCTACAGCATGGGTCTCAGCAGGCTCCCACTTCGGGCCGGAATCCAACCTTCATTCCCCGCGGTGACAATGGCAGACTTGCCCTCCATAACGGATTCCCGTTAAAGGATTTAAAGTTAGTTCATTTCAATTAGGGCCGTAAAAGGTCCTCCTGAGTCCTGTATTGTTATTTTTGGTCACTACCTCGGGGCGGGCGTGCATGCCTACCTGCTGCCCTCCTTGGATGTGTAGTGGTAGCCGTTTCTCAGGCTCCACACCGGATTCTATCCCTCATTCCCCGGCCATTACCCGGGGTCACAAATGACAGACTTGCCCGCCTCCATATGATTCTCGTGAAAGGAATATGGTGTCATCTTTGCCCGCCATAACTGGTTCTCGTTAAAGGATTTAAAGTACATTAATTTCAAATACACAGCAGGGCCTCGAAAGTCCTCCTCCTGTATTGTTATTTTTGGTCACTACCTCGGGGCGGGCGTGCATGCCTGCCCGCTGCCCTCCTTGGATGTGTAGTGGTAGCCGTTGCTCAGGCTCCACACCGGATTCAAACCTCTCATTCCCCGGCCATTACCCGGGGTCACAATGGCAGACTTGCCCGCCTCCACAGGATTCTCATTGTAGCGGTACTGAACAAGTACACAGCAAGTATAAAATGTAAATTAAAAACAAAACGTAAGCTTTTTAACAATGCCATGGAAAGTTGAGAAGGAAGTCACACATTACCTGACATCACTGAGTGAGGAAGAGCAATCACGCCATGTTGCGCAGTAGTCCAGCATGGCCGTCACTACACAAACAGCTGTTTGCGGTGCGTTACACAGTGAGTTTGGTGTGTCAGTGTGAAGCAGTACTCTAATTACACTCCCTGTTTGATGTATACACATGCAAGATGTTTGAAAACACGTTAGGCCTGCAATTTAGCATTCAATGTGATTTCTGCCCTTAAAACGCTGCTTTGCGTAATATCCAGATTTTTCACCGGGACTTTTGGCATGTATCCCACTCCGCCATGCCCCCCTCCAGGTGTTAGACCCCTTGAAACATCTTTTCCATCACTTTTGTGGCCGGCATAATTTTTTCTATTTTTCAAAGTTCGCCTCCCCATTGAAGTCTATTGCGGTTCGCAAATTTTTCCGCGAACCGAACCTTCTGCGGAAGTTCGCGAACCCGGTTCGCGAACCGAAAATCGGAGGTTCACGACATCTCTAGACAGAGGCTCTTGGTTACGCTTTAACGCGTTTAAGTGTCCCCGATCTGGTGAGTCCTACTCTAACCAGGCAAAAATGCTAGTTTTTATCAGCGTTCTAGTGCAGCACCCTCTGTATTTATATATTTCTTATGGAGATTGGGGTTCTCCAGTGCTGCGTGCATGCTTTGCATAGTATTGCATAAAATTCGGTTTGTGCTGCTTATCCCTTGGCTTATATTATTTTCCCCTGTGAGCGTGCATAACCACACCCATCTCTAGCACAGTTAAGCATATAAATGAGCGGTGCTCATAGTTCAGTTAGTAGCTAGTAGAAGGTGAGGTGTTTTTAATTTCATTTCTCCCATTTAGCTGACCCCTGGGCTTTTGGCATGGTTCCCACTAGAACGCTGATAAAAACTAGCATTTTTGCCTGGTTAGAGTAGGACTCACCAGATCGGGGACACTTTGGCGCAGTTGGTGAGCTTAAACGGGTTAAAGCGTAACCAAGAGCCCCTGTCACTGTTTTCCTGTTGTGTGCTGCAGCACCCTCTGTATTTATATATTTCTTATGGAGATTGGGGTTCTCCAGTGCTGCGTGCATGGCATTGGCATGTTCTCCATTTCTATCAGAGCAATGTAAAGGTTTTCACACAAAACATAAATGGCACAAAAAAAAAACAGCTCCCAAATTTCAGTTTAAAGTACCACAAGGCAAAGGAGAGTCCCCTAAAAAGAACATGCCCCTACCAGCAACCTATTTGCATTTTTGCCTGGGGGGGAGAAATGTAGTACCAATGGCAAGCAGCATGTTTCTTTCTGGCTGACAGCACAGTATTCACACCACAGTCTCCTGGAAAGACCAGGATTCGTTGAAAAGGGCGCCTGAGCTGCCTGTATGAAAAGGCCGCCTCCATAGTCATCAATGTTATTTCTGCACATATCGGCTACAAGGTGGTGAAAAAGGGCGCCCGAGTTTTGATATAGGCTACAAGCGGGCACCCCTTTTTAGCACATGTTTTTGGGGGCTACAAGGTTTTCGGATACAGTAGGGCGCCCCTTTGTAGCCCATATTTTTTTCAGCTACAGTAGGGCACCCCCTTGTAGCCCATATTTTTTATTCGGCTACAAGGTTTTTGATTCTGCTACATAAGGGCGCCCCTTTGTAGCCTATATTTTTTATTTAGCTACAAGGTTTTCAGCTACAAGGTTTTTGATTCTCCTACAAAAAGGCACCCTTTTATAGACAAGATTTTTGATTTGGGGTGCAGGCGGGGTTGGGATTAGGCATCACAAGTGGGGGGGTCTTAGGGTTAGGCACCACTAGGAGGATTTAGGGTTAGGCACCACGAGGGGGGACATAGGGTTAGGCACTACCAGGGGAGTCTTAGGGTTAGGCACCACCTGGGAAGTCTTAGGGTTAGACACCACCAGGGGAGTCTTAGGGTTAGGCACCACCTGGGGGGTCTTAAGGTTAGGCACCACCTGGGGGGTCTTAGGGTTAGGTACCACTTGGTGGGTCTTAGGGTTAGGCACCACCAGGGGAGTCTAAGGGTTAGGCACCACCAGGGGAGTCTTAGGGTTAGGCACCACAAGGGGAAACTTAGGGTTAGGCACCACCTGGGGGTCTTAAAATTAGGCACCACCTGGGGGGTCTTAGGGTTAGGTACCACTTGGTGGGTCTTAGTGTTAGGCACCACCAGGGGAGTCTAAGGGCTAGGCACCATCCAGGGGAGTCTAAGGGTTAGGCACCATCCAGGGGAGTCTTAGGGTTAGGCACCACCAGGGGAGTCTTAGGTAGTGTTGGGCGAACACCTAGATGTTCGGGTTTGCGAACGTTCGCCGAACATCGCCGCAATGTTCGGGTGTTCGTGCCGAACTCCGAACATAATGGAAGTCAATGGGGACCCGAACTTTCGTGCTTTGTAAAGCTTCCTTACATGCTACATACCCCAAATTTGCAGGGTATGTGCACCTTGGGAGTGGGTACAAGAGGAAAAAAATATTTGAAAAAGAGCTTATAGTTTTTGAGAAAATTGATTGTAAAGTTTCAAAGGAAAAACTGTCTTTTAAATGTGGAAAATGTCATGTTTCTTTGCACAGGTAACATGCTTTTTGTCGCCATGCAGTCATAAATGTAATACAGAGAAGAGGTTCCAGGAAAAGGGACCGGTAACGCTAACCCAGCACCAGCAGCAGCACACGTGATGGAACAGGAGGAGGAGGCGCAGGAGGAGAAGGCCACGCTTTTTGAGACACAACAACCCAGGCCTTGCATGAGGACAAGAAGCGTGTGGATAGCATGCTTTTTACCGCCATGCAGTCATAAATGTAATAAAGATGAGAGGTTCCATAAACAGGGACCGGCAACGCTAACCCAGCAGCAGCACACGTGATGGAACAGGAGGAGGCGCAGGAGGAGAAGGCCACGCTTTGAGACACAACAACCCAGGCCTTGCAGGAGGACAAGAAGCGTGCGGATAGCATGCTTTTTACCACCATGCAGTCATAAATGTAATAAAGATGAGACATTCCATAAACAGGGACCGGCAACGCTAACCCAGCAGCAGCAGCAGCACACGTGATGGAACAGGAGGAGGCGCAGGAGGAGAAGGCCACGCTTTGAGACACAACAACCCAGGCCTTGCATGAGGACAAGAAGCGTGCGGATAGCATGCTTTGTACCGCCATGCAGTCATAAATGTAATAAAGATAAGAGGTTCAATAAACAGGGACCGGGCGTCAACGCTAATCCAGCAGCAGCAGACGTAATGGAACAGGAGGAGGCGCAGGAGGAGAAGGCCACGCTTTCAGGTGCAACTCAGGCCTTGCATGAGGACAAAAAAATGCGTGCGCAAAGCAATGCAATGAGTAGTTTTCAGGACACAATTGGCTATTCGGAGGAGCTATTCCCACCCCCACAATCTTCTACCTGTGAAAGGTCAATGGAACAGCCACAAATGTTGTGCCCGGATTCACAACCTTTTTCTGTGGAAAATGCACCTCGCACTGAAATGCAAGGCGAGGCCGAGGATGAACATGACGTCAACAACTCAACATGACGCAAAATGGGGGCGGAACAGAAAGCTGCTTTCAATGTTTTGAAGGCCTTAATTGCCTCCGGTGGCCAGTTAGATGCATCATTCATCACACCCAAATCCCAGAGCAATGTGTGCAGGAATTTGAATCGCAGGAGGTGTACCGAGATCATCTGGACAAGTGACCAAGTGACCAAGTGACAAGTGACCAAGTGACAAGTGACAAAGTGAAAAGTGACAAAGTGACCAGTGACAAAGTGACAAAGTGACTGACAAAGTGACAAAATGACAAAGTGACAAAGTGACAAGTGACAAAGTGACAAGTGACAAGTGACAAAGTGACAAGTGACAAAGTGACAAAATGACAAAGTGACAAAGTGACCAGTGACAAAGTGACAAGTGAGAGGTTGTTCTGGGGAGCTCTACTCCACTGCACACAGTCACATATGAGGAGAGGTCTCGTCGGGACTGCTGATCCTCCTCAGCTTGCTCAAAGCCTTGAGGGTTCCTGAAGATCCTCTGCTTGGAGTTCGCCGGGGTTCAGCTTGGTGTCGGGGTCGGCGGCGTCCTCCTCACTCCAACGTGGCAGATCTTCTGTTGAAGGAAAAAAAAACATTTTTTAAAGTCCAATACCGCTTCTGAAGGACTCACCAAGAGATGCAGGAGCATTTCAATCTAGCGCACCATCGCTCGCTGGGTGATGTCCCTCCCTACGTGCTGGAATTCTACGCTGCACATGCTAGCACGCTTTTGCGCAGTGCCGAGGCGCATTCCAGCAGCTAGCTACCAAGCTTCTGTGGATCTGATTGGGCCACCATGCTGGATCTCTGCCAAGTCCTCCAAAATTTTGAGCAATCCACGTTGCTTGTGACTGAGCAGTGACAACTCTACAGTCAGCATTACAATACCACTGCTGTGTTTACTGAAGAAATCAATGTTGAAGATGGAAACTGCTGGCATGATGCAAGTGGGGGAATCTGAAGATGAAAACGATCAGCGTGATGATACCAACATCAGGCAACCTGCCTCAGGAAACGCTGGTCCCAGCTATGACAAAGAACAGGACGAGGAACAGCTGGAGTAGGAATTGGATGCCCCCACTGCCGAGGGACAGAGCGGTGCACGTTGGACTTCCACAATTTAGCAGGAATGGACAGCAGAAGAGGAAGAAAGTGATGCTGGTGACGAATATGGTGCATCACAACAATCACAATGCTCACAAGAACATGAAGACAGAGGAGTCTGGCAGGATTCTCTGGCACACATGGCTCAATTCATGCTAGACTGCATTGAACGCGGCCCGCGCATTATTCACTATTCATTATTATTCATTATTCTGGACAACACCAATTACTGGGTTTATACCCAGTTTATACAAACACAATGTTAAAAAACTGATTGAAGAAAGTGTCAGACAGGTCAAAAATGGAACAATTCCAGCAGGCCCTTGAGGATGGAGACTTTAGAGAGGAGATTGACATCCTCCTCCTTCTCTAGCCAGTTGTACGCCGACAGACTGACTTCAGCAAACCCAGGAGGACCAGGAGGGCAGCAAAGAACACAAGCTGCTGCTAGTGCCCAAAAGGGAATGGTATTGGCAGTGTCCTTGGAGTGGGAACATTTTCTGACACCCATGCAGCAGCCCACAGAACAGCAATCGGGCAGTTCCACGTCCTCCAACACCAATCGCCTGGAGAAGATGGTCAAGGACTACATGTCAGATGGCGTAGCTATGTTGAACAATCCATCTGCAGACAGACGGTTAGTGTGACAGCACAGAAGGACCATGGCAACTCACTCATAGTACCACAGTTTGATAGTGCTGCCCAAAAAATTATATGGATCCGTGGACCCGGGCAGTACTGGGAAGTGGGAACGCAGATTTTAGTACCTAAACACACGATACAACCTGTTTTCCGGGGTCGGACTCTGAGGCACATACAGATGGTCCCGATCATCATCCTCATCATACAACTCTTCTCCTGAGTCTGACCCATCCACCACCTCTGCCACCCCAACATCCCCAGACACAGACCCCTCATCGTCCTCAACATTAACTTGGGATGCTGGCCTGAGCCCGACCTCCTCCTCCATATCAGGCCCCATCATCTCCTCAATGGCAGCCCTCAATAATCGCTCTGGCGCCGGACCGATGGACACAACGTTCTCCTCCGGGGAGGGCTGCTGCTGACCACTGGCTGCTGGGGTGGATGTTATAGCTTGCGTGGGGCGTTGGCTGTTGCTGTTGTTGGGAGTGCTGCTCACATCGGAGGTCTCTGAGGAACTCATGGTGAGCTCATATAGTGGTTGACGTTGAGTGGAGTATTACTGATCCCAGCAATATACACACTGACTGGCAGAGTATGCAATGCTATATAGTGGTTGACGGTGAGTGAAGTACTACAGATCCCAGCAATATACACAGTGACTGGCAGTACAATGGTATGGGTGGGTGAGCAGAGTACTACAGATCCCAGCAATGCTATATAGTAATGGGGTGACTGAGTGAGCGGCAGTGTACTACTGTTCCCAGCAGACACAGAGTGGCAGTAAACACAATGCTATATAGTGTGGCTGAGCGAGCGGTGTACTACTGTTCCCAGCAGAAGAAGAGGAAGGTCCGCACGTTGTCCTAAACGAAGTCCTTTATTATGGACGTATCCAAAAAATCAGCACACACAATCACACATCTCCAGCTGACATGTTTCAGACCAGGTGGTCTGAAAACATGATTAAGGACCACCTGGTCTGAAACATGTCAGCTGGAGATGTGTGATTGTGTGTGCTGATTTTTTGGATACGTCCATAATAAAGGACTTCGTTTAGGACAACGTGCGGACCTTCCTCTTCTTCTGCTACAGTTTCAAGGATCTGGCCATCCTGGTTCCAGCACTGTCCGGTTCTGAGTGAGCGGTGTTCCCGAGTGTCTTTCTACATGTTCCCAGCAGACACAGAGTGGCAGTAAACACAATGCTATATAGTGTGGCTGAGCGAGCGGTGTAGTACTGTTCCCAGCAGACACAGAGTGGCAGTAAACACAATGCTATATAGTGTGGCTGAGCAAGGTACACAGAGTGGCAGTAAACACAATGCTATATAGTGTGGCTGAGCGAGCGGTGTAGTACTGTTCCCAGCAGACACAGAGTGGCAGTAAACAGAATGCTATATAGTGTGGCTGAGCGAGCGGTGTAGTACTGTTCCCAGCAGACACAGAGTGGCAGTAAACACAATGCTATATAGTGTGGCTGAGCGAGGTACACAGAGTGGCAGTAAACACAATGCTATATAGTGTGGCTGAGCGAGCGGTGTACTACTATTCCCAGCAGACACAGAGTGGCAGTAAACAGAATGCTATATAGTGTGGCTGAGCGAGGTACACAGAGTGGCAGTAAACAGAATGCTATATAGTGTGGCTGAGCGAGCGGTGTACTACTATTCCCAGCAGACACAGAGTGGCAGTAAACAGAATGCTATATAGTGTGGCTGAGCGAGGTACACAGAGTGGCAGTAAACACAATGCTATATAGTGTGGCTGAGCGAGCGGTGTACTACTATTCCCAGCAGACACAGAGTGGCAGTAAACACAATGCTATATAGTGTGGCTGAGCAAGGTACACAGAGTGGCAGTAAACACAATGCTATATAGTGTGGCTGAGCGAGCGGTGTAGTACTGTTCCCAGCAGACACAGAGTGGCAGTAAACAGAATGCTATATAGTGTGGCTGAGCGAGCGGTGTAGTACTGTTCCCAGCAGACACAGAGTGGCAGTAAACACAATGCTATATAGTGTGGCTGAGCGAGGTACACAGAGTGGCAGTAAACACAATGCTATATAGTGTGGCTGAGCGAGCGGTGTACTACTATTCCCAGCAGACACAGAGTGGCAGTAAACAGAATGCTATATAGTGTGGCTGAGCGAGGTACACAGAGTGGCAGTAAACAGAATGCTATATAGTGTGGCTGAGCGAGCGGTGTACTACTATTCCCAGCAGACACAGAGTGGCAGTAAACAGAATGCTATATAGTGTGGCTGAGCGAGGTACACAGAGTGGCAGTAAACAGAATGCTATATAGTGTGGCTGAGCGAGGTACAAAGAGTGGCAGTAAACACAATGCTATATAGTGTGGCTGAGCGAGCGGTGTACTACTATTCCCAGCAGCGACACAATGACTGGGGGGACCCTGGCTAGCGTGGCTGGAGCGCAAACTACCCTGCCTGCCTACCCAAAGCTAAACCCACAGACAAATGGCGGAGATATGACGTGGTTCGGGTATTTATTTACCCGAACCACGTGACAGTTCGGCCAATCAGAGCGCGTTCGGGTCCGAACCACGTGACCCGTTCGGCTAATCACAGCGCTAGCCGAACGTTCGGGAAACGTTTGGCCATGCGCTCTTAGTTCGGCCATGTGGCCGAACGGTTTGGCCGAACACCATCAGGTGTTCGGCCGAACTCGAACATCACCCGAACAGGGTGATGTTCTGCAGAACCCGAACAGTGGCGAACACTGTTCGCCCAACACTAGTCTTAGGGTTAAGCACCACCTAAGGGTTCTTAGGGTTAAGCACCACCTGGGGGGTTAGGGTTAGGGGAGGGTCCTGTGTGAGAGTAGGGAGAAGATAGGTCATAGTAATCACCAGGGGCTGTCTTAGGGTTAGGCACCACCAGGGAGGGGTCAGGGATAGGCACCACCAGGGAGGGGTTAGAGTTAGGCACCACCAGGGGGGTTATAGTTAGGCACCAACAGGGGAGGATTCTGTGTGAGAGTAGGGATAAGTTAGGTCATAGTAAACAACACATTTTTTATAAACTAAAACTAGGTTGTTGTTTTTTCTTGGGGTAGTATGGCTGCACTTTTTCAAATGCGGAATGCTGAAAAGTTACTTTAAAGAGAAGATGAAAATGATCTCCAAGGACAAAAAGGGAAATTAATAAGAGCCCTTAAATCACTAGGTATAAAATCAGGGGCCTCCAACCCCTGGCCCTTCCCCAGCTACAGGAGCTGCTCTCTCTCTCTCTTTGGATGCACTAGTGCTAGAGACCTCTCACATCAGGGAATCACATAAATGGTTTCATATGACAATGTTAATGTTTGTACAAAGCTTAACGTCCTTATTTCTAACAACAGAACTACATCAGATTTGTTATAAACCATAAATTGCTGCTCAGCCTCTCTGGTTTCTCTGCCTAAAAAAAATAGAATAATGTCATATAGAAAGAATGCATTAATTTGACTGAGAGCCGGGCTAAATGTTTCTATGTAATATAAATAAATATATAACTATCCACTGTGGTATGTGTGAGAGGTTTCTCTACTGCTTAGTAAAAGCCACAAATCACAGAAGGCTTACATGGCTATGAAACCTTATTTGCACCTAGATACTGAGATTTGCAAAGCTTAAAGAGAACCCGAGGTGTGTTTAAAGAATGTTATCTGCATACAGAGGCTGGATCTGCATATACAGCCCAGTCTCTGTTGCTATCCCAAACCCCACTAAGGTCCCCCTGCACTCTGCAATCCCTCATAACTCACAGCCGTGTTGTGAGGCTGTATTTACATCTGTAGTGTCAGTCTCAGCTGCTCCCCAGCCTCCTGCATAGCTCCAGTCCCTGCCCCTGTCCCTTCCCTCCAATCAGCAGGGAGGGAAGGGATGCAGGCGGGGACTGGAGTTCTGCAGGAGGCGGGGAGAGCAGCAGACTGACACTATAGAGATAAACACAGCCAGCTCTGACAAGCTGTTTGTCAGCAGCGTGGCTGTGATTTATGAGGGATTGCAGAGTGCAGGGGGACCTTAGGGGGGTTTGGGATAGCAACAGAGGCTGGGCTGTATAGGCAGATCCAGCCTCTGTATGCAGATAATATTCTTCAAACCCACCTCGGGTTCTCTTTAAAGTGAATCTCTACACTACAATCAAAAATTGTAGAGTAGATGAACTGCATGAAAACATGGATAGTTTTTAATCGCTGTGTTTGCACTAGAGGTAAATCAGCAGAGTTCTAAAGTAAACCTATGTGTGTTTTTTTTTCAGAAAAACGTTTTTCAGGATCCAGAATGAATGCATACAAAGGTACCACCAATTTCTCCATTTGTATATAAGGTATGTTTTAGGAAGACCCCTTCAATGGCCTTTTGCCTATTTACTGAGACCTAGCTATGTTTAAAAGAAAAATGAACATATCTCTAAGAGTGTGGCTTGCATATTTACTACTCATATTGACTGTCTGAGTTTGGGGTGGGTGTCTCTAATGGGATACACTGGACACTGCCTTTGAGGGAGAGCTTGTGTACCTTAGATATTAATGGTTTGGGGCCAGAGAAATTAGATTTATAATAGCAGCCACTATGTGTGTGCGTGGTGTACCTTTCTCATGGCTGTTTGCATATTTAGACCTGTTTCCCGTGGACAGCTGCAGCTGGGAAGCACCTGTACAGGCATTTGGAAAGTGTCCATCTCAAGGAGGTACATATGAACACACCACATGTCAAATGCTGACATTTAACTGCATGAAAGTGCAGCAAGAAGGTGTGCAATTGCCAATAGAGCGTAAGCAACACTATGCATTCACCATGTTGATCAGCCATCCATGTGAAAAAGCTTTACAGTTGGCGCTGATTGCTTAAAGAGAAACTCCAACCTAGAATTGAACTTTATCCCAATCAGTAGCTGATACCCCCTTTTACATGAGAAATATATTGCTCTTCACAAACAGACCATCAGGGGGCGCTGTATGACTGATTTTGTGCTGAAACCCCACCCACAAGAAGCTCTGAGTACCGCGGTACTCTGGGCAAACTGCCACAATGTAACAATGTTCACAGACAGGAATTAGCTGTTTACAGCTGTCTCTAACAGCCAAAACAGCTAAGAGCAGCTACATAACCTGCCCACAGTAAAAATGTCACCATGTAATAAATGTCAGAATGTAAATCGGGGAGAGGAAAGATTTTACAATGAGCAAACACTGACTAAATCATTTATACATAATTATGGTAAAAAATGAAGCACTTTTTTACTACATTATTTTCACTGGAGTTCCTCTTTAAGGGTGTGCAATCATGTACTTGCTATGTTGGGGTCATGATGTTTACATTTGCTATGTTGGGGACCATGATGGCTGCCCATATTATATATAGCAAATGGTTTATACTTTATGCTGGACATGTTGTATTTGAATTACTTTAATAGCTATATTATGCCTAGGTTCAGTCTTTAAAACATGTTTTTTTACCAATTTCATGTATATGGCAGTCTGTAATACAGTGACTTGGCCCTTGGTTGAAAAGGTTTGAAGACCCTTGGTCTAAGGTAATGGGGGTGAAACAAAAGGTGAAGGCAGTCAGTAAGCTCTGATGCCCTAACAAGGGTGGAAATAATTTGTTTAGGATAAGTAGGTAGGTGACATGTCTGAGTACAGAATACAGATTATATGCTTGCCTAACTTTTGAGATTACATGGAAAGTGAGTTCCACATGAGGAGAAGCTCATGAGAAGTCCTAAATCCTAGTGTAGGAGAAGACGACTAAAGTAGACAACTGGAATAGCTTGTTTTCAGATCTGACAACCAAGAACATTTTGACTTGTATTCATCCAAACTGCCATTGAACCCAACAGAGTTATATTTGAGCCACACTAATATTGGCACCTGAAAAAATGCATACAGCAGTATCAAATATAACATAAACTTTCCATTTAATTATAGAGCTCCAGGCACCACATATTATTTGCTTTGTGTTCAGATTTGAATAGTCCATTTCAATCCACATGAACACTTTGGTCCTTATTCAATTCACTCTTTCTCCTAAGTTTTCTCCTAGGTGATACTTTCATACATTATCAATAAAATGCTTTCTAAGAATCAGAATTGTTTATTTCGCCAAGCATGACTGGGTCCTGCCTAGAATTGGGTTTGGCATGATACATAAAAAGCTCAAGTAAGAGGTAGATAGATAAGTGCATACACATGTAGTTGCATTTCTAATTGTACATACTGTATTGTAATACAGTACATTTCTAAATTGTGACTCGACAGTTAAGTATTATGTGCAGGTTGGCAGGTTATTGGCAAGCAAGAAAACACTCAATTTTGACAGTACTTTTGGCACTTTTTCAGTTGTAGGGTGCTGAAAAGTTATTTTAAACAGTAGATGAAACATAATTTCTTAGGCGAAAACGTAGGAGAAAAGGTGAATTAAAATCAGAATCAGAATCTCTTTTATTCGGGCCTTAGTATTCTTTTTCATGAAATATTTACATGATGTCAGGAGGAAAATGGGGTTTGTTCAAAATCGGGACAATAGGATGCTGATCTCAGTGGTCTCCATGATTGCCCATTGATGTTTGTGCTGTCTTATTTATCCAGGTCAGGGTATATCCAGAGGAAAGTACCGTATTTCTCCCCTTATAAAACACACTTTTTTGCCCCCAAAACTGGTCGGAAAAGTCCCTGTGATTTTTGCAATTGTGACAATTGCAAAAAAAATGTCCATATGTGTACGTGTTTTCGCATTTGCAATCGCGTACGCGCTTATGCAATCGCAATGCAAAAATGCATAGAAAAGGGGCTTTTTTGGTGGGTCTTTTAAAGCAAAGTAAGCTAAGTCAGTGCAAACTGGACTAACCCAAGTGAACAACAACTTAGATTTGTGGTAAAATGCATCTTAGAATAAAAATTAAAATTAAAAAAAAAAAAACCAGCTGAAATGATCTTACTTAAGTGTCTATTTCCTTTCCTTCAGTTGTAATATGATTCCTTGAGGTTTTTGTTTTTTTTCAAGTAAAAGTGAGCATTGTGCTACATTCTGTTGCTGGTTTTGCAGGTGCTGCAGCTGTCATTGCCTCGGTATCTTCTGAGCTGTGAGCTATCTAAGCACATAGGCAAATAAACTGGGAGTCCAAAAATGTCCTACTTGCAGGAAATTAAAACTACACATCGTTCCAATGTACTCCAATTTATAAAATTAATTGAATATGAAAATGTAAGTATGTTGGATTTTTACATGATTTAATAAAAGACTTGTGTAAGCTTGCCACAGCTTTGTATTAATGTGCTCTTTCATTTTACACTTCATATATTTGCCTAAATATACAGTAACTGTAGCCTTGTCCTTACAGAACACCGTACTGGAAATTTCCTGCAGTACATGAAGCTGTGATTCACTTACATTTTTTTGAAATATTTTAACACAAAATGTATAAAATGTATAGTCATATATATTTTATATTGAGCAGGTGACTGACAGGTATTCTTTATTAATTTCTTGAAAGAACTTTACTACATCCTATAGAGATTATTTTTACTTTTTAAAGGACACCTGAAGTGAGAGGGATATGGAGGCTGCCATATTTATTTCCTATTAAACAATACCAGTTGCCTGGCAGTGCTGCTGATCTTTCATGCATCATTGGTGCCTTAATCCCCCACCTAAAATAAGTACACAACAAATCAAGTCAAACTTCAGTCACAAACATCTGATTTTCATGCTTGCTCAGGGTCCAATATGTATTGTTTAAAGCGGACCTGAATTCTTGCACAGGACATAAGGAAAACATAGAGAAATGCATTCTGTATGTATTTAGAGAGTGTTGCCTGTCTATTTCCCCCTCACCTGTGACTAATCAACACCGTCATTTGATCTCCCAGCTCAGGAAGCTTCTCTGCCATGGCAGAGCAGCTCATTTGTAAACACAATGGGTCTGATTCACAAAGATTTTCTGTTAAATTATCTCACCTTACTTATTAAATCACAATTTATCTCTCCTTAGATGACTTAACTCATGATTTAGCTCTCCTTAACTGACTTAACTCATTGTTTAGCTCTCCTTAACTGACTTAACTCATTGTTTAGCTCTCCTTATTTAACTTAACTCATGGTTTAGCTCTTCTTAACTGACTTAATTCATTGTATAACTCTCCTTAATTGACTTAAATCATTGTTTAGCTCCCCTTATCTATTTATCTCATGAATTATGTCTCCTTATTTGTTCATCTCCTGCATTAGCACTCCTTACAGTTAAGGTGAAAAATAAGTAACCTTTGTGAATCAACGCCAATGTCTGCTTCCATGAAAACAAGTAGACACACTGCAGATTTATTGCAGGATTTGTATCAGCTGTAACAAAGAAATGTTTTTCTTTGAAGCTTATTGTGCTGTTGCGTATCTTTCAAAGCAGAGAGGAAGTTCTGAGTTCAGGTCCGCGTTAAAAGGAAATAAAAATGTCAGCCTCCATATTCCTCCTACTTCTGGTGACTTTAAAGGGATACTGTAGGGGGGTCAGGGGAAAATGAGTTGAACTTACCCGGGGCTTCTAACGGTCCCCCGCAGACATCCTGTGTTGGCGCAGCCACTCACCGATGCTCCGGCCCCGCCTCCGGTTCACTTCTGGAATTTCAGACTTTAAAGTCTGAAACAAGAAAGAGGAAAAGCCGGCACCATCCAATGCTCTTTTACTGTTTATTGAAGGCTGTCATAATAGTACACCTGTACAGAAAGCGACGTTTCGGAGCGATGTCCTAGCTCCTTTATCAAGCCATGACAGCCATACAAGTAATGCATTTACAGACAAGTTTATATAGTACATCATATCAACCTAAACCAATCACAGGCTAGTATTTCCATAAGCCAATCCCTGTCAGGCATACTTGAGCCGGACCTGATTGGGAACTGTTTTCATAGTGGGAGAACCAATGGAAAAGATCTGCTCACCTTTTTAAAATGTGTCCGTTCACCTGGCCACACACTGCGCCGATGACAGCCCCCAATCCCATAATGCACAGCGTTAGTACCACCCACCGGTGCGCCGGACCTGGTGGGGAACTGTGAATGTGGGAGGGCAACACTGCAACGTCATAGACGTTGCCAGGGAGACGGCAGAACGCGGGCGGAAAACTCCGCCCGCCTAGAGAGGCAGGATGCGCACGTCACTGTCTCACGCCGGCCGATCACGTGGAAACTAATCCACTAATCGGCCGGCCCGCCGTCTCCCTGTATGCCAACAGCAGCATCGGAGCATGCTGCGTTGTCAAGGAGATGGAACGCCAGTAGGGGCTGTCCGTGC
Organism: Hyperolius riggenbachi; assembly: GCF_040937935.1. Taxonomy (NCBI): domain Eukaryota; kingdom Metazoa; phylum Chordata; class Amphibia; order Anura; family Hyperoliidae; genus Hyperolius; species Hyperolius riggenbachi. Next base: position 209,368,895 of record NC_090646.1, on the reverse strand, counting down.
GGGGAGATGGAGAGCGGACACATAAGCCAAGCGAGAGATGTCTCAACTGTCTCAGAACACAGTAGACATATTATAAAGCACCAAGGCTTATCAAAGTCTCTAACACTTAGATCGAAGCAGAGGCATAAACTATAGGATAACAAACAAAACAACACAAGACTGAGGGCTAAAACAGAACCCCTATTTGGACAAATGGGTAAAATGTTATATAAGTGGTAATAGATCGTATTCACGATTCATACCACGGGGCTCCAAAGTATCGAGTGTGCGTATCCAATGGGCCTTTACGGTACAACAGCTGCCTGTGTCTATCTCCACCACGTTTTAAAGGAGGCACGCTGTCAATAATCTGGCAGCGTAACTGGCTCACATTGTGTTTAAAAAGAGAAAAATGGCAGGCAACTGGTTGATCCGTAAGGTGCTCTCGGATAGCATGTTTGTGTGAGGATAGTCTGACCTTAAGTTTCTGAGTGGTCTCCCCTACATAGAGGAGACCACACGGACATTTCAAAATATAGACAACATATTGTGAGTCACAGTTGTATATGCCTCTGATATCATATCTCTTGCCAGACCTTGGATGGGTAAAATAATTACTTCTGATTACTGAGTTGCAGTGCACGCAGTTAAGGCAGGGGTACATGCCTTTCCTGGAGCCCTCAGGCGGCCTAACCAAAGTCCTCATTTCTGCATGCGTCAATTTGTCCTTTAATGTGGGTGCTCTCTTATAAGAGAACAGAGGTGGATTGTGAAATCATCGAGTAGCCTGGGCACATCCACTTTACAACACTATTGGGGTTGTGCTTTCCTTCACTCCTCTACTGCGATTGCCAATTGGATTGCACCCCTGAATTTTCTTGGAACCGGTGGACATTGAAACGCTCACCTTTGCCTTTACACCAGAAGCTACGGCAGAGATTGTCTCTGCTGCAACAGCTGAGGTAGCCTTCCTCAGTGCTGCTGATGAACGTGGACTTAAGAAAAAGCTGGAGAAAATACAAAAAACAAAAATTGCTTTGGAATTGCATGCGGCAACACTTGCTGAGTACCACCGATTAGGACGCATACCCAGAGGCATTCGGGCACACGTTAGGCCCATCATGTTCCCAAATGATACAGCTTTCTGCCATACATGGACACTTATATGGAACAGGGCCTCATTTGATGCTATGGTCCTAACAATGTCTCGCATACAGCTGGAGATCCCCAAGTTGGAGAGGCAGACTATGGATCTTAAGTCCAAACTTCAAGAAATTCTGTCGAACGATCAGTGGCTTAAATTTGAAGGGGAATTTTCCCGATATTGTCTCACTGTAAAGTCTCAAATAGAAGCCATAAAAAGACAAAAGTTTTTAAGAGATGAGGCAGACTATACTACCGGATATGTATATGTATGGCAACAGCCATACAAACGTCCACATAAACCTCGCCCCCCCCAAGGGGACTCCCAAGGGGACGCCCAAACCTGTAGTACCCCCCGTGGACCCCAATCTGGGGGGACCATTGGATTTTCTCCCGGTCAGCACACCAGAATACTCTACAGACAACCAATCCAGTCAAGACGAACAAGGAGGGGGGGGGGAAACACAGGCAGCATAAAAGAAAGGCTACGTCAGCGGCCGAAGTACAAACCCGGCCCATCCACAACATAGTGGTCAATATTTCTTCCTATCAACTTACAGAGGCACAACTATCATTACTCAATAAGGGTCTTTCGTTTGCGCCCACCCACTGGCCAGACCCTCTGAGATTGGACATTGAGCTACAGCAGTTCTTTCGACGTATTAAATTAAAGCACTATTTCCAACAATCACGTTTTGGGGCAACAACTTCGTCTTCTAATGATGAAGACCCTAGTCTGCTTAGACTGGGTGATACTACTCTGAGACTTCCCAGTAGATTCAATCCACCGTCCTGTCAGGTCATTGATGCCTTTATCAACAAAGTTCAGACAGATATTGATGAACTTACTAGATCTTCTTACTCCGGATTCAGGATTCATCACAATTTGAGCTCAGTGGAGAGAACTGCTCTAAGAGAATTGTCTACAATGAACTCTATTACAAATAAACCTGCTGACAAAGGGGGCGCAGTGGTAGTTATGGATACTACGGACTATTTACAGGAAGCTATGAGGCAACTTAATGATGTTTCCACATATTCTTTACTACCCTGCGACCCCCTTCCAGACATTAAACGGAGGATTCACAACTTATTAGATGAAGCCGTTAGATCAGCCACTATTGATGACAAATTGGCTAATTTCCTTAGGATTAGCTATCCTAAGACCCCATGTCTATATCTGTGTCCAAAAATACACAAGAGGCTGCACCAGCCTCCAGGTCGGCCGATAGTGGCTGGCATTGACTCCATCTTATCTCCTCTTGCAAAATATCTAGACTTTCTACTGAGACCTTTTGTTGTGGCCCAAAAATCATATATACGTGATACTTCTAATTTCTTGGAGTTTATCTCTACCCTGACAGATGTACCGGAAGGTAGTTTGCTGGTGACACTTGATGTGGAGAGCCTCTACACCTCCATCCCACACGATGGGGGTGTGGAGGCTGTCCGGCATTCGCTTTTTATTGCATCTGACTTTGACTCTCATCAGATTGGATTTATTGTGGATTTGCTGAACATTGTGCTTACTTGCAACTATTTTGTGTTTAATGATCTACCTACAGGTTCGAGGAACTGCAATGGGGTCCAATGTGGCCCCGTCCTGTGCAAACATATACATGAATCAGTATGAGGAATCATTTGTATACAATAACAATCTGTTTAAAAAATATGCCCTTTGTTGGCTACGCTATATTGATGATGTGTTTTGCGTGTGGGCGGGGCCACGTTGGACCTTTGATCAATTTGTGGGTGAACTTCATGGTCAGTGCGAACCCATCAGACTTACTTCACACTGTGATCAACATCAGATCAATTTTTTAGACACTATGGTCATTCTCTCTGGTGGGTCACTTCGCACTGACTTGTACGTTAAACCCACTGACAGAAATGCTATCCTGTCATATAAAAGTTTCCATCCTATTAAGACTATTAGATCGATCCCTAAGTCTCAATTTAGGAGGGTAGGCCATATAGTGGGTGGTACTACTACACGAGAAACTAGGTTTAATGAAATGTCCTTGAAATTTATGGATAGACACTATCCTGATGACCCGGTTGCAGAGGCACGCAGTTCGGCTATAAGTACAACACCGGGACCCAGAAGAAGTACTGGTAGTCGGATCCCTTTTGTCACACAGTACAACGTCCTTAGTAAGGACGTTGCTTGTATTATTAAAAAACATTGGCCCTCTTTGGCCCAGTCACTTCCCTCAGTCCCTGAGTTTCACAATCCACCTCTGTTCTCTTATAAGGGAACAGCCACATTAAAGGACAAATTGACGCATGCAGAAATGAGGACTTTGGTTAGGCCGCCTGAGGGCTCCAGGAAAGGCATGTACCCCTGCCTTAACTGCGTGCACTGCAACTCGGTCATCAGAAGTAATTATTTTACCCATCCAAGGTCTGGCAAGAGATATGATATCAGAGGCATATACAACTGTGACTCACAATATGTTGTCTATATTTTGAAATGTCCGTGTGGTCTCCTCTATGTAGGGGAGACCACTCAGAAACTTAAGGTCAGACTATCCTCACACAAACATGCTATCCGAGAGCACCTTACGGATCAACCAGTTGCCTGCCATTTTTCTCTTTTTAAACACAATGTGAGCCAGTTACGCTGCCAGATTATTGACAGCGTGCCTCCTTTAAAACGTGGTGGAGATAGACACAGGCAGCTGTTGTACCGTGAGGCCCATTGGATATGCACACTCGATACTTTGGTATGAATCGTGAATACGATCTATTACCACTTATATAACATTTTACCCATTTGTCCAAATAGGGGTTCTGTTTTAGCCCTCAGTCTTGTGTTGTTTTGTTTGTTATCCTATAGTTTATGCCTCTGCTTCGATCTAAGTGTTAGAGACTTTGATAAGCCTTGGTGCTTTATAATATGTCTACTGTGTTCTGAGACAGTTGAGACATCTCTCGCTTGGCTTATGTGTCCGCTCTCCATCTCCCCGCACGGACAGCCCCTACTGGCGTTCCATCTCCTTGACAACGCAGCATGCTCCGATGCTGCTGTTGGCATACAGGGAGATGGCGGGCCGGCCGATTGGTGGATTAGTTTCCACGTGATCGGCCGCCGTGAGACAGTGACGTGCGCGTCCTGCCTCTCTAGGCGGGCGGAGTTTTCCGCCCGCGTTCTGCCATCTCCCTGGCAACGTCTATGACGTTGCAGTGTTGCTCTCCCACATACACAGTTCCCCACCAGGTCTGGCGCACCGGTGGGTGGTACTAACGCTGTGCATTATGGGATTGGGGGCTGTCATCGGCGCAGTGCGTGGCCAGGTGAACGGACACATTTTAAAAAGGTGAGCAGATCTTTTCCATTGGTTCTCCCACTATGAAAACAGTTCCCCATCAGGTCCGGCTCAAGTATGCCTGACAGGGATTGGCTTATGGAAATACTAGTCTGTGATTGGTTTAGGTTGATATGATGTACTATATAAACTTGTCTGTAAATGCATTACTTGTATGGCTGTCATGGCTTGATAAAGGAGCTAGGACATCGCTCTGAAACGTCGCTTTCTGTACAGGTGTACTATTATGACAGCCTTTCAATAAACAGTAAAAGAGCATTGGATGGTGCCGGCTTTTCCTCTTTCTTGTTTCAGAACTCGAGTGGTCATCGAGTAGCCTGGGCACATCCACTTTACAACACTATCGGGGTTGTGCTTTCCTTCACTCCTCTACTACAGACTTTAAAGTCTGAAAACCACTGCGCCTGCGTTGCCGTGTCCTCGATCCCGCTGATGTCACCAAGAGCGCATAGCGCAGGCCCAGTATGGTCTGTGTCTGCGCAGTACACTCCTGGTGACATCAGCGGGAGTGAGGACATGGGAAAGCAGGCGCAGTGGTTTTCTGACTTTAAAGTCAGAAATTCCAGAAGTGAACTGGAGGCGGGGCCGGAGCATCGGTGAGTGGCTGCGCCAACACAGGATGTCTGCGGGGGACCATTAGAAGCTCCTGGTAAGTTCAACTGATTTTCCCCCGACCCCCCTACAGTATCCCTTTAAGGCCTCTCTGATGCAGACATGACTCCTCTTTTACCCAGAATAACCTGGGCTTTTTTATTACACACATGAGGCAATCAGACTTCAGTTTATTGAAGTGAAGCTGTAAAACAAATGTCAGCCAGTGGCTGATGTGCCTTGTTGAACTTTGCATGTTTGCTTTGTCTTACTGAAGAAGAAAAAAACTGTAAAGGCTGATATATAAATAGAAGCAAGTAGAAGCAGACATTATCCTGCTGTCCACAGCAACCTATTATTCTTACATTTACTTTTATTTTCCCAGTGTAGGTTTCAAAGCAATGGCATACTCTTAATTGCTTTCTAATAGTGTACAGTGTAAAATGTACTTCCTTCAGGACTTTACTAGACTGAGCTAATATTTTGTGATGCTGGCAAAAACAATTTCAATACATATGAACTAGTATAGAGACCATTTGGACTGTTTACCAGTTTAGTACATGCTGCCCCTTAAGTGAAACCAGCCTTGTCCTAGATTGCCAACATGGAAGTTCTACTGCGGCTTCTACATCCTTCCTGGACACAGCATACTCAATGCAGACTATTGTGTAGCCAAGGAGGGAATATGGAGATGCAGTCAGGATCAGGAGGCAGACACAGAACTTCGGGGCTGGGGTTTCAGGTTAAGTTTAGCATTGCTCAGAATTTGGCTTAAATAAGAAAATAGATGTTATTATATTAGCTTTGTAGAGATCTCCTTATAGCTATACTTGCAACATTGAGCCTGTTTGGTCACAAAGGTGACCATGCGCAGCACCAGTAGCAAGCAGCCTAATGCGCACATCGCTGACTGCAAGTGCTCTACACTATTCTGTGTCTGTGCCGAAGCATCAAAAGATAATTATTGGATGCTATACTAAAGACAGGCTCAAAAAGTTTTAATTTTCTTTGCATTAAAGCCTTAAAGAAAACCTGAACTGAAAATTAAAAGTCAAAATAAGCATACACAAGTATACTTACCTTCCATGTAGTCTACTCCTCAGTGTCTTTCTCCTCTCCCGCATCCTGTTTGTTCACGGTGATCAAGGGAATTTTCCGTCCTCCATTTTGAAAATGGCCATTACCCATAACAGCTTTCTGGTCAGCACACAGTTAAACTGTAACATCGCCCACTTGAGCCATAGGGAGACATGGACATTACCTGGTACATCAGTTTTCCTCTCAGCTATAACTGACAGCAACTGATATTTTACTGACAGCAACTGATATATTTCAGATCTGACAAAATATTGTCAGAACTGGAAGGGATTATGGTCAGAAGAAAATGGTGAGCTTCTGAGAGGAACTGATGGCAAGGTAACTATGCAATGTTCATTTGAAGTTACCTCATGTGTTTATTTTAAATATTTTTACTCAGTACAGGTTCTCTTTAAGTGCAGAGTCTACTACCGGTATTGATTGTGGACTGTTGATTTCAAGGAGGATGTCATCTGTCTGAAGAATCTTACATGAAATTATGTTCATAGTTTATAGTTTTCTTGCTTGCTGGTGGCTTTTGAAGGCATTTTATTGATAAGATGGGATATCTCACCTGGGAGGAAACTTAGAAGAAAAAGTGAATTGGATCAGGCCCTTAATGTGGACTTCTACAGTCCACAAAACCCCTTAAAAAACTGAAAGAGTCCTGTAGAGCTCAACTGATTCTCTAAAGCACAGTAGTATTTGAGTCAAAATACCAAGTCAACAGCAAATCATTTTTGAAAAACAAGCATCTCATTACTATTGCTGAGTGTGCCAGGCCTTTCAGTAGAAATGTTACAAAACTAGCTTTGTGCACTATAAGTATTTATGTCAAGTGGCAGAATTCCTCTGACATTCCTGGAGTGATCCTTGTGTGGTAGCAGAAGAACGGCACTCTAGAGACATACTATTATATGCATCATCCCTTCTTCAGTATGCCTACTGAAAGTCTACAGTGCTATGTAAGCAAGGCTGGTATGTATTTGAAGTTAAACTTTATGTAGATCATAAAGCTATCACCATAACTGTTAGTTTATTTATCATCTCTGAAGGGTATTCTTTATGTTGGTGTGTGAAAATTCAACCAACCAGCGGGAGAAGTTATAACTAAACTGTAACAAATAAACTTGACAGTTCAAGTGGACCTACAACGAGAGATCATGAAGGTTGCTATTCCTGATGTTCATCTAGCTTCCCTGGTTGTGTACTGATCCTCATGTATTTCACACTTTCAAAGTCTAAAACACAGAATGAGTATGCAGATCAGATACTCTGACTGCACAGTACCGACCTGTGCCTCGATTAGAGGCATGCTTCCTACAGGTGTGTGAGTGAATCTGTTTAAGCCAGTAATCCAGCGTGATACCCAGGCAATACCTTGTTTTTTTATAACCAGGTCATAATTTTCTCAGCAAAGGTCCATTTTAACATCTTGTACCCACAAGATATATACAGTAGATACAAGAAACCACACCTTAGAAGGAGGCCATGAGCCACAACAAAATAACTTTAATTGTATGATTGAGATAACATGCACTAGATATGCAATCCTGGTGGTTTAAACTGTCATCAAACTCCACTATGGAGAAAAATTGTCAACTGCTAAGTAGGAAAGGGTCAAAACCCTCCGCTCAGACTGGTCATTTCCAAAAATGATATGACAGATTTCTCCATCTACAAATATCTGGGCACTACCTATAATTCCCTCCCCTTCCCTTTTCTGATATCCAAACTAAACAGCTTGGTTCCGCTCCTAGATGTTAAAATGATTTAGCCTGGGGCTCCTCCATATACACCACACCCCAAAATACAGCATAATGAATGAGTAGAGTGTAATGGAATTGCTCACTCTCCTGTTCTGCAGCCATGCTTGCGCCTTTAGTCAAATGGCATGCAGAGCCACCTGACATGTCCCTACCAGCACCACATCAATTACTTATTACTTGGACTCTAATGTATGCACAGGCAAAGTCAGGGGTACAAAATGGAATAACTCACTTGTCCTGCAGCTGCTCTCCCTCCTACAACTGAACACCACCCGAGACTCCAGTGTCTTATCAGTGCCATGTCGTTACTTCCTGCTGGGATGCTGAAGCATAGGGAGAAGGAATATGGTGACAGAAGCGAGTCTCCAGCATGCTCACTTTGCACTACATTGCACTGACAGGCCTCATGCAATCCTGGCAGTCGGAGAAGGTAGTAACAAATTAATGAATAAAAATCAGCGAGCGCTGCACTCCCCCTCCCCGCTGATGCCTACAAGTTTGGGAGTGCTATTTTCCGACGATGGGAACACTGGCTGTGTGGCTGCCAGACTGAAAGAGACGGAAACTATGTTCTGCATAAAGGGGGGACATTCAGGGAGGGAAGCCGTTTCTGCTACATAAAGCACCTGTAGGCAAGAGCCAAGCAGGAAGTGACGCTCACGTCCTGTGGCCGAAGCGAACACGTGAACGGAAGTGTATTGCTAAAAATCCGCTTGCGCGACACATAAAATCTGTGGTGGGTTTTCACACACACGCACGCATTGTCATAAACTTACATGACTTCCAGTCCACCGAATGTCGACGCAGGTTGTCACAGAACCATGCAGTAACGTAGATTTGTCCTAGCATAGGGGATGTGGCAAAAATGTCACTACGGGACTGCCGCATTGCACCGTACCGCGTCGGTATGACTTTCATTGCCCTGTGGTGGGGTGCAGTAAAAAAGCCGCACCACACCGGCCCTAACAGTCATCAAAGAAAAACTAAATAGGTTGCTAAACACTTTTCACCATAATTTAGATATATACTTTTCTATGTAAATAAATACAGTGATAGATTGAAAAGTTTGCAGGTACATAAGTGTCTCTGTCTACCTTTTTTGCTTAATGACTACACAATTATCTATATTGTTGGGTTTTTTTTAACTATTTTAAATACAGCTCTCTTCCCTCATATTTCATCTGCTAAATCACTTTGTATCAATGTTTCTTTTTGCCTTTCCTAAGTTAACAGAAAACCAAAACATTATGGACTTCTGGTTCTAGCTTTGACAGAAAAGATTTGAGCAAGTAAGCTCTGATCCCAGAGACATATAACAGCTTATAAAAGCTACCTAGCAAGACCGTACCTGTCTCCAGACCACCCAATAACCCAGTTTACATTCCCCAGAGACCATCTCTCGCTGCTCAAGCCCCAAAGCTGCCTGAAGAGCTGGAAAATCCATCATGGTGGATCAGCAGAGAAAGCTGAAAAGAGTAGAAGGGCTACATTTGATGCAGGAGAAAGATCCTAGAACAAACAACTGAATAAACCTTCTCCAGAAAGGACACAGGACTCAACGTAAAAAGCAAAAATGGACATTGTTTGTAGTGTAGTACTTTACCCCTGCAATGCAGGACATATCGGATAAATAGGCATAGAGCAATAAGTTGCAATGCTCAAACTCACTGAAGATGAGAAAAAAATATATGCATAAATGATAAGGTGAACAATACAAAACAAGGTTTACTGATATCCCATATACATAAAATTCCCTTGCTGGCCAGTCGGACTACCCTGAGGGCCCTTTCACCGCACTTTCAATGCACTATTTTTACCGTACACCACTGCGGGCAATGAAAGTCTATGGAGACATTCATACTCCGACGTTACGGCATGATGCGACGGAAGTGACATTTTCAATGCACTACTCATGTTGTAGACAGTGCCTGTTCGCCCTCTAAAATACATGTGTAACTCAGACACATTACTATGTGGAGCATGGACATTATGGTGGAAATGGATGTATTTATATATATATGTGTGTGTGTGTGTGTGTGTGTGTGTATATTATAATACATGCATATGCATAACATGTTCTAAAGTGCACACATCATCACATCATACCACACACATTTCACAATTTGCATAACGTGGATGGGCCTGACAAAAGCAAATAGAATAGGTAAGGAAGGTGGTAAGAGAATTGTTCTTATACACCTACAGAGGGTGAAGTCAAGTGCAAAATCTATATACAGTTCCCCTAAAACTCTTAATAGAGCCTTTACTAAAAGCAGACCCAAACTCTTGTACTGCATACAATGAAAACACGTATAGTTGCTAAGAAATTATCTATGTATGTGTTTAGAGAGTTCAGTCTGTCTAATTAGCCCTTATCAGCAAGTTACCAGCAAGTGTGAATCAGGGCTGTGAGCTGTATGTGGTGTGCCGCAGGTTCTGTGTGATAATATGTAAACACTGAAGGTTAACCCTTTCTGTGCTCCTAGGAATGTCCAGGAAGTTAACAGGGTTTTTTTTAGGATTTCTAATTTTTCTTTTAGGTTTTTTTTTTAGGTTATTATCCTGTGGGTTATCTTTTAGAGCAGAGAGGAAGTTCTGAGTTTAGGTCCATTTTAAGCAACAGCAATATTGCTGCCTAAAGGAAATATATATATAAAAAAAGAACAGATATTAACAGTGATTTAAAGGACAGACATGGTACAAGCAGAGGCAGAAACACGAATAAAGCCACTGCCCACTGTATAAAACCTCTACCCCATTCTCTGACTTCATGAGTACAAATGGAGAATGACACATCCATCTAAGAGAGAAAGCACCTCTGTTTCCCAGGTACACGAGTTACTGGCACATCTGGACCATATCTTAGGATTAAATGATCTGTTGCAACTTCTTTAGTCATCCCAGATACACAATATAGTTTTGTTAGATCATGTAGAGGTATCAATAACATTACGGGATGAGAGCTGTGGAGGCAGCAGCATCATCTGGTGTTTTCCTAGTTACCTGTAATCTAATGAGAATCCTCAACTGCATCTACATGAGGCATGGCTGGAATACAATGGACATCATTAAGCCCCTGAGAACCAGTATGCTCTTTTTCAGGAAACTTCAAAAGCTTTTTATGTAAAATAATATCTTACGTAATAGCAGTGAAAAGAAATTCCTTCAAGTCCCATAAAATGGCTACTTGGGAACTGAGACAAGCCTAGACATGCAGAATGAGACTAGATTAAAAAAAATCAAAAAGTATTATCTCTTGCAGTAAGCTGGGTTAACTTGAACATACTGTACATTACCTACACTGGTAAAATGTGTGAGTCAGTGTGTTATGACTGATGCGTCACTTGCGATGTGCTGTAGCTGGCTGGGGTTAAAACTGAGCACCAGCTATTGATTACAGTTTTGAATAAACTGCCTAATTCGTTCACTTTAGCCAAAAAACAGTGCTTGGCTATCCAATAGCCAAGTGCTGGCATCTAAATGAAAACCAAGTCCTGCCAACTTCTATTGGGATTTACGGTGTCATCCAAACAAAGCCAATGCACTGTTAGCCAAATGAACTGTTTTGTTGCCAGCCTAACTGTATCCTTTACAAATGATTGTAATTTTTCAAAAGCATAAATAACTGTTTAAACAATACTCGCCTTTCACCCAATCAATAAGCTCAGAGCACCATTGCCAAAACAATGTCTTCCAAAAACTGAGGGAGGAGTTATCTTCTCAAAGCTGAGGGCCTATAATTTAGCTGTTAAAGATTGGATCATGGAAATGTTGCTCTTTTCCAATGTCAATATAGAATCTGAAAACCGAAACCAAGTTTGGAAGTCTATTTTGCATGACAGAATAGAGAACTATCAACCAAAATTAAAAGTAACTCCATAACCTGTGATACTGTTAAACCATAGAGAGAAATGTGTAGGGCTCTGTATATTACACTTTCATGGACTCGAGAAAAAGAGTAATTCATTTTTAATAATGTTGAAAAAGCAAAAGGTGGTTCTCCCCTTACCTTTCAAGAATCAGGAAATACACAATATATGACATTGCAGGTACCCATTTTCTCTTTCATATGCAAATTAACACATGCAGAAAATTACTACTGCTAAGCCACAGGAAGTACAACTAAATCTATATACAGCTCCATCATGTCATATGAAGCATTCATAACAAAAAGCAATCTATTCTTGTAAGAAACATACCCAGGAATTAACAAAACCTTTCAAATGAGAATAGAAACAAATCTGTGGAAAGGGATTTGGAATTTGGATGGGAATCTACACAAACACAAATGACACCAGGGAAGCAGAACTTAAAATTACACATGAAACATAATGCGGCTGACTTACAAAGCTTTTCTGTTGAATTATCTCACCTTACTTGTTAACTCACAATTTATCTCTCTTGTCTAATTTTACTTGTGACTTATCCCTCCTTAACTGACTTAATTCATGATTTATCTCTCCTTAACTGACTTAACTCATGCTTTATCTTTCCTTCTTTGACTTAGCGATAACTCATGATTTATCTCTCCTTATCTAATTTTACTTATGATTTATCTTTCCTTAACTGACTTAACTCATGGTTTACCTCTACTTATTTGACTTATCGATAACTCATGATTTATCTCTCTTTGGCTCATATGCAATTAACTTTTTCTCATTATTTTTTTCCGAGTTGATATTTTCACACCTTGGCCTCAATTCACTAAACTTTTCTCCTGTCTTTAATAACTTTTCTAGAGTTATCACTATGGTGGTAAGGCATGTAGTATTCAGGAAACATTTTACCTCAGGCAAACCTAAAGTTAACTCTTCTGTGTTTAAATTAAGGTGAGATCTCTAAAGTTAACTCTTCAATCATTAAAATAACTTCAGAATTCTACAGTTAAAGACAGGCTGTTAATTAACTGCGTGTGAAAATAACTACAGAGGAGGCAACTTAACTATAGAGGAGGAAACTTAACTACAGAGGACTTTACTTAAGGAATGAAGAGATAAGATAACTCTCTCACTGTGTGTGTTTTCTCTTGCCTTATATTATCTCCATCATGATCTTGTGAATTGAGGCCCTTGTCAATAGAATGTCTTTTAAACCTCCAGCAAGCAATAAAATACACAAAATCACTTTGTTGGAACTTTTCTACTACTTTTTGTACTTTATTTAATTGCGGGAAAGTCATTTTAATCACTTGAGGACCACAGTCTTTTCGCCCCTTAACCTCCTTGCCGGTTCAATTCCTCCGGCAAGGAGGCAGCGCAGGAGGTTTTTTTTTAGTCTTTTTTTTTTTTTTTAAATCATGTAGCGAGCTGAGGGCTCGCTACATGATAGCCGCTGAGCGGCGGCATCCCCCCACCCACTCCGATCGCCTTCGGCGATCAGAGTATGCAGGAAATCCCGGCGGATCGGCGGCGGATCGGCGGCGAGCGGCGGCGATCGGAAGTTACAAGCAGCTAGCAAAGTGCTAGCTGCTTGTAGCAAAAAAAATTATGCAAATCGGCCCAGCGGGGCCTGAGCAATCCTCCTGCGCAGGTTACCCCGAACTGAGTTCGGGATAACCGGCAAGGAGGTTAAGGACCAGAGCCTTTTTTCCATTCAGACCACTGCAGCTTTCACGGTTTATTGCTCGGTCATACAACCTACCACCTAAATGAATTTTACCTCCTTTTCTCGTCACTAATACAGCTTTCTTTTGGTGCTATTTGATTGCTGCTGTGAGTTTTAGTTTTTATTATATTCATCAAAAAAGACATGAATTTTGTCAAAAAAATGACTTTTTTAACTTTCTGTGCTGACATTTTTCAAATAAAGTAAAATGTCCTATACATTTGAGCATGAAAGTTATTCTGCTACATGTCTTTGATAAAAAAAAAAACATGCAGTGTATATTTATTGGATTGAGTAAAAGTTATAGCGTTTACAAACTATAGTGCAAAAAGTGAATTTTCCCATTTTAAAGCATCTCTGACTTTTCTGACCACCTGTCGTGTTTCATGAGGTGCTAAAATTCCAGGATAGTATAAATACCCCCCAAATGACCCCATTTTGGAAAGAAGACATCCCAAAGTATTCAGTGAGAGGCATGGTGAGTTTTATTTTTTGTCACAAGTTAGCGGAAAATGACACATTGTGACCAAAAAAAAAAAGAAAAAAAGTTTCCATTTCTTCTAACTTGCAACAAAAAAAATGAAATCTGCCATGCACTTACTATGCTCCTCTCTGAATACCTTGAAGTGTCTACTTTCCAAAATGGGGTCATTTGTGGGGTGTGTTCACTGTCCTGGCATTTTGGGGCATGCCTAATTGTAAGCACCCCTGTAAAGCCTAAAGATGCTCATTGGACTTTGGGCCCCTTAGCGCAGTTAGGCTGCAAAAAAGTGCCACACATGTGGTATTGCCGTACTCAGGAGAAGTAGTATAATGTGTTTTGGGGTGTATTTTTACACATACCCATGCTGGGTAGGAGAGATATCTCCGTAACAATTTTTTGATTTTTTTTACACACAATTGTCTATTTACAGAGATATTTCTCCCACTCAGCATGGGTATGTGTAAAAATACACCCCAAAGCACATTATACTACTTCTCCTGAGTACGGCGATACCACATGTGTGGCACTTTTTTGCACCCTAACTGCGCTAAGGGGCCCAAAGTCCAATGAGTACCTTTAGGATTTCACAGGTCATTTTGCGACATTTGGGTTCAAGACTACTCCTCACGGTTTAGGGCCCCTAAAATGCCAGGGCAGTATAGGAACCCCACAAATGACCCCATTTTAGAAATAAGACACCCCAAGGTATTCCGTTAGGAGTATGGTGAGTTCATAGAAGATTTCATTTTTGTCACAAGTTAGCGGAAATTGATTTTAATAGTTTTTTTCACAAAGTGTCATTTTCCGCTAACTTGTGACAAAAAATAAAATCTTCTATGAACTCACCATACTCCTAACGGAATACCTTTGGGTGTCTTCTTTCTAAAATGGGGTCATTTGTGGGGTTCCTATACTGCCCTGGCATTCTAGGGGCCCTAAACCGTGAGGAGTAGTCTTGAATCCAAATGTCGCAAAAAGACCAGTGAAATCCTAAAGGTACTCATTGGACTTTGGGTCCCTTAGCGCACATAGGGTGCAAAAAAGTGCCACACATGTGGTACCGCCGTACTCAGGAGAAGTAGTATAATGAGTTTTGTGGTGTATTTTTACATATAACCATGCTGGGTGGGAGATATATCTCTGTAAATGACACATTTTTTATTTTTTTTACACACAATTGTCCATTTACAGAGAGATTTCTCCCACCCAGCATGGGTATGTGTAAAAATACACCACAAAACACATTATACTACTTCTCCTGAGTACGGCAATACTACATGTGTGACACTTTTTTGCAGCCTAGGTGCGCTAAGGGGCCCAATGTCCTATTCACAGGTCATTTTGAGGCATTTGTTTTCTAGACTACTCCTCACGGTTTAGGGCCCCTAAAAAGCCAGGGCAGTATAGGAACCCCACAAGTGACTCCATTTTAGAAAGAAGACACCCCAAGGTATTCTGTTAGGTGTATGGTGAGTTCATAGAAGATTTTATTTTTTGTCACAAGTTAGTGAAAAATGACACTTTGTGAAAAAAAACAATAAAAATCAATTTCCGCTAACTTTTGACAAAAAATAAAATCTTCTATGAACTCGTCATACACCTAACAGAATACCTTGGGGTGTCTTTTTTCTAAAATGGGGTCACTTGTGGGGTTCCTATACTGCCCTGGCATTTTACGGGCCCAAAACTGTGAGTAGTCTGGAAACCAAATTTCTCAAAATGACTGTTCAGGGGTATAAGCATCTGCAAATTTTGATGACAGGTGGTCTATGAGGGGGCAAATTTTGTGGAACCGGTCATAAGCAGGGTGGCCTCTTAGATGACAGGTTGTATTGGGCCTGATCTGATGGATAGGAGTGCTAGGGGGGGTGACAGGAGGTGATTGATGGGTGTCTCAGGGGGTGGTTAGAGGGGAAAATAGATGCAATCAATGCACTGGGGAGGTGATCGGAAGGGGGTCTGAGGGGGATCTGAGGGTTTGGCCGAGTGATCAAGAGCCCACACGGGGCAAATTAGGGCCTGATCTGATGGGTAGGTGTGCTAGGGGGTGACAGGTAGTGACATGAGGTGATTGATGGGAGTCTCAAGGTGTGATTAGAGGGGGGAAATAGATGCAAGCAATGCACTAGCGAGGTGATCAGGGCTGGGGTCTGAGGGCGTTCTGAGGGTGTGGGCGGGTGATTGGGTGCCCTAGGGGCAGATAGGGGTCTAATCTGATGGGTATCAGTGACAGGGGCTGATTGATGGGGGATCAGTGGGTGATTAGATGGCAGAACAGATGTAAACAATGCACTTTGGAGGTGATCTGAGGGTAGGTCTGGGGCAATTTGATGGTGTGGGTGGGTGATCAGATTGCCCGCAAGGGGCAGGTTAGGGGCTGATTGATGGGTGGCAGTGACAGGGGGTGATTGATGGGTGGCAGTGACAGGGGGTGATTGATGGGTGATTGATAGGTGATTGACAGGTGATTGACAGGTGATTAGTGGGTTATTACAGGGAAGAACAGATGTAAATAATGCACTGGCGAATTGATAAGGGGGGGTCTGAGGGCAATCTGAGCATGTGGGTGGGTGATTGGGTGCCCGCAAGGGGCAGATAAGGGTCTAATCTGATGGGTAACAGTGACAGGTGGTGATAGGGGGTAATTGATGGTTGATTGATGGGTAATAAGTGGGTGTTTAGAGGAGAGAACAGATGTAAACACTGCACTTGGGAGGTGATCTGATGTCAGATCTGCGGGCGATCTATTGGTGTGGGTGGGTGATCAGATTGCCCGCAAGGGGCAGGTTAGGGGCTGATTGATGGGTGGCAGTGACAGGGGGTGATTGATGGGTGGCAGTGACAGGGGGTGATTGATGGGTGATTGATAGGTGATTGACAGGTGATCAGTGGGTTATTACAGGGAAGAACAGATGTAAATAATGCACTGGCGAATTGATAAGGGGGGGGTCTGAGGGCAATCTAAGCATGTGGGCGGGTGATTGGGTGCCCGCAAGGAGCAGATTAGGGTCTAATCTGATGGGTAACAGTGACAGGTGGTGATAGGGGGTGATTGATGGGTGATTGATGGGTAAATAGTGGGTGTTTAGAGGAGAGAACAGATGTAAACACTGCACTTTGGAGGTGATCTGATGTCGGATCTGCGGGCGATCTATTGGTGTGGGTGGGTGATCAGATTGCCCGCAAGGGGAAGGTTAGGGGCTGATTGATGGGTGGCAGTGACAGGGGGTGATTGATGGGTGATTGACAGGTGATTGACAGGTGATCAGTGGGTTATTACAGGGGGGATAGAGGCATACAGTACACAGGGGGGGTCTGGGGGGGGGGGGGGTCTGGGGAGAATCTTAGGGGTGGGGGGGGGTGATCATGAAGGAGCAGGGGGCAGTTTAGGGTTAAAAAAAAATAGCGTTGACAGATAGTGACAGGGAGTGATTGATGGGTGATTAGGGGGGTGACTGGGTGCAGACAGTGGTCTGGGGGGTGGGCAGGGGGGGTCTGAGGGGTGCTGTGGGCGATCAGGGGGCCGGGGGGGGAAATCAGTGTGCTTGGGTGTGACATAGGGTGGCTGCAGCCTGCCCTGGTGGTCCCTCGGACACTGGTACCACCAGGGCAGGAGGCAGCCTGTACAATAGGCTTTGTATAAATTACAAAGCCTATTATACGTAATCCATGCGGCGATCCGGGTGCTAGTAACCCGCCGGCGCTTCCGAATGGCCGGCGGGTTACAGCGTGAGGGGGCGGAGCCAGTCGCCAGCGGCTGATCGCGTCACGAATGACGCGATCGCCGCATAACCACGCCCGCCACCGCCGATGGGCGTATTGTGGTCGTTTGGGCCCAGCCCTTGCCACCGCCCATCGGCTTAAGGCGGTCGGCAAGTGGTTAAAGGGAAAATGAAAATATATCACCTGGGAGTTAACATAGGAGTAAAAGTGAATTGCATATGGGCCCTAATCTGTTTTTCTCATGAATTACTGGTATCTCTCCTTGGCCCATATGCAATTCATTTTTTTCTCCTGAGTTTTCTCCTAGGTGATATTTTTACAACTTGTCATAAAATACCTTTTAAGTCTCCAGCAAGCAAGAAAATATTCAAAACAAATTTGATAGTACTTTTTAACCAATTTTTGGATACTTTTTCAATTGTAAAATGCTGAAAATTTAGTTTACAGAGAAGATGAAAATTATCTCCTAGGAGATAACTCAGGTGAAAAAAATGAATTGCATATGGCCCCTTATTTGTTTATCTTATACATAAGCTCTTCTTAAAGTGAACCTCCAGACTAAAAATCGACTCAGCAGCACTGACAAGGCTTGGTGTTTCTTTAATAGTTTCACAGCATCAGAACTTTGTTTCTCTTATACAAGCCTCATTTTTAGCTGCACAGAAGAAAACTGCCCGGGCATTTTTCCCCTGATGCTGTGCAAAGCACGATGGGATTTCTGATGTTGTTGTTTTCGTTCTGCTGTTTTGGTGCAATTTATTTTTTTTTTACATTTTGAATTTGACATTTGAAGCCTAGCGCATGCAGCTGGGAGGGGTGATCAGGACACAGGACAGTTGGAACTGTGTCTCCTGCTCTCTGTCCCCTCCTTTCAACCAAAAAGATGGCTGCCCCCATGACAAAGATGGCAGCCCCCATGAATCACAAACATTTGCCTGTTCTTTTAAAATGGGGTGGGTAAGAGATTATATTACCTATCTATTCTAATTAACATAACTAATGTAACTTAATGACAGTATGTTTGTTTAGGCTGAAGTTCCCCTTTAAGGTAGCCATGCATATAGCGATTTTAGTGGCTAATCGACCAATAGACAGATCTCTCCCTGATTGAATTTGATGGCTGCCATAAACCACAGGACAATTCCCAATCAATTTTAGCATGAAATCTTTTGGAAATTAGCCTTGATCGGGTGAGGTTAGTGTTAGGAGTAGGTGGGTGAAGTTAGTGTTACGAGTAGGTAGGGTAAGGTTAGTGTTAGGAGCAGGCGGGGTGAGGTTAGTGTTAGGAGTAGCTCAGAAATCATTACTGGGTGCATTTACAATAGAAATACAACAGTTATGAATAAAATGCACCAGCACCTTTAAGGTAAATAAACAGAACTTTGAAAACTTATAATTTCTAAATGAATAATAATACTTGTGCACGAAGGAAATATGATAATTGTATGGGTTATAAAAAGTAGAAAAACATATTTTATTGAATAGTTTGTCAGAGTTTAAAACAGCTTTAACTCTTGCACTCAAAGCTCACACTTGCAGCAGGACAAACCACACATCAATAAAAACTACAAAACAAAATGGAGGATCTTAGCCTTACAAAAATGCTACAGAAGTCTGAAATTAAGCCAAACCACTAAAATCATAAAGGTTCCCTCATCAAGGTCCACTCATACTAGCATGCAAGCACACAATTCGTGGATACAATTTGAAATTTAGACCGGGATTGACTGGAGTTCTTAACCTTGAAATAAAGAGAATGCACACATTTATGAATCCAACCAGCCATTCAAAGAGCTATAGTATGAACTCTCTCTCTCTCTCGCTCTCTCTCGTAAAATAATGGGCTGTGGTGGCATAAGGAAAGGAGAGCTACAGCTTGAAGCTTGGCCAATATGGCTTCCGGAATCATACAAAATACCTATGTTGTTCCTACACAGACCATAAATACGTGCACATCTCAAGTTGTATGCATGAATCTTCTTGCATGCTTGTAATAATGATCAATAAATGGCCCACATGCAATTCACTTTTTCATCTTCTATTAAATTACCTTTCCAGCACTCTGCAATTGAAAAGGAATCAAAAATTAGGTAAAAGAGCACAATCAAAATTATTTTGAATATTTTCTTGCTTGCTGGCGGTTTACAAGTTTAAAAATATTACCTGGCGAACACTGAGGAGAAAAACAAATTGCATATGGGCTCTTGTCAATAATATGCCTTTCAAACCACCAGCAAGCAAGAAATATTCAAAACAATTTTGATGGTACTTTATTCAACTACTTTTTGGTTCTAAGGGAAGATTAAATATTATCCCCAGGAGAAAACTTTGGAGAAAAAGTTATTTGAATAAGGGCCCATGTGAGATCAAGTCAGAATGCCATTGTCAACTGACTGGACTCAGTTTAAAATTACTGTGATATGAGAGATTTATAAATATAAATTGTTTAAAAAATTGAAAAAAAAAATCTGAAGATCTGTTAACAAAAAAAAAAGAGAAAGAAAGAAAAGGATAATACCGCCATTTAAAGCTCCCTGAAACAGAGCTGAAATGCAGTCACCGGCCTAGTCACCGCTTCCACAGTGCGTGACATTTTAATTGACATCCAATATGCTCTTGGAATACTGAAGGCAAAACTGTCTTTATTGTTGAAGAGGAAGGAGTGTGCAGTTTAATCTCATGAAAAGTAATTTCTTTTTCGGTGATGTTATATTAAACATAATGATCACATTTGTTACTTTAATTTGCCACATGGATTAGTGCTGCATAATGTCCTCCATTTACGTGCATTAATAACATACCCACACACAACAATCTTTGTCCTGCAGCATGACATATAGTTGGAAAAGCTTAGATCTACAAAAACTAAACATATAAAACCCAAGTGAAGTAAGTAAATGTGTACGGCTGAACTCCAAGGCATGCACAAGCAGAAAAGTCATTTTTAACTGCTAGCCCTGGACGTCGAGTCAAGTGTTTGGCTTCTGAATGGAAATGATAAATGTTGACTTTGCAGGGAATATAAAAAAGGAAGGCTACGTTTTCAATCATATCTAACAGAAAAATAAATGAGATCTGTTCAGTTCGGCACGTTTTGAAGCATGCAGATTCTGCATAGGTGATTTTTGATAATGTAATAACTTTTCTGATTTCCATACTTACTGGCTTAAAAAAAATGCTGACAAAACTGAGGTTCTTGTAATCAGAGGTCAGTGTCTAACAGAGCAAAGCAGCTCCAGACGCAATCAACACCACTGAGGGTAGGTAAATCAGACCTTAATAGCTCCAATACTGTGTGCAGCTTGGGTTTACTGATTGATGGGGAATTAAACTTCAGGAATCAAATTTCTCTTCTCTCACCTAAGGAATAATGCAAAAAGTAAGCACCTCATTCCTCCAGAGGATCGTCCAACCCTAGTTCATGCCTTCATCATATCATAGCTGGACTATTGCAATGCCCTCTATGACAGCCTTCCAAATAAAGACATCTACCACCTGCAGATAGTACAGAATGCTGCTGCAAGACTGTTAACAAGCCAACCCATTGCCACATTACACCAATCCTTTGCTTACTACACTGCCTACCCAAAATCGGCATGCTAACATTCAAATCCCCACCTGGGCCCTGGATGCCTGAAGGATTTGTTGCAACTGCGTTGTTGCAACAACTCCCACATCCTCATATCAAAAGGATTCAATAACAACTCAGTAAAGTTAAGACTCGATAGCAACAACATTCTAATTTTACCGAAATGTTTTAACATCGACAGGGTACTCAGTGACTTAACACTACTGAGGCATAACACTACTTAACAATTTACAATGTATCAATAAGTCATGGATCCAGCAGAAGGGCAAAAGTGATATTACCACTGTATTAGTGAATTGAGCCCTATGTGCCTAAAAGCCAGCCAAACACATGTCAGAACCATTGGTGTGCATGTGTCTATAGCCTATACATTTTACAGAGCCATACTAATCCAACATGTGTACAGCTGTATGTGCGTCTTTGCTTTTTATCAGTGCAAGGAACATATTAATAAGGCTCTATAAGGGCTTGGACCAGTACAACAGAATACCCAGGTAGCTCATGGTGACCCAGAACCTCTAGGAAGGTACAAGCTATGTTTAACTGCTTCCGGACCAGCGGTTGAAATCTACATCGTTCTTGTGGCTGTGCGGCTCTGACAGGATGTAGATTTCAACCATCAACGCCGCACGGTCCTTCCGCTCCTGCCATTTGTGCCGCTCTGCCCCCGCCACAACTCACTCGCACTGCCATTTATATGGCAACAGAGCTGTGTAAGAAGATCAGGAGCCGATTTCCCTGGTTCCTGACCCTGTCATTACTGTGAGATAATTCCATTGCCTTACATTGATGGATATTGGACAGCATCAGGAGCCAATGAAGGCGGCTCGTAACCTGCTCACGTAGCTCTGCCGTCATAATGACGGCAGAGAGGTGCCATGCGGGGATGGAGGAGCGGTGGGACCGACGGGTCTTTGCGGCGATTCGTCAGTCAGCACCATCTTGCGGTCCCAGCAGTCTCTGGTCCTTAAAGGGAACCTTAACTGGCGAGGAAAAATAAATTCACTTACCTGGGGGCTTTCCCAAGCCTCCTGCAGCCGTCCGGTGCCCGCGCCGGTCCTTCGGTGCCCTCCGGTCTCCCTCCGCCGCTAAGTTTCGTATTCGGACGACTGCCAGTCGTCCTCGGGCCACTTCCGCATTCCTCGTCGTAAACTGCAGTAAAGCGCGTCCGCATGACGCGTTTGGCGTCATGCACATGACGCGTTTGGCGTCATGCGGACGCGCTTTACTGCAGTTTACGACAAGGAAAGCGGAAGAGGCCCGAGGACGACTGGCAGTCGTCCGAAAACGAAACTTAGCGGCGGAGGGAGACCGGAGGGCACCGAAGGACCGGCGCGGGCACCGGACGGCTGCAGGAGGCTTGGGAAAGCCCCCAGGTAAGTGAATTAATTTTTCCTCGCCAGTTAAGGTTCCCTTTAAGGGGCCAGAGACTGCTGGTACAGAAGTAGTTAATATAAATTTGTATACTTGGCAGTAATGCACCGAGGGAAATATTTCTTGCTCACATAAAGCTGAATTGTTGCAAATGTATTCTGTTTGGAAAAGGTACATTTCTATTAATCATATAAAGTTGTACCTTAGCCCTTTCTGTCTTATACACCAGTTCCAACCTCTGTTAGCAAAAATCAAGGATGTGATTGCAACATTGGCTTTAAATAAAAAGAAAATGAATGCCTAAATGAAAATAAATGAGAAACGGAGGTCACAAGTTTATAGTTGCCATCAGAAAAGCATCTGAATGATTAAGAATACCATTTTTCTCAATATGATGTGCATATTTTCATTCCCCAGGACATTACTTCCTCATGCATCCTTTTCTTTAGACACATTTTTGCCTTTTTTGTCTCATTCTCACATTCTCAAGTGACCGATCCAAAAAGATAAATAGCTGAGCTAAAAACCTGTATATATGTGTACTCAGAAAACTCCAAGTTACCTCCTCAACTCTGTAAACAAACTGAATATAGATGGAGTAGAAAATAATGTAGCATTTTGCAAATGACATAAAATGATGCTGAATTATAAAACTCATATTACAGAGTGGATTTTTGGGTGGTGAACTAGCAGATGTAATTTAAATTAGTCATGAAACAGGAAAGTCAAACCGCAAGATATGTATAGAATGTAATAGATGTACAAATTTTTTTACAATAACTACCTTTTTACGTGTATGTATAAGTACGTCGCTGGTGAGCTGGGCGCAGGGTGAGCCAAATGCCTGGTGGCATAAATTGCTATTCCCCCTCCGAGTCGTCGCAACTCAGAGGGAGATGTAATTCAGGGTTTGGCAATCGGCGGAACCCCAAAATACTCTTATGCGCACCGCACAGTATAACATTACTGCAATGGAAGCGCCTAGCTGCGCCGCTTGCGCTGAGCGCTCTGCATCGAAACCTACCTGTTTCATTTTTTACAGACAATACATTCAAAATGCCCTGCTTTTGGCAATTCAAGACATTGAGCTTCAAACAAGGTTAGGAGTTTAGGGAAAAAAAGGACTTATATTGCAAGATAAAAGTGTTTTTTCCGCTATGTACACAACATCTTTTTTCAGTGCTAGGTATGGTAGTTTAGTAATCAGTAATTTCAGTAGTTTTGGAATCACACACCTGAAACAATCATACAGCCAGTGGGGTAAGAGTATTGATGATCCAAATCTACTAATTACAATAATGCAAAATTTTGCATATATTTTTGCAATTAAGGCCGTATGTAATTATGATTTAGAAATGCAATTGATTTTGTTTAATCCATTTGTAAGTTTGTATAAATTCTGCATAATTTTTGCATAATTTTTTGCTGACTTAACGTTTTATTGCAAAGTCCCCCATACATGCTTTCATCACAAAAAAATTATATGAATGTAAAGAGGAATAGTGTAAACAAGTTAAAAAAAAAAGAAAAAAGAAAGAAATGCAAAAACACCTTGAGCGTGCGTGCGTGTGTGTGTGTGTGTGTGTTGTCTGTGTTGCGTTATTAATATGTTATTGGGCTAGTAAGGGGCTGAAGTGACTTGAGGAGCCACAAGGCACAAGTAAAGGCTCCTCTTTCTCAAAGGCTCTCCTCACACTAACTGCCCACTTAAGCTAAGTACTCACGGGGGGTCAATTGTAGCTGTCGCTAGCACACGGGAGCGTGTGCGCGACAGTCCGGCGACAGTTCGGCGACAGCTCGTCGCCAAGTCCCTCTGCATCCACACGGCAGCAGAGGGATTAGCGATGCGGCGGAAGCTGTCGCCGAGGTTCCTCCCCCCCGCCGGAAGCTCCGTGTGCTGTGTGTGGGTAGCTGTCGCTAGCCCGCATACACATGCGGGGCTAGCGACAGTTCCGGCGAGGTAGCGGCGACGGCTGTAGCCGGCGATTGAACATGTCAATCGGCTGGCGACAGCTCCGACGGGCGATGGTTCGGAGCGCGCGCGTCATACACACGGGCGAACTGTCGCCGCAACATGCGCGTGCCACGCGGTTGCGGCGACGGCCGTCCCCCGTGAGTATGGACCTTTAGGTTAGCCTGAATTGGACTTACAACTCAGTAAACATGTCCAGGTGATGGAGAGCCTTTTTTGTGATGAAGTAAGAGGAATGTGGCAGTGCTGCTTACTGCCTCTGCCTGGCTTCAAACTCACCTCCAACCATTAATTAAAAAGGATCCAGATCAGCCCTGTGGAATTAAGTCCCCTGCCCTGAGTATAGCCTCACCTTAAAGGGGAACTGAAGAGAGAGGTATATGGAGGCTGTCATGTTTATTTCCTTTTAGACAAAACCAGTTGCCTGGCAGCCCTGCTGATCCTCTGCCTCTAATACTATTAGCCATAGCCCCTGAACAAGCATGCAGCAGATCAGGTGTTTCAGTGGTTCAGACTTATAAGTCTGATCTGACAAGACTAGCTGCATGCTTGTTTCTGGTTTTAATCAGATACTACTGCAGAGAAATAGACCAGCAGGGCTGCCAGGCAACTGGTATTGATTAAAAGGAAATAAACATGACAGCCTCCATATACCTCTCTCTTCAGTTCCCCTTTAAACCTGACTTACACTTTGGTCACCACACTGTCTGAAAAATAAATTCTGTCTATTCAGAATGTTTTGGCTTTCCATCTGCAAACACCCCCCCCCCCCCCAAAAAAAAACATACCGCTAGATTGGAAGCACTTGAGCAGCTGAGCAACACAATGGCCTCAATTCTGGTAGGGTTATCAAACAAATTGCGTCATGTGAGGTAATTTACCTCATGAGGTAATGACATTTAGCAATTCCGGTAGGTTTTAGTCATGTTTTACCTCATGAGGTAAATTATGCGGTAATTCATGAGATAATTTACCGAAAATCGCTATTCTCATGGAAATTAGGGGGCATGTTAGCACATCATTTACCGATCAGTTTAAGACCTGCCTGTACCTGGCGGTAAAGTCAATTTGTATGCATTTTGCCGTTTTTTGTGGCGGTCCTATTGCTGTTTTAGTATCGTTCCTATTCAGGCTGTGTAATAGAAAAGAATAGTAGAAATAAAATTCCAAATTTTTAATGGATTTTTTTTTAAAAGGGAAGCCTATAAATATGCTTTTTATAGGTTGCTTCCTAATTAAATACACCTTCCTCCCTCTAAAAAAAAAAAAATCTTCCTAACTTATGGAAGACAATTAAAGACTACTATTATTTATTTACTGCATGCTTACCGCTGAAATACCTCATGTTTTACCTCGCTTTATGCATTTACCTCATGTTCGTAAATGGATAAAAATCTTTCAGAATTGCTATAAAAAGGCGAAAATACCTCATGAGGTATTTTACCTACGAAAAAATATTTACCTCACATAGCTACCAGAATTGAGGCCATCACAAATCAAAAAAGTATATGAAACGGCCTTACCACTGATGAATATTTTAGCACATTTGTTCTTCTATCCCCAGCACAAGGTAAGCAATACATATCTGCACACTTTAAGATCACCACAATCCCTTTTTATACCTCAAAATACAGATTAGGTAGCACCCTTTTCTCCTTCCTTCCTCAGCCTGTTGTGTCAGTCCACTTGTGTGCACAGGCGATTGTGGTTACGGAGCACAAGGTTACCAGAAATGGGGCCATTTTGCTAGGTAGGAAACTTTGTTATACAGCTATACTTGAAGAAAACACAAGCCCTAAGAATTGATGCTGTTTGTTGTTACATAATTTTATTCATGTCTATATGATGTCTATATACCATAGTTTGGGAAAATGTCCAAAGAAAAACACGGTTTCTTTTTCATTCTAAAAACACATAAGATGCTCTGCTCTGTTCGGTGAGACAGAACTGAGTCGTTTGAGAATATTTCATAAACAAAGAGAGTTGAGGTTTCTTGACCCAAGCTAAACTGGTTAGCCCTTTACACAATCATTACATGTTGCTGTAAATCTGAAACTCAATATATCAGCTTTCATGAAAGATCTCTGGAGTCAGAAATAGTGATGTAATACACCCAAATCATTAAGAAAGGCCAATTTGAATGATCATCTTCGTTATGGAGTGAACATTTAACACACAAATACATAAGAGTGAATAAACAGTATGAAGAGTCACTTATCGGGTGTCGTTTTCACGTATGGTTTCCGTCTACTACTTATATTCTTAAGTGTTAGCAGGTTTAGAGACTTTTGTTGCAATCATATTTGTGTCCAGGTCAATTACGCAAGATTAAAATGTCCAAATATAGTTCCACCCCCGCACTTTTACACTTCGAATATACAAAACAGTCTCACAACTATAAGGTTTTTTTAGGAACAGCAAATAATCTTTTATTCTTCAGTAGTACAAAAACTTTCGGATTGCAGTCGAGAATGTCAATGATCATAGCAAAGATCCACTGTGCAGAATAAAAACTGCCTGACACGTGTTTCACGGCCAAAAGCCACTTCCTCAGAGGCACACACTTGTATAAATATCTGTACAAAAATATAACATAACATACAGACATGAGTCAATACACCTACCCTGATTCAGATGTCTGTGCTTATCAGGAAACAGTAAGAAAATCAACATATTTGTGTCCTCCTGGGGTTTAGGATAGCTAAACTTTGCATGCATAGTGTTTATATTTCATGTGACATAGCATACCTAGGAATCCAGGGCATGCGGCCCAACCAGTTTTTATATTGTCCAGGTCCTACACCTAGGGCCCCATTCACACTGGCACATTTTCATTGCTTTGCATTACTCATTTTTAATGCAGGGTAATGCTAAAAGAGTGAAAATCTATGAGGCATTTCATACCTGATGTGGTATGTTGTGATGCACCAGAAGTATTGAATCTGACACGAAAGCATCATCACGTTATGGGTCAACATCTGCAGCGGCACCCATTTACAGGAAGTCATGTAATTCAGTGCCACCGCAGATATTTAAAAAACGTTTGTGTTGCGGTGCGAATGCACAGTAGCAAGTTTTGTCAAAGCGCTTGCTTACAATGAGTATTTGTGCCACAGGAATTGAGCACTAATGAGCCTCACTTATAGTTTAGCTTGCGGCCAAAAGATACATTATTGCGCATTACCACTGGTATCTACGTAGCCTGCAGTGTTGAGGTGCGGGGCTCTCATCCGAACACACTACATCCAAAACTGGTTGCTGGTGTGAAAGCGTCTTGAAACACCCAGCCAATGGTGGTCAGTGTAAGGCTTTTTGTGAGTCAAGATCCATCAATGACCAGTACTGCAAGCTGTTGCTCACTGCAATCATATCTTTGATCTTATTCATGTTGCTACTTTGTCTGTGAGTGTAGGGGACATTCATGCCACTGCAGACCCTGCATATCTTTACAACCACTACAAGTAAAGATAATGCAGAGTAGTAACAGCCCTCGAGAATATGGGGTGGGTGAGAAGAATTCACTATGGACACAGGGACACTAACCTCCAGGGACAGAGGTACATTAGAGTTGGGCCGAACGGTTCGCCTGCGAACGGTTTCATGCGAACTTCCGTGGTTCGCGTTCGCGTCCCGCAGGCGAACCTTTGCGGAAGTTCGGTTCGCCCCATAATGCACATGGAGGGTCAACTTTGACCCTCTACATCACAGTCAGCAGGCCCAGTGTAGCCAATTAGGCTACACTAGCCCCGGGACCCCCACCCCCCTTATATAAGGCAGGCAGCGGCGGCCATTACGGTCACTCGTGTGCCTGCATTAGTGAGAGTAGGGCGAGCTGCTGCAGACTGTCTCTCATAGGGAAAGATTAGTAAGGCTTAGCTTGTTCCTGGCTGCATACCTGTTCTGTGAACCCACCACTGCATACCTGTACTGTGAACCCACCACTGCATACCTGTTCAGTGAACCCAACACTGCATACCTGTTCTGTGAACCCACCACTGCATACCTGTACTGTGAACCCACCACTGCATACCTGTTCAGTGAACCCACCACTGCATACCTGTTCAG
Organism: Hyperolius riggenbachi; assembly: GCF_040937935.1. NCBI lineage: Eukaryota > Metazoa > Chordata > Amphibia > Anura > Hyperoliidae > Hyperolius > Hyperolius riggenbachi. Next base: position 209,340,196 of record NC_090646.1, on the reverse strand, counting down.
TGAACCCACCACTGCATACCTGTTCAGTGAACCTGCCACTGCATACCTGTTCTGTGAACCCACAACTGCATACCTGTTCTGTGAACCCACCACTGCATACCTGTTCTGTGAACCCACCACTGCATACCTGTTGTGTTCAGTGAACCGGCCACTGCATACCTGTTCTGTTCAGTGGACCCGCCACTGTATACCTGTTCAGTGAACCCGCCACTGCATACCTTTTGTGTTCAGTGAACCCGCCACTGCATACCTGTTCTGTGAACCCATATAGGCTGTAAAGCCACCAAAACCTGCACTCTCGCCATGGTGCGCACCAGTCCAGCACGGCCGTCACTACACAAACAGCTGTTTGCGCTGCGTTACACGGTGAGTTTGGTGTGTCAGTGTGAAGCAGTACCTTAATTACACTACCTGATTGATGTATACACATGCAAGATGTTTTAAAGCACTTTAGGCCTGTCATTTAGCATTCAATGTGATTTCTGCCCTTAAAACGCTGCTTTGCGTCAAATCCAGATTTTTCCCGGGGACTTTTGGCGTGTATCCCTCTCCGCCATGCCCCCCTCCAGGTGTTAGACCCCTTGAAACATCTTTTCCATCACTTTTGTGGGCAGCATAATTTTTTTTTTCAAAGTTCGCATCCCCATTGAAGTCTATTGCGGTTCGCGAACTTTAACGCAAACCGAACCTTCCGCGGAAGTTCGCGAACCCGGTTCGCGAACCTAAAATCGGAGGTTCGGCCCAACTCTAAGGTACATAAATCACTAATGGCACAGAGACTCTACTCAACAGGGACACTAAGCAGTGAGCTCTGCCAAGGACACCAAACACCAGTACACCAGAACAACCAGAGACTTTAACTCCAGGAAACACCAGTGACATTGATTAATACAACCACCAGGAACTTAATCAGGAGCACTTATCACTAACTCTGCCAAGTCTTTATATGTAGCCCCAGTTCAAAATGTTACAGTAAGGGACATCTGAAACAAAGAAGGACATCCTACTGGCAGATTCTGGTGTTTTTCATGTGCATATTTATCTCAAATGTTCTTGAGTTATTTTTGTATAGTCTTGCAAAGGGATCCAGGAGCCAATGCAACCCTTGATGCAATGTTTTATTTATTTGTGGTTTGCACTAGGTGTAAAAACTGATTTGCATGTTAATCTGCTATTATATACATTTGTATTGCTTTCTCAACCTCCTAACAACTGCCAAAATGACTTAGAAAGGACCCCCTACCACATATGGTAGATGTTAGATGTTGTCACTACATGTTATGGTAGATGTTGTCACTACATATTGTTTTCTGGGCCAGACACGACACAGTATGAAGAATGCACCTTTTAAAAGAGATCAAGAAATAGTCCAACCAGCTTCCCGACAACAAGAGCAATTCAGATGGACTGCAGACAATGGCCTCAATTCACTAAGCTTATCTCCTGTCTTTAATAACTCTTCTAGAGTTGTTACCATGGTGATAAGGCATGTAGTATTCAGGAAACATTTTACCTCAAGCAAGCCTAAAGTTAACTCTTCTGTCTCCAATCCTTAAACTAACTCTAGAGTTAAAGACAGGCTGTTAATTAACTGCGTGTGAAAATAACTACAGAGGAGGTAAATTAACTACAGAGGAGGTAAATTAACTACAGAGGAGGTAAATTAACTACAGGAGAGGTAACTTAAGGAATGAAGAGGTAAGATAACTCTCTCACGTGTGGAGGTAAGTTTTCTCTTGCTTTATTATCTCTAGCATGATCTTAGTGAATTGAGGCCAATGTGTTTGATTTTAAAGTTATCTAGGTCAAATACAGGGTTTATTTTTTCTTGGGCACTGTCACTAAGGATATGTTGTTCCTTTAAACTGGGTATGAAGCACATGGCAAGAACAGTGGAATATACCAGATAGATGAAAGCCAGATCTGGAAATGAAACCTGACCTAGAGTTATGGCCAAGTGTTAGACTACCTTGTGAGTTTCCAGATAGCAAGGGAGAATGGAAAATGTTTGTTATTTCTAGGCAAGAATCAGTTGTGATTAATTAAACACATTGCTGCCGAGAAGTAGAATGAAAAGGCCAGGCTTGAATCTCTCTCCCACACACAAATTAAAGGCTTTAGCTTTCCAGTAGCTCTTTAGAATGATGGTTTCATTTCAGTAAGTAGTGCAGCACTTGATAAATAACTGGAATGAATACCAAAGGCAAAAAACTCAAAGCCTTAGCATTTGATTCAGCTGGTCTGTAAAATTAAACTTAAAAACAGATGGCACTGCTTATTCTGTATCAGAGAACTTGGAACACCAAAGACTCCCAGTGATCAGTCAATCAATTCAGGCATTGTCCAATACAATACGCTGCATTGCCATTCACTGACACTTCACAGATGGGCATCTTTTACCCCTCAAAGAATCTGGGGCTGGATATTATTATTATGTATGTGATGCACTTTGAAAACTGCAACATTACTGTAGCTCCGTCACTAGCTCATGCATGCATTCATATATCCCAAGCAGAGTGTGCTACAAGTAACCATTGGAATGTGATCAGTAAAGTTTATTACTAAAGTTTTGATTCATTACATTTTTTAAATACCTTTAACCACTTCAACACTAGATGATGTGTTTTTCCTTATAGACCAGAGAAGTTTTGACATTTTAGCTATGGTCCTATTTTAAAACTAATATTTACGTCCTTGAGGCTTTAGATAAAGTATTAGAGGACATAAATATACTGTCTGAAAAACAGCACGTGGGTAATGCCTGTGTTATTTCATGTTTTATGTCTCTGTAGACATTTTTTTCTCATGATTCAATAGCATTAAGCATCTATGAAAAAAGCCCTTTTTTCATTTTGTGCTCTTGGCATATATCATTATCTGCTTGTGAAATTGCATACAATTTATCTAATTTGGTATTACTTAATGATTCAGGACAGCTTTTCAGCTGCTTCTCACGAGTAACTTAAGGACTAGCTAATGTCCTGCCTGAAGCAGGTCTTATGTGATAATGCACAGCCTATCAATGACTATGCGTGAAATTGCATATAATAAACATAATCCCATTTGCATTACTAAATTATTCCGAGCATCTTTTCAGCTGATTCTCACAATTAACTTAAGGACTAGCTAAAGACATACCTGAAGCCCAGCTGTGCTTCTGCTTTGTCATATAAACACGTGTTCAGCTAATGTGTTCAGTAGCTGCATACCTGGTAACAAACATGCTAGTGCTCTATTGTATGTCTGTCCCTTTTTAGTATGTAGTCTCCCTGGTCAGAGGATGCCAGCAGATGCCATGGGGAGGACAGACAATTGTAGTGAGCATAAGAAGTTGCCGCTCCAGGAACATAGTAGAGAAAATCATGCTGTAGTTACTTGGCTAAGATTGCAACCTAAGCAGTTTTTCACAACTGTGCTCAGAAGGAAAATATTTCAGGCACTACTGGCATTGAAAACTACTCTCCTGCATATCCCACCAGTTCTTTGAACACTGCTCCAGTGCAGCACTCACACAAGCTTTTGTTATTACAAATATACATGTTACCCCTGGGAAAATGAATCCAAAAACATGGCCTGACATACATACAAATACACAGCAATATAAACATATAGGAAGTGTTTCTGATGCTTAATCCAGGATAATTAACATACAATTGGTTATCCTAAATAATGGATTGCATTCTACATTATGATGCTCTTGCTCATGCAGATATTTAAGCAACCTCTGGGGACACCTGTACATACATCCGATTCTCAGCTGAGACAGCCCTCAATGGTCACATCAGGTGAGTTGTAATGTGACAAAAAGCAAGAGCGATCCTGCACAAACTGCTGCACCACCAATTATGAATATAACAAAGCTTTATTGAACATTCCATATAAACATCATAAAAACATTTAAAACAGTTGCCATGCACAACAAGACACCACAATACAATTTAATGTGGGTACAGTATCACAAATGCCTCACCTCCTGTGTAACAAGTGGACCCTAATGGCTACCAAAAGCGATACTCAAAGTGGGTTCATGCAATTGAACCCACCATTGGTATGTTAGACCCGGGTCTAGGCTAGTAACTGTCAATAGAGAAAAATAAATAAATAAACACCACCAATAGAGGATCCCCTATAACAACCGTGAGGAAAATGTCAAAAAGGTTCTGTGATATAACAATATGCTCTTGAATCATGAGAAATGGTAAATATGAGCATATATGGACAGTGCATATAGGGAACATAGGTACCTGTGTATTAGGGAGTATACATACATAGCCCAGGATGGTAGAGAGAGGCAGCCATGGAGTGAGGGTGGAGGGAGGCACACAAGACGCTCCACGCGTGGCGTGGTTCAAAAAAGACCACTTCCTCAGGAGCGGTGCATTGTGGGAAACGGTGTGCTTAAGAGCTAAAATCTCGGAGAAGCCAGCCAGCTGATTGGGCGGCTGGTTTAGATGGGCAGGACATAATAGAGCGTATGCGGAAGTGATGCCGCATACGTGTGGTATACGTCAGTGGGAGGTACTGTGACGCATGCGGATCTAAGGGCGCGTGCGCATCCATAAATGAGTGTGGAACGCATTGTGGGGCGGAAGTCTCGCCGCATGCGTACATTATTATAGGAATAGATGAGAGGTACGGAAGTCCGTGTCCTCTCACTGTTGGAGCGCAAACCGGAACCATCCGTTCCTCAATGCGCACACACCCTGTTCAAAAAGATCCTGACAACACTGATAGAATTTTGAGAATGCAATTAATCATTGTTATGTCTCCAATGCCCAAATAATAATTTAAAAGGAACATTATAATAGAACATGCAGAAAAGCTAATACAATATATAATATATATATATAAAGAAAATTTCCATATATATACTAGGATTTAAACAAGGATTATAGATATGAAATATAGCAATTTTTGAAATTTTTTGGTGAAGAGAACCCATCACTAATATGTACAAAGCACTATAACACTGCATAGAACACATCGCTGTAAGCACAGCGCGATAAGGGAGAGACGAATACTGCCAAAGAGAAATCATTACAAAGGCAAACATTACATCAATCATATACAATAGACACAAAACTCCAGTATCCATGGACTCCTTATGTGAGAGGCACCATTCATAGCGTCCATACATCACATAATAGTGTATCAATAAATTTGGCATAAAGACAGGGAGAATATCATGGTCTAAAATAGGGGAAGGTAGAAGTCGAGGAGAAAAGGGATGTAGTTGATCAGGTAGCCATTCAACAGATTGTTCTTCTATTAATGCCATTATGGAGGCAATGATCATCATGCATTGGGATGGCCGTGAGCATGCTTCCCGGGTCCTGAGGGATCTACATAGAAAGTTGTGTCAAAAATAGCAGGTTCACTTTAATGATTTACAAGAAAGAGTAGAGCACTTTGAAGGCAGCACATCCGTTTGTGATGTAATAAAGAGTGACCACCATGTGTCGAAACTGTAATATTGGTTTTCTTAGGGTCTATTCAGTCCCTTACCTTGGACCGTCCCAGACCATACCTAGTGAGATGAAGTTAATGTGCATGTGTATATATATATATATATATACACATACACGTGCTCACATACGTGAAATAATATGTGTGAACAAAATAAGTGGTCGTGGTCCACTCACCAAAGGCCACAACCACTACACCCATGCAAAGTGAAGAAAATCATCAAAGTGGTCTGCGCTTACCTCCGCAGAGATTAAAAGAAAGGAGAGATAATCTATCATGGTAATCTGCGCTCACCTCCGCAGGATCACGTACACTTGTTATCACCAAAGTGGACAATAAAAGTTATAAAATTTAGATGTGTTATACCTATGTGTGCATATGCCAAATACCTATGTGTGCATATGCCAAATGTGCCCAACAATGATGATCATTATCTAACACATACTTACCCAAGGAATGATTTAAAGGAGAATTCCTCATTTAGGCCTCCAGGAGCTCTGCTCCCCATCTGGTAAATCCATCTCAATTCTTTTTGTAGCAAACACTTGGTCACATCACCCCCTCTGGAGCCTATCTTTATGCTCTCCAAGGCAACAACATGTAAACCTGTGGTTTTTCCCTGATGATGGAATAGGAAGTGTGAGGCAACACTTGTGAGTTTTTTATGGTTTTGGTGATCCCTATTTGCTAATGAAATATTGGATAAGTGTTGTTGCACCCTCTTTCTGAGTTGGTTACTTGTTTGTCCTATATACAGCTTATTACAAGAGCAGCTCAAAAGATAGATTACACCACTTGACCTACAGTTATTATATTGGTGAAGGTGAAAGGTCTCCGTTCCCAGGGTGTTAGTTACTGAATAGGTGGGAGACATGTATTGACACACAGAGCAGCTGCCACATGGGTGGCTACCCCTTAATCTAAAACCACTTCCCAGAGATCGAGTAGATCTCTGGTAAAAGCTGTTACACACTATATCCTTAATATTTTTGGCTCTTCTACAGCTCATTGAGGGAAAAGGTTTAAGGGCCGTAATTAAGTGGCTATCAGATAACAAGATAGGCCAGTGCCTTTGTAGTTTTTGTCTAATATCGGTCCATTGGTTGTTATAATTAGTGATAAAACGAATAGTAGTGTTCTCCATTTTATTTTTGGGGCATAAAAGGTCTGTTCTATTAGCCTCCCTGGCTCTCCTATATCCGTGGGCTATTACCTTCCTAGGGTATCCTCTATCTCGTAGTCGCTGTGTTAAATCATGAGCTTGTTGTCGAAAATCCTCTTGCTCCGAGCAATTCCTTCTCAATCTAAGGAATTGGCCAGTTGGAAGATTCGTCTTTTGATCTGGTTTGTGGCAGCTTTGGAAATGTAGTAGACTATTAGTTGCTGTTGGTTTACGAAATAGATTGAAATGGATGTGGCTGTCCTCCCCCATTATTAAACGAAGATCCAGAAAATCTACCTGTCGATCTGAAATGTGAGAAGTCAAATGAATATTCAAATTGTTGTCATTAAGTACATCAATAAAGGCCTGACAGGATTCAATAGAGCCATCCCAAAAGAATATAATATCATCAATGAAACGATGCCAGCCCAAAATATGGGACTGGCATCGCTCCAATGCGGGGCCGAAAACCACCTCCCTCTCCCACCATCCCAAGAACAATCCAGCATATGACGGAGCACACCGCGCCCCCATTGCCGTGCCAGCAACCTGTAAATAGAACTGATGATCAAAAATGAAATAATTGAATTTGAGAATAAACTCTAGGAGTTGTAATATAAAGACGTTTTTAATTTCTGCTTCACGGCTCTCAGTATCCAAAAAGTACTTAATGGCTTTTAAGCCAAGTTCATGGGGGATATTACTATATAGTGATTCCACGTCACATGTTACCATCAGAGTACCTGGGGGAAAGGAAACACCTTCAAGTTGATTAATCAAATGTGTAGAGTCCCTTATATAGGAACTTAAACTCACCAGATGTGGTTGCAGGTGGACATCCACATATGTACAACATTTTTCGGTTAGACCGCCAATCCCTGACACAATGGGCCTTCCCGGTGGACAGGAAATATTTTTGTGTATCTTTGGCAATAAATATAGTGTGGGTATCACAGGTTTGTCCACTGTCAAAAACAAAAGTTCTTTCGGAGAGATTATGTTATTTCTAACCCCATTGAGCAGGATCCTGTCTAGTTTATTCTTATATACTTCAGTTGGATCAGAGGGCAATCGGCAGTAGTATGATCTATTGTTGAGTTGTCTCAGTGCTTCTGAGCGATACATCTCCTCTGGCCAGATCACTATGTTGCCCCCCTTGTCTGCCTCTTTTATTATCAGGGTTTTATTTTTTGCCAAATTTGTTAAAGCTTGGCGTTCTTTTCTGGTGATATTTCCCTCTTTTAAGGGTGTAATCCTCAAAGTTCTGATTTCTTCACACATTAAATCAAAAAATATTTTCACTGCTGGACAGTTTTCAAAAGGGGGAATAAAACTGGATGGTCTCTTAAACAAAGATGTGTTTGAGGGCTCATTTTCCTGCAAAAGATCAATCAAAATTTCAAAAATCTCACGATCATTGATATCCAGGCCCAGATCGATATAATCTGTTGGTGAACGTGCAAACATTTTATGCAATACCAACTTTCTACAAAAAAGAAAAAGGTCCTTAAGGACTGTAAATTTGTCCAGAGGAGCTGTGGGTGAGAAAGTGAGTCCCCGCTCCAAAACTGATCTTTCTTCATTACTAAGTTGGTAATCAGAAAGATTGATAATTCTCAATTTATTCGATTCAATTTCTTGGTTTGATTGGTTTTGTTCCGAAGATTTTGTGCCACGGATCCCCCCTGAACTGTTTGTGTTCGTGGATCTGCGTCTGCCTGACCTCCTACCACCCCTTCTGTTTCGCTTTCGGCCCCACTTGTTTCTGATAAAAAATCACTGTGCATGTCTATCTCTGAGTGACTCTCATCAAAGTATCTTGCACTGTCACCACGTGGGCCACTACCAGGGTTGGGGTTAGTAGGTTTATCAGGTTTTGGCCTAGGTATGTTACCCCCACTAGGATTACCTGGTCCTCCACCGCGTGGATTTTTGGGGCGTCCCCGTCCATTGCCACGGTGTTTCCATCTATATGCCTGTCCATCATCAAAATCTTTACGATCTCGGCTGTATTTATTTTTCTTTCCATTGCTTATACGTTTTTCAAAATCTTCCAATTCCCCCTTGAATTTTTTCAAGAAGGGTTGGACAAGTTTAGATTCATCAAAACTTTTTAAATTTGTTTGGACCACTGAAATTTCAGCTTTAGTTTTTTCCAATAATAATTGATCATGTTCAATGAGCATATTTAAAATAATGACGGAGCATCTTCCCAAGCCACTTTCCCATTTTTCTTTAAATTGAAAATCAGCTTCCCATGAGGGGAAGATCTGTACTCGTAAACCACGAGGGTAAATGCCTTCTTTTATATAAATTCGCAAACTATGAATATTCCACCAAAGACTGGTGTAAGTTTTATATAATTCCTTGTATCTATTACATAAATCACGGAATGGCTTGGGAATAGGCTCAGTCCTGACAGCATCAGTCACCTCACCAAACAGTGCCTCCAGCCTAGCATTCCACGCAGTTTCTAGATTCTGCAATGAGAATGCCATGATGGATAAAAAGAAGAGAAATATCATAAATCCTTGTTGGGTGCAGGACACAGAAAAGGGAAAGAATAAGATAGTCTTTCCATGAAACAGTTCAGTATATAGAAAAAAGATAGCATCCGCACTCCAGATATTGTTTTTTTGTGTGTATACACGGTGTGCTAGCTACAGGATCAAAGAAAGGTAATGTGACAAAAAGCAAGAGCGATCCTGCACAAACTGCTGCACCACCAATTATGAATATAACAAAGCTTTATTGAACATTCCATATAAACATCATAAAAACATTTAAAACAGTTGCCATGCACAACAAGACACCACAATACAATTTAATGTGGGTACAGTATCACAAATGCCTCACCTCCTGTGTAACAAGTGGACCCTAATGGCTACCAAAAGCGATACTCAAAGTGGGTTCATGCAATTGAACCCACCATTGGTATGTTAGACCCGGGTCTAGGCTAGTAACTGTCAATAGAGAAAAATAAATAAATAAACACCACCAATAGAGGATCCCCTATAACAACCGTGAGGAAAATGTCAAAAAGGTTCTGTGATATAACAATATGCTCTTGAATCATGAGAAATGGTAAATATGAGCATATATGGACAGTGCATATAGGGAACATAGGTACCTGTGTATTAGGGAGTATACATACATAGCCCAGGATGGTAGAGAGAGGCAGCCATGGAGTGAGGGTGGAGGGAGGCACACAAGACGCTCCACGCGTGGCGTGGTTCAAAAAAGACCACTTCCTCAGGAGCGGTGCATTGTGGGAAACGGTGTGCTTAAGAGCTAAAATCTCGGAGAAGCCAGCCAGCTGATTGGGCGGCTGGTTTAGATGGGCAGGAGATAATAGAGCGTATGCGGAAGTGATGCCGCATACGTGTGGTATACGTCAGTGGGAGGTACTGTGACGCATGCGGATCTAAGGGCGCGTGCGCATCCATAAATGAGTGTGGAACGCATTGTGGGGCGGAAGTCTCGCCGCATGCGTACATTATTATAGGAATAGATGAGAGGTACGGAAGTCCGTGTCCTCTCACTGTTGGAGCGCAAACCGGAACCATCCGTTCCTCAATGCGCACACACCCTGTTCAAAAAGATCCTGACAACACTGATAGAATTTTGAGAATGCAATTAATCATTGTTATGTCTCCAATGCCCAAATAATAATTTAAAAGGAACATTATAATAGAACATGCAGAAAAGCTAATACAATATATAATATATATATAAAGAAAATTTCCATATATATACTAGGATTTAAACAAGGATTATAGATATGAAATATAGCAATTTTTGAAATTTTTGGGTGAAGAGAACCCATCACTAATATGTACAAAGCACTATAACACTGCATAGAACACATCGCTGTAAGCACAGCACGATAAGGGAGAGACGAATACTGCCAAAGAGAAATCATTACGAAGGCAAACATTACATCAATCATATACAATAGACACAAAACTCCAGTATCCATGGACTCCTTATGTGAGAGGCACCATTCATAGCGTCCATACATCACATAATAGTGTATCAATAAATTTGGCATGAAGACAGGGAGAATATCATGGTCTAAAATAGGGGAAGGTAGAAGTCGAGGAGAAAAGGGATGTAGTTGATCAGGTAGCCATTCAACAGATTGTTCTTCTATTAATGCCATTATGGAGGCAATGATCATCATGCATTGGGATGGCCGTGAGCATGCTTCCCGGGTCCTGAGGGATCTACATAGAAAGTTGTGTCAAAAATAGCAATAGCAATATCTGATAGCCACTTAATTACGGCCCTTAAACCTTTTCCCTCAATGAGCTGTAGAAGAGCCAAAAATATTAAGGATATAGTGTGTAACAGCTTTTACCAGAGATCTACTCGATCTCTGGGAAGTGGTTTTAGATTAAGGGGTAGCCACCCATGTGGCAGCTGCTCTGTGTGTCAATACATGTCTCCCACCTATTCAGTAACTAACACCCTGGGAACGGAGACCTTTCACCTTCACCAATATAATAACTGTAGGTCAAGTGGTGTAATCTATCTTTTGAGCTGCTCTTGTAATAAGCTGTATATAGGACAAACAAGTAACCAACTCAGAAAGAGGGTGCAACAACACTTATCCAATATTTCATTAGCAAATAGGGATCACCAAAACCATAAAAAACTCACAAGTGTTGCCTCACACTTCCTATTCCATCATCAGGGAAAAACAACAGGTTTACATGTTGTTGCCTTGGAGAGCATAAAGATCGGCTCCAGAGGGGGTGATGTGACCAAGTGTTTGCTACAAAAAGAATTGAGATGGATTTACCAGATGGGGAGCAGAGCTCCTGGAGGCCTAAATGAGGAATTCTCCTTTAAATCATTCCTTGGGTAAGTATGTGTTAGATAATGATCATCATTGTTGGGCACATTTGGCATATGCACACATAGGTATTTGGCATATGCACACATAGGTATAACACATCTAAATTTTATAACTTTTATTGTCCACTTTGGTGATAACAAGTGTACGTGATCCTGCGGAGGTGAGCGCAGATTACCATGATAGATTATCTCTCCTTTCTTTTAATCTCTGCGGAGGTAAGCGCAGACCACTTTGATGATTTTCTTCACTTTGCATGGGTGTAGTGGTTGTGGCCTTTGGTGAGTGGACCACGACCACTTATTTTGTTCACACATATTATTTCACGTATGTGAGCACGTGTATGTGTATATATATATATATACACATGCACATTAACTTCATCTCACTAGGTATGGTCTGGGACGGTCCAAGGTAAGGGACTGAATAGACCCTAAGAAAACCAATATTACAGTTTCGACACATGGTGGTCACTCTTTATTACATCACAAACGGATGTGCTGCCTTCAAAGTGCTCTACTCTTTCTTGTAAATCATTAAAGTGAACCTGCTATTTTTGACACAACTTTCTATGTAGATCCCTCAGGACCCGGGAAGCATGCTCACGGCCATCCCAATGCATGATGATCATTGCCTCCATAATGGCATTAATAGAAGAACAATCTGTTGAATGGCTACCTGATCAACTACATCCCTTTTCTCCTCGACTTCTACCTTCCCCTATTTTAGACCATGATATTCTCCCTGTCTTTATGCCAAATTTATTGATACACTATTATGTGATGTATGGACGCTATGAATGGTGCCTCTCACATAAGGAGTCCATGGATACTGGAGTTTTGTGTCTATTGTATATGATTGATGTAATGTTTGCCTTTGTAATGATTTCTCTTTGGCAGTATTCGTCTCTCCCTTATCGCGCTGTGCTTACAGCGATGTGTTCTATGCAGTGTTATAGTGCTTTGTACATATTAGTGATGGGTTCTCTTCACCAAAAAATTTCAAAAATTGCTATATTTCATATCTATAATCCTTGTTTAAATCCTAGTATATATATGGAAATTTTCTTTATATATATATTATATATTGTATTAGCTTTTCTGCATGTTCTATTATAATGTTCCTTTTAAATTATTATTTGGGCATTGGAGACATAACAATGATTAATTGCATTCTCAAAATTCTATCAGTGTTGTCAGGATCTTTTTGAACAGGGTGTGTGCGCATTGAGGAACGGATGGTTCCGGTTTGCGCTCCAACAGTGAGAGGACACGGACTTCCGTACCTTTCATCTATTCCTATAATAATGTACGCATGCGGCGAGACTTCCGCCCCACAATGCGTTCCACACTCATTTATGGATGCGCACGCGCCCTTAGATCCGCATGCGTCACAGTACCTCCCACTGACGTATACCACACGTATGCGGCATCACTTCCGCATACGCTCTATTATCTCCTGCCCATCTAAACCAGCCGCCCAATCAGCTGGCTGGCTTCTCCGAGATTTTAGCTCTTAAGCACACCGTTTCCCACAATGCACCGCTCCTGAGGAAGTGGTCTTTTTTGAACCACGCCACGCGTGGAGCGTCTTGTGTGCCTCCCTCCACCCTCACTCCATGGCTGCCTCTCTCTACCATCCTGGGCTATGTATGTATACTCCCTAATACACAGGTACCTATGTTCCCTATATGCACTGTCCATATATGCTCATATTTACCATTTCTCATGATTCAAGAGCATATTGTTATATCACAGAACCTTTTTGACATTTTCCTCACGGTTGTTATAGGGGATCCTCTATTGGTGGTGTTTATTTATTTATTTTTCTCTATTGACAGTTACTAGCCTAGACCCGGGTCTAACATACCAATGGTGGGTTCAATTGCATGAACCCACTTTGAGTATCGCTTTTGGTAGCCATTAGGGTCCACTTGTTACACAGGAGGTGAGGCATTTGTGATACTGTACCCACATTAAATTGTATTGTGGTGTCTTGTTGTGCATGGCAACTGTTTTAAATGTTTTTATGATGTTTATATGGAATGTTCAATAAAGCTTTGTTATATTCATAATTGGTGGTGCAGCAGTTTGTGCAGGATCGCTCTTGCTTTTTGTCACATTACCTTTCTTTGATCCAGTAGCTAGCACACCGTGTATACACACAAAAAAACAATATCTGGAGTGCGGATGCTATCTTTTTTCTATAATCAGGTGAGTTGTAAGGAACAATGTACTGCCATTTTCTGCCTGCTGTTGGCATTACTGACTTGACCGACCTGGACTTCCACTGTCCACCGATCACCAGCAAGTGGCTCTATCCTGATTCTGGCTGCCCTGGACTTCCTCCATCCACCAGCAGGTGGCTTTTTACTGACTTTATAAAGGACTCACAGTTCCCTGTGTGGCCTGCAGGTGGCTCCAGGATCACTTTCAGAACAATATCACATCGCCAGCTGCATCTTGTTCAGTGTTATGCATGGCCTATTAAATGATACCTCAGCACTGTGCAAAAAATAAAAATGGGGGGACCAGGCATGTGTAGGATGCTCTTCTCATGCCCACAGTATCCCCCATTCTCCTCCACCCCCCCCCCCCCCCTACGTTATGTTTCAATAGCCCTGCTCACCGACCCTCCTTACATGGAAGTAGCTTTGGGGGTTATAAAACCAAACGGAGGGAGGCGGAGGAGAATGGGGGGAGCGGTGGGCATGAGAAGAGCATCCTACACATGCCTGATCTCCCCGTTTTTTTAATTTTTTTTTCCCAGCGCTAAGGTATCCTTAAGGACTGCAATTCCCTCCATTCAGTTACAAGAACTTTTGTGCTGAGTAACCTAAGCATCTGGACACTCCTGAAACTTTTCCTCAATCTGTACCTGTATCTGTACTAGTATCTATACCTGCTGACCTGTTGTGGAATCTGTTATTCTGTCCTGACTTTGCTTCTTGTCTGCTTACTTTGTAACATTGCCTGGTTGTATATATGCTGTTTATACTGTATCTTGTATATATTTCTGCGTATATAGATAGTTAGGGTCTTGGTAGTTTTCCCTGTATATAGAATGATTTTGCATGTAGTTTGCATGTTATTTGCATCATACTTTGGTACTCTTCTATGCATGTTTTGTACTATTTTGCCTTGCAATAAACACTGTTGTACAGTTATCTTTTGTGTCATTCTCAGTATTGCTGCAAACTGTTGTCACTCCCTGGTCCTCTGTCCAGTGTTGTAATACGAGTTTAGTCTAAAGAGTATATGAAGCTTTATATTCTGTTCTTCGTTGACATTTTCTGAAAATCCACTTTTAAAGAAAACCTGTACTAAAAAAAGCCTTCTGGGGGATACTTACCTCGGGTGGGGGAAGCCTCAGGCTCCCAATAAGGCTACCCCATCTCCTGTAGCTGCGGGGAATCCAGCGCTGGCTCCCCTGCAACCTCCCCCGACAAGCTTGACAAGCTTGACCTCTCCGTGATGCTGCGCAGGCGCAATAGCGGCTCTTCGTTTGGGTAAGGAGGATATAGCTGAACCCGCTCTACTGTGCATGCAAAAAAGGACTTAGGATCGGGTTCACCTATTTCTGCCTTAACACGAACGGAGAGCCACTAGTGTGCCTGCGGAAGATCACAGTATGTAAATATTTACCTCACCGCGGTTCAGGGGGTTGCAGCACTGGATTGCCGGGACACCGGAGGATGGGGGAAGCCTTGTTAGGATCCAGGTGCTTCCACCTCCTGAGGTAAGTATCCCCCATAGGGTTTTTTTGACATTACAGATTTTCTTTAAGCAAGATACTAGTTGAGAAGACATGAGTTCCGCCACGCTGACATTTGCATTATGAATTCATGTGGAGTCTTTAAAGAACGTTTTTAAGAAAAAAACATTACAGATAATCCTCAGAACCTGATAAGTAATATTACATCACTTCGAGGAATGACAAGAGGAAATGTTTGAGGCCTGAATCCATGATATAGGCACATTTTAAAATGTTGGCTAAACATTTAGCTGTTCTATCTCTGCCAGACAGATAATGTGTCTTATTCTCCATGAGCACAAAGCTAGATCATCTGTCTACAACAGTCCTGTGGAAAAAAGCAATATATCGCACTGTATATCCCTGTGCTCTGTTTTCCTCTGTTAAAAACTGCAGTGTATGGGCACCACCCAGTACTTTGTTAACACATTGTTCACTGCCAGGAATCCTCAATCATGATGGAAGTTCTTTCTGCAGAAGAAACACTGGCCCATACAGTACATTATTAATCACAAACTTTTTCTATTTCTAATCTGATAGCTGGTTATTTTTGTAGGAATCCTTTCTATATTGTGTATGTACGCCTACATTCATGGTTTAGGAGGGCAATTTTAAAGCACAACTGTAATGCAAACAAGTAGTTTGACCCGGCACTCTGAATGGAGACAAGCGTGCTTTAGCTGATCAGAACTTGTTGCTCAGCAAGTTCAAAAGTAGCAATAGATCCAAAAACGCGTAAAAAAGGCGTGAAAACCTCCGAGAAAAAGCCAACAAAGCGTACGCGTAAAAGATTGGGAGTGGCGTATAAATATACGCAAATTTGCAATATTTGCGTATATTTATACGCCACTCCCAATCTTTTCCTTTTTGGGTGTGGTTCAACAGCCGTTTTTTCTTATGGGAGTGTTTTTCTGACTGTGAGGTCACTTGTGGGTTGTACTTCTTGTGTACTGAAGTTCCCCATCAGGTCCTCTACTCTTTTGGTCTGCTCCGATTGGTTCTTTCTCAAGTCTTATTTGTGGATTGGCTGACATTTGAATGTGTGGCCACATTTAAGGAAGTATGAGAACACTGTTTGTCATTATGAGCTTGCAACTTGAAGAAGAAGCATGTCGCTTCGAAACAGCGGGCTGTAGTTGCCTTCAGCTCTATTTTTGCTACATGATTTTACTACATAAATAGAAGAGCTATCTTTTTCACTGTAGCGGTGCTGCTGATATCTTCTTAAAGCACAACTGTAAAGAATATGGAGGCTGCCATAATTATTTAATTTTAAACAATGAAAGTTGCATGCGGTGGCATAGCTAAGGAGCTATGGGCCCTGTTGCAAGTTTTACATTGGGCCCTCCCAAGCGCTCTATACATAACAGTTGATACGGTGCACCAGAACCTGTCAAGGACAACCACAGTGTTGGAGGTGCAAGAAAGGATGGGGAACAGTCAGTGGCAGCGCCAAGAGGGTGCTTTGGGTGCTGAAGCACCCCCTAAAACTCTTCAAGCACTCCTAAAGCACCCCCAGCGTGAACTGACTTTTGGCGTCTAATAGACACCATGTCAGTTCACCGGCAGCAGCAGCCCGCAGCTCCGGCAGCGGCAGAGCAGAGCTACAGTAAAATGGCATCCGAAGCCCTGCTCTGGAGACATACTCTAGCCTCTGCATGAAGGCACCCCTGTTAAGGGAAAGCATCCCTTGGGATCGTGGAGGGACCGCACAATTTCTTGCTAGGTTTTGGAGGGAAATTTTCCATCCATAATTTAAATTTATCAACTGTCTGGGCAGATACTGCTGTTTTGCTTTCTGTTGCAGATCAAATTCTGGAGGCAAGATTCCCCACTGGCTGATTCCCCCTTTGTGTTTACAGTGTCATAGCCAATCAGCTCCCACTGGACACTATATATCTGCCACATATGATTGAAGTATTTTCTGATCAAGTCTGCCACATATGATTGAAGTACATTAAGGGTATAAGAGGCGCCCTGGTGTAATAAAAGCATCTAAAAGCAGTTTAAAAACGGGAAATAAATTTGAGGTAGCTTACCTCAGTGACGAAAAAATCTTTGTATTTAACAAAGGTTTTTATTAGTAGCACAGGCAACGCGTTTCGCAGGTCAGAGCCCGCTTCCTCAGGCCAATAACAGTGCCAAACTAAATGATAGATTCAGCAAAGGGAGCCTCTCTGAATCTGTCATTTAGTTTGGCACTGTTATTGGCCTGAGGAAGCGGGCTTTGACCCGCGAAACGCGTTGCCTGTGCTACTAATAAAAACCTTTCTTAAATACAAAGATTTTTTCGTCACTGAGGTAAGCTACCTCAAATTTATTTCCCGTTTTTAAACTGCTTTTAGATGCTTTTATTACACCAGGGCGCCTCTTATACCCTTATTGTGCAATCATACCCCCTTACCTCACCCGTCTGAGGGGTGGGTACAGACCACACGTGGCTTTGACCACAGTGGTATCTGTCCCCTTTCTTTTAGCAAGGAGAGCGACCGCATCCAGGTCCCTAGGGACCACCCCGAGTGGAGTCGGATTTGTTATTTCCACCTGCTTCCTGTGGTCGGTTGCCCCTCTGCAACCCACCTTTGTGAGTAGTGTCTTACTTTTATTATGTTCCATTGTTTTTGACATACTACACCATTGTGCTCCCACTTTTGTCTCCTGTATCTTTTCACTAGGGGGTGTTTTTGACACCCACATCCCACTACATATGATTGAAGTGTTTTCTGATCAAGTCTGCCACATATGATTGAAGTATTTTCTGATCAACTCTGGCACATATGATTGAAGTGTTTTCTGGTTAAATCTGCCACATGATTGAAGTGTTTTCTGGTTAAATCTGCCACATGATTGAAGTGTTTTCTGATCAAGTCTGCTGACGTGATTGAACGTATTTTCTGGTCCAATCTGCCGACGTGATTGAACGTATTTTCTGGTCAAATCTGCCACATGGTTGAACATATTTTCTGGTCAAATCTGCCACATGGTTGAACGTATTTTCTGGGCAAATCTGCCGACATGGTTGAACTTATTTTCTGGGCAAATCTGCTCACATTACGTGTATTTTCTTGAGAAAACCTGCACAATTATGTGAATTTTAGGGGGAAAGGTTTGCGTTGCACTTTTAAAGGGAACCCGAGGTGAGAATAATATTGAGGCTGCCATATTTATCTCCTTTTAAGCAATACCAGTTGCCTGGCTGCCGTGCTGGTCCTCTGCCTCTAATTCTTTCAACCATAGACCCTGAACAAGCATGCAGCAGGTCAGGGGTTTCTGACAATATTGTCAGAACTGACAAGATTAGCTGCATGCTTGTTTCTGGTGTAATTCAGTTCACTACTGCAACAAAATAGATCAGCAGGGCTGCGAGGCAACTAGTATTGTTTAAAAGGAAATAAATATGGCAGCCTCCACTCACCTCGGGTTCACTTTAAATTACAGTTAGCTCAGCCCTCATCCGGTCATGACCACGCCCAGGTTATAGCCATGCCCATTTTTTGCCACGGCATGCATCATATACCCCAGAAGTTGGTCCAGCACCTGCATAGCACCCCCCCCCCCCCCCAAAAAAAAGAAATCCTGGAACCGCCACTGGTAACAGTTTGTCAATGATTACTACTATTCAAAACATCTATAGAAACATCTATAGAAGTGATTATTACCAGCACAGGACTAATAGAGAGCTGATACTGTGGTTGAGGAAGGGCCCCTTGGGGCCCTTCTGGCTTACTGCTTGCATGGGTGACCAGCTGATCCTCTAATACAGGCATGGGGAAACTTGGCCCTCCAGCTGTTGAGGAACTACAAGTTCCACAATGCATTGCAGGAGTCTGACAGCCATAGTCATGACTCATAAAGGCAAATGCATTGTGGGATTTGTAGTTCCTTAACAACTGGAGGGCCAAGTTTGCCCATGCCTGGTCTAATACTTTTAGCCATAGAGCCTGAATAAACATGCAGATCAGGTGTTTCTGACTGATGTCTGGCTCGATTAGCTGCATTCTTATTCCAGGTTTGTGCTTTAGACACTACTGCCACCAAACAGATCAGCAGGACTGCAAGGCAACTGGTAATGTTTAAGAGGAAATAAATATGGCAGCCACCATGTGCTTCTCATTTCTATGTAAGGAATCAGGATTTGTCTACTCATCTTATTTACAAAGATGAGTATGGTTTGTCCATCTGATGGACAAACCATAAATTTATGAAAAAGGCACTCAGATTCTGAAACAAGGAGAACAATAAAGTGATGATCTGTTTTCAGATCAGAACTCTTTATAGATAGGCCCCTTAGTACTTGCATAATAGTACCAGAATTTTCAGAAGGGTTTCCGCTAGTTTACTATCAGTTTAAGCATATTGTATCACCTTACACCACAGGTGAAATTACAGTATTATAAACTGAAGTTAAAATGAATAAAGCAAGAACATAATGCACCCTTAAAAAGAAACCGTAACCAAGAATTGAACTTCATCCCAATCAGTAGCTGATACTCCCTTTTACATGAGAAATCTATTCCTTTTCACAAACAGATCATCAGGGGGCTCTGTATGGCTGATATTGTGGTGAAACCCCTCCCACAGGAAACAGTGAGGACCATGGTCCCGGCAGTTTCCTGTCTGTGAACCTCATTGCATTCTGGGAAATAGCTGTTTACAGCTGTTTCCAACTGCCAAAAAAGCAAGCAGCATCTCCTTCCACTGACATCACCTTCCAGCAGTAAAAATGTCACCATGTGATAAATATCAGAATGTAAATCAGGGAGAGGAAATCTTTTACAACGGGCAAACACTGACTAAACTAAATACATAAATAAATCATTTATACATAATTATTGTAAAAATTAAGCACTTTTTTACTACATTATTTTCACTAGAGTTCCTCTTTAAATGTAAAAACGCTAACACTTTAAAATGTATATTCCCTCGGATTTCTAAATAATGGTTCTCAATACTTAGTTTTATGGGCCACCAGTAGGCTGTGGGAACTTGCCAGGTTGTCCTCATGTGCTTTCACATGCATCCTACCTGCTTTTATAATGTTCCTCATACTAAGGCTTTATAACAGCACCTGCAGAAAAATATTTTATAATATTTGTAAAAATAAATATTAGTGGTTTTAATATGCATTAATAAGCAATGACAAAGATGTAGGCGGTTCTTGACAACTGTTATGTGGTTTAACATGATCTATAGACCATAAAACTCTAAACTCGCCGTTCAAGAGCATTTCACTTCATTTCATTTCATTCACTTCTATCAGAAATTGAGCGGCGAAAGGATTGAAAGGGAGATCGGACATGTTGTAAATGATCTATTAAACCATCTAATCACCTCAAAAACGAACTGTGTATTCCAGCATAAAAGTAGCAGTGTTGCGAGAATCTTTTGCTCTATGTTGCAGCCACTTAAAGTATGTAGTAGAAATCTGACAGAACCGACAGGTTTTGGACTAGCCCATCTCCTCACGGGGGATTCTCAGTGTTTTCTTTATTTTCAAAAGCACTTAGTGAATGGCACTATGGCAGTTGCTCCATCCAACTGCCCAAAAAGTGCGCAGAGAGCATGAAGGCTGGCCAGCATCTTTGCATAAATCTTTTTCAAGGAAGAACTAGCAGACCTAAGCCCGTTTAAAAACCGGCTTTAGGTCTTTGATTCCCTGCCATCTATTAGTGTGCACACGCGCACCCACCATGCGCTCCCGTCGTGTGCGCACCCGCTGCGTGCGTGCCCGCCGCACACACGCGCACATGCACACTCGACCGCCCTCTCACATGCCCGCCCGGGCCCGTCCTCCTGTCTGTGTGAGGCTGGGTCCGTGCTGCGCACATACGCAGTAGCAGAAAGCACGGACCCAGCTACACAGACACAACAGTCCCTGCTGTACGCAGGGACAGTTGCCTATTATTATATAGGATAAAGGCCATGCTGAGAATACCCTATGAAGAGATGGACTAGCCCAAAACCTGTCGGTAATGTCAGATTTCTACTACCTACTGAAAGTGACAGCAACATAGGAGAAAACGAATGCATGGCTCATTTTACTCTGGGAGAAACATGCTTCTTATTTGTATGTGTTTACATGTAGTATACATTTTAAGATTTTTGTGACAGTGGTCCTTTATTAACCACTTTACCACCACGGGTGCGTATATCTACGCTCCTTTTAACACCCTTTTAACACCCTTTGCCCACCAGAAGCGTAGATACGCACCTCCCGCTGCTACCGCCGCTGTCCGCGCTCCCGCTCGCTCGTGCGCGCGCTCCCGCGCTCGTGCACGCCGTCGGCTGCTCGCCCGGAGATCAATGAATGGGAAAAACCGTTCCCGTTCATTGATCTCAACCCCCCAGCAATGATCAGATGCTTCTATGAGTTGTGAGAAAAAAAGTTTCCCAGCCTCATTGAACTTCCTGTAAGCGTACTTCCTACGCTTACAGGACGCATTTACAAAAAATTACTGTTGCCATCTTGTGGTCAAATAGTAAAACTACATCCAAAACATTTTTCATATACAAATACATGCTTTTACACTATAAATTAACTCATTACCTCCCACACTCCCCAATGTTTTTATTTTTTGTAATAAAAAGAAAAAAAATTACAATAAAAAAAAAACATAAATTGTTACCTTAGGGACTGAACTCTTTAAATATTTATGTCAAGAGGGTACAACACTGTTACTTTATAAACTATGGGCTTGTAATTAGGGATGGACGCAAGTTGTGAAGTGGTTAATATATTTATAATATTACCTTGTGTAGGGAGAAGGCAAAAGGCCACCACCTAATACACAACTTATTGTGTCTTATCACTCATTGAAGCAGCCACCACAAAAGGAATTTGTAGAAGATTACTACAATATCCACCAGGTCCTAGTTACTTGTCTCTGAAAGTCACATATTAGATGTACTGTACAACTTAATCCAAGAGTGAAAGATCTGGACAAATCGCTATAGGCTTTAAGTTACTTTCCAAACTACTCCTTAGAATCCACCAAACTCTGCATCAAACAATCAATGAATTATTATTTGTGTCATATTAAAATTAACATAAAGCTGAAATATCCAGGCACCAAACTCATGTAAAGCTTCAAAATAGCAAATTAATCTCCACAAGATTTTCCAGAGCCTTACATATAGTTACGTTGCCTCAGTGTATCTTATCCCCAAATCCAACAGCAGCTGTTTTACTGTATGAATAGTGCTGGGATTTCAGATGCAATGTTTGAATCACATGGATGTAACCTTTTTCTGACCTATAGTCTGGAAAATGCTCAGCCAGAGAAAGCGGTTCTGTTGCACGTTATCTCAATATCCCCAATAAAGATCCTGGCTGGGGTGTTTATGTGCATTTGAAAATATGGGCGCCAGGAAATTTTAAAAGAAAAAAGTATGGAAGTAGTTTACCACAGATTACGTGGCAATGTCATTTTTTTCAGGAATTACCAGTAACCTGTTAAATGTAAGACTGTCTATAGCATTGTCTATAGCATTCATTTTATTTTGTTGTATCTTCAGTGTCACCATAACAGATGGAGAATTTCGGGTTACTTTACTGCTTGTCTTATTTTATTCTTTGGACCCATAGTACTTAAAGTAAATCTTAAATGAAAATAAAATGATGATATAAACAATTGTAACTATCCTCCTACTCCTAAAATGAATTTTTGATATTCTACAGTGTTATATTATGTTTAGAAACCTAAAAATGTAGATTTATTGTTTTGTTTTTTTCTCTGCTCAATGACAGTCTGTATCATGTCTCAGAAAGCTCAAATATATGAACTTTTGGCCATTTACATCTGACCCCTGCTTTCAGAAGCCAAGTTCTCTGCCAGGAAAGTGTTTTATGGCTGTAGTTCCTTATCAGTGAGGGAGCTGTGGTCACTCAAGGAAAGAAGAAAATGAGTACACCACAGGTATTTGTATGCTTACCACTGTGCATACACGTCTATCTCATTATCTCACATGTCACTTAAAGGGAGCCTGAAGTGAGAAGTATATGGAGGCTGCCGTATTCATTTCTTTTTAAACAATACCAGTTGCCTGGCAGCCCTGCTGATATACTTTGCTGAAGTAGTGTTTGAATCACATACCAACAAAAAAGCATGCAACTGATCTTGTCAGATTTTACAAAAATGTCAGAAACACCTGATCTGCTGCATGCTTCTTCAGGGTCTATGGCTAAAAGTATTAGAGACAGGGGGTCAACAGAATAGCCATGCAACTGGTATCACTTGAAAGGAAATAAATATGGAATCTGCCATATACCTTTCACTTCATGTTCCCCTTAAGGCAGATCTGAACTTTTATCCCAGTTTCAGGATTCTTTTCTATATTAGTTTTGAAAAGCATTGAAAAGGGTTAAAAAATTGGAGATATTTTCCTAACTTCTTGACCCTGGCGGTGACTGAACTCTGAGGCTTTAATATCAAAATGGGTGCTCCCAGGAACAAGAAATGGGGCACAACAATTTAAAGTTAACTGGGATTCTAAATCTTCCTCACCTCACTCCTCACGTATCTGTTGTTAATCAGAGGGATGGAAGGTCTCACGAAAAATGTTGGACAAACTAGAGGACAAAGAGGATCTACGCAAGGAAGACAGGAGATTTTATGGTAAGAGGTTGCGGTAAATTCAATACTTGTATTTCAAAAGGTTATAGATGACTTCTTAAAGGGAACCTAAAGTGAGAGGAATTAAGAGGTTAATATTGAACGAGGCAGGAAATTTTGGTGCACACTCTTCCCTGCTCTGCACCTGACCTGGGCACCACCATGAACATAATGCGGCCGGGTAACAGTGTAATTCGGGTGCCAGGGATCACCCCAAATTACTTCTCCCTCCGAGTTGCTATGACTTGAAGGGGGAATAGTATTTAATGGCACCTGGAATTTGAGTGGCAGAACAGTGAGCCGTCATTCAGCTCACCCTGTGCCAAAGTGACTGAGCGGCGAGAATCCATATATGCACAATCATTATTATTCATCCTTCCTGACTTTTGGAATATACAAAAGCTATCCACACATTGCTGGTTTATAACTGATTTGTGATCTGGACGGTGGTCATGTCTCCTATATGTATTGGTGTTTTAGGATGGAACATACTGATGTGCAATACTTTTGACAAGCTATTTCTATAAAGAATATTATTATCAGTAGAAGAGGCCATACACTATTTACCAGATTTTTTTCAGGACTTTATGATTTTTGATATGGTTTATGAAACACAAGCTTGTCTATGGATCTATCCTTAACACATGGAGTACCCCGTGGTCAATTATTTGTATGTGCAAGCCACAGATTAACCATCATAAAGCCATTCATCTACACAAGCTCTAAATCTATATGGGATTTCAGGGAGTCATATATGGATGATTTATGCCATAAAACTTGAGGAAAAAAGTAATCTTTTATAGTTTACTCTAACAGAGGATTAACTACCCAAGGATCAATCTGATTTGGAAAGTTTTAGTTTCCATAGTCACATAAGGAGATAGAGTTTGATTACTCTATGAGCATGTAGCGCTTTGGTTTATTAAATAAATCCGCATAGCGCAAAAAAATTGGGACATCTGTTTTAAGAAAGCAACACCCAATGTAATTATTCCGTGTTTTTCTTCACTTAGGTACAATGCGCCGAATTTCCTGCAAATACCATAAGCACAAATAAAGAGGTTTATTAGTCCATTTACCGATACCCTTAAAACAGCAGATGGTTGAGGTCTACAGTAAAGCTTTAATTGCACAATTATGTAGGAAAAAAATTGTTTTCCAAAGGGCTAGATTCTATATTTTATTATTATTTCTGCCCAGTTTCATTCTTCCATCTAGCTTACTTGAGAATTATACCAGGACAGCTTGACTAGTGGTCATTAAATCTCTTCTTGGATAGCTGGACAAGTGCCTAGAGCAGACTGGAGGCAAGGCTAGAGTAATTACACTAAAACTCACATTTCTCACTTAATACCTGGCCTGTCTGACCCATAAAACTCTACTGTTCAGTCACTCCAGCATCTCAGTTACCTCAGTGGGCCAATTTCTACATGTCAGCAACTCTGTCACGGGTTTATTCCGAAAAGGGAATAGGGAAAAAAAAGCACCGATTCAATGTGCTGCTAGCACCAGAAATTAAATTAACAAAAGGAATGTAGTCAGCTGAAGTCCGTGGTGGATAATGGGTGTTGGGACAAGCATAATAGCATCTTGGATCAGCTCATTTACATTCTCAACCACAGAATTACATGGAGTAAAAAAAATGTAAAGAGCATGCCTCAGAGAAAGGGCAATCAGATTATGTACAGTAAAAGTTCAGCATGTGAACTGCGCAGGGCTTGCTAAATCCATTGGATAAGGAGGGAGGTCTTTGAAAAACAAAGCAAGAACGCAAAACTAGGAATAGGGGCACTTGACGGAACAATTGCTTGCTCAATATCCTGTCTGGTAATGTGGCACTGCAGCCATAAGCTGCCTATTGTATAGAGAGACAGCCATTCTAATGAGAGGTATGCAAAGCCAATGCTCAGACAGTATAAATGATATGTTTCATGCATTGCATACCAAACATGTAGCCATGTACATTAGCTGGCCTGGCAATGATTTTATCACACAGATCTTTACAAAAAAATTTGATTACGTTTCCATAAGAAGCAGTCTAGACAATGTAATCAGCTATGCTCCCTTTCAAGATAATGACTTAAAGGACAACTATAGCAAAAATGTTTACATTTTGCTATCCCTCGTGTTATTAAGGTAATAACAACATCAATTCTAAATATACTTTGTCAAAAATACCACCCTTTCAATGGTGAAAGATTTTTGTCCGTCAAGACAGGCCTCTGCATGGAGGCACCCCTGTTCAGGGAAAGCATCCCTTGGGATCGTGGAGGGACCCCACAATTTCTTGCTAGGTTTTGGAGGGAAATTTTCCATCCATAATTTAAATTTACCAACTATCTGGGCAGATACTGCTGTTTTGCTTTCTGTTGCAGATCAAATTATGGATGCAAGATTCCCCACTGGCTGATTCCCCCTTTGTGTTTACAGTGTCATAGCCAATCAGCTCCCACTGGACACTATATATCTGGCCGTTCTGCCAGGCTGAAGCCTGAAGAAGTAAGAATGGCAAGTTTGGTGGCCGAGCTACTCCGATGAGTTCAAGCTGCAGATGGAGAAGAGTGGATTCGGGCCTGCCTCCAGTCTCCTACTACAGCAAAGGAAAAGAGGCGCCCAATATATATAAAACACTTTAAAATCAATAAAATAAGAAGGTTGAGGTGGCTTACCTCATAGACGACAAACTCACTTAATTAAGAAAGTTTTAATGGATAATTAAGCACAGGCAACGTGTTTCGTGGGACTATGCCCACTTCCTCAGGCCAATCAAAAGTGCCTACAGATATTAAAGAGAAGCGCTCAGTGCTCCATGTATATACACACACATGTAACATATAATATATAATGACATCATAAAAATAAAATCACATCAAAAAATACAATCAAAAGCACAATTCATTACTTAAAAATGCACACTAGTATATTATATTATACTGTAAGTAGAGAGTTCTAAAGTACTTAAAATAATGGTCTCTGACTGTAACTATAATGCAGCCCGAGATATACATCTCAATATGAGAAGAGTTTATTAACACCTTACAATGTGTCACAAAACATGAATAATAAGTCATGTTTTGTGACACATTGTGAGGCGTTAATAAACTCTTCTCTTATTGAGATATATATCTCGGGCTGCATTATAGTTACAGTCAGAGACCATTATTTTAAGTACTTTAGAACTCTCTACTTACAGTATAATATAATATACTAGTGTGCATTTTTAAGTAATGAATTGTGCTTTTGATTGTATTTTTTGATGTGATTTTATTTTTATGATGTCATTATATATTACCGTATTTTTCGGACCATAAGACGCTCCGGACCATAAGACGCACCTATATTTAGAGAACAAAAACAGGGGGAAAAAAATACTAAACATGGTGCATCCATGGTACAGGGGCATCTTGTGGATCTTCTCCCCTCCCCAATTATTATGTCCTCCTCGTACCTCTTTTGTCCTTGTGCCCCCTTTGTATATTTAGTGTCACCCTTGTGTCATCCTGTGTCCCTTGTGTTCTCGTTTGTCCCCGTGTCCCTGTCCTCCTGTATCATGTCCCCGTGTTCTGTCCTGTTCCCCTGTACTCCTCTATCTTGTCCTCTGTGTCCTGCTGCTGTCCCTCTATTCCGTGCCCATTTTTGTTCTCATCTCTCTTGCCCCTTCCCTCATTCCTCCTCTATCTTGCCCTCCTGTGTCCTGTTACTGTGCTGTGCCGTTCCTCTGTCCTCTATTATGTGTCTGTTTCCTCCTATCCTCCTCTATCTTGTCCCACGTCCTGCTGATTTTCCATCCCTCTGTCCTCCTATTTTGTCCCCCATGTCCCCGCAGCCCGTCCCTCTCTGACTCTGAATGTTGTGCAATGGGCTTACCGCTACAGGCTACAGATGATCAGCAGTAAGCCTCCGGGTAAAAGCCGCGGCAGAAGTCCGTGCAGCTGTTGAAATTTCCATCCTCTTCACTCGTGCTGGCAGTCCAAGTTCGTGGCTTACCGCTGCAGGCTACAGATCACAGCGGTAAGCCTTCGGGGAAAAGCCGCGTGGGTGTCCGTGCACGCTGCCTAATGTTTATCTAGCGTCACTTCCGCTTACATCACCAAGGCGGAAGTGACGCTAGATAAACATTAGGCAGCGTGCACGGACACCCACGCGGCTTTTCAACGAAGGCTTACCGCTGATCATCTGTAGCCTGCAGCGGTAAGCCACGATCTTGGACTGCCAGCACGAGTGAAGGGATGGAAATTTCAACAGCTGCACGGACTTCCGCCGCGGCTTTTTCCCAGGGGCTTACCGCTGTGATCTGTAGCCTGCAGCGGTAAGCCACGATCTTGGACTGCCAGCACGAGTGAAGGGGATGGAAATTTCAACAGCTGCACGGACTTCCGCCGCGGCTTTTTCCCGGAGGATTACCGCTGATCATCTGTAGCGGTAAGCCCATTGCACAACAGAGGGACGGGCTGTGGGGACAAGATAGGAGGACAGAGGGATGGAAAAGCAGCAGGGACAGAATAGAGAAGAAGGACAAGGGAGGCGGAATGCCTGGGACGCATTACCATGGCTAGCATTTGGACCATAAGACGCAGGCACTTTTTCCCCCTATGTTTGGGGAAGAAAAAGTGCGTCTTATGGTCCGAAAAATACGGTATATGTGTGTGTATATTTATGGAGCGGCGAGCGCCTCTCTTTAATATCTGTAGGCACTTTTGATTGGCCTGAGTAAGTGGGCATAGTCCCACGAAACGCGTTGCCTGTGCTTAATTATCCATGAAAACTTCCTTAGTTAAGTGAGTTTGTCATCTATGAGGTAAGCTACCTCAACCTTCTATATTTTATTGATTTTAAAGTGTTTTATATATCTATCTTTTCCTTTGCTGTACCCTACTCCCCCTCCTGTTCAGGAGGGGGGCCTTGCGCACCTGTTTTGGGTGCGCAAAGGTTTTTTGCTAAGAGAGCGACCGAGTCCAGGACTGCTGGCAGACCTGAGTGGAGTCAGGTGTAATACACTCCACGTGCCTGAAGTGGTCGGTTGCCCCTAGCGCCACCCACCTTGTGAGTACCCTTTTTTTCAGAAGTACTTTTGATACTCAATACTTGTGACATACTGCACTATTTGGGCTCCCGGTTCGTCTTTGTCTTTTTCTTCCAGTACTGTACATTCCAGTCTCCTACTGCTCCTGCTCCCCAGTTGATTGCTGCATCCCCGGCTTCGCCTGTCCTGTTCCCCCTTGGATCCCTGCCGGTCGCGGCCACTGATGCCCCAGCCGAGGACGAAGAAGCGGCTGCTGCCATCCCGTCGGTTTCCGGCAGCGTAGTGGAACCTTCCGTATTGCCCCCTGCCGATGACACACTTCCGGCCAAGCGCTTACAGAAGCCCAATCGGCTATATTCTCCGTATGCACAAGGCGGAAGCATGGGCGGATCCTCTCTCTCATCCCGGCCCAAAGGGTGGAGCCAATGGCCGGTATCGGCGGGGTCCTGACGGTGCCCTGGAAGCAGTGCTGTGCATGCCTCTGCTGGCTCCGCTTTTTAAAGAGCGAGCGTTGAGCCGCAGAGCGATCCAGAAACGCTGCCCTCTCCCGCTGATCGGAGGTCTGTGGATGTCCCTGTGCCTGACCGACCCCCTGCCACAGCTACTGTCGCCTCCGCTCCGGCTCCTTTGGATGGTAAGAGTGATTTTTCTTCTCACTTCAACAATCTAGCATGTTTGTTAGAGAAGGTTTTAGACCGTTTGCCTAGTTCCTCCATGCCTGTGTCCCCTTCCCCTCCTGCAACCTCTTGTTCAGACTCTGGCTTGTTCAGACTCTGGCTTGTCGCAAGCACCACCACTTCCCCCTGTTACCCCTGCTAGTGTTTGGGTGCAGCCTGTCCCCGTGTCACAACCTACTATTAGGGCTGGGGTACCTGAGCAGGCTTATAAAGAAGCCATGTGCTGTGCTGTCTCCCCACTTGGTTATCATTTAACCCCTGCGGTTAAAGATAAGATTTGGAAGGGGAATATATTGATATACTTTCACTCCTCACCTTTGCAAAATATTTCGCTAAGGAAAAAAAAGATGGGGATGAGGAGCGTAAAAGAGCCGTACCACGCTCTTTCAATAATTAGCTCCAAGCTTTCACTATTTACGCTGAAGTAATGGGTGAGAAAAAGCCCGAGCTTTGCTCGGCTCTGTTTCAACATTTAGACATAGTATTTGAGGCCTATAAAAATTTTGGGGGCTTTGGTTGGCTTAACTATGACAAGGGTTTTAGACAGAAACTTTCTGTTTACCCTGACCTAAAACGGGGATTAAAAGATGTAGGTCTATGGCTAATGTTAACTCCGCCGCAAAAAAACTCAACCTGTAAAAACCAACTCCTTCGCTCAAGGAGGCTCTAGTTCTTACAGAAAAGGTACCTGTTTTATGAATCCCAATGCCGCTTTGCACCAAATTGCAAGTACAGGCATGAATGTGCCTTTTGCGTAGGAAACTGTGAGAAAACGCGGAAAAGCCGCCGCGTGTACTCAGAACAAGGCGGCTGATTTTGCGTCCAACGCGGCTGTTGGCACGCGTAGGCCGACATCTAGTAGTATGGCCGAACGCGGAGAAACCGCCGCATGCCTTGATAGCGGTGCGGCGGTTTCCGCGTCCAGCGCGGCGGGTGCTTTACATCACATGTCTGGTGTGGCTGGGACTGATAGTCCACACAGGTTCACAAGGACGCACGCGCGCGCTGAAAGGCAGAACTTATATGACAGCCAGAAGGGAGTCAGCTGACCAAGCCGGTCAGCTGACGGCAGTACCACTTCCCATTGGTCCAGCACTTAGGGGAGGCGCTGGAGAGCGCTTTACTATATATACTGGGTGCTGGTCATTCTCTGGTTGTCTGCCATTGCGATCACTACGTGGTAGCACTCAGACCTTATTGTCAGAATCTGTGTTATCTCTGTTATACTTCAGACTAGTTCCAGGGTGTTGATGATCAAGGACCTCACACCCACGATTAGGAATATGTGTTATCATTCTGTTATACTTCAGACTAGTTCCAGGGTGTTGATGACTACGGAGCTCACACCCAAGACTAGGAATTAGCATTACCATCCTGTTATTCTTCAGACTAGTTCCAGGGTGTTGATGGTCAAGGAGCTCACACCTATAGACTAGACATTGTTGATTATTTGTTATGACCTTCTGCTTTCCTGACCTCTCTTCTGATCTCTGATTTGGTACTTCGCTATATCTGATACTCCGTTGCCAAACCTTGCTAGCCTTAGGACTCTGTATTGTCTCTTCCTCTGCATCTTATCTGTCTGTCTGTTGCCGACCTGGCTTGTCCGACCTCAAGAACTATCTCCGCTGTTTAGAGATAGTTCACAGATCTGTCAGTGACACTCCACCATTGGTGTCACTCACACTCTGGTCCTTCCCACTCTCAGTCTGACTCCTCCCCTTGGGGAGCCTCAGGCCATTGGAAGGAGCTTGTTCTTGGGCAGTATCTCTTACTGCCTTGCACCCTCGATACGGGTGCTCTCCTCAAAGTACACTCATCTTACTCAGGTGTCCAGAGGTTAGAGAAATATCTGATTATCGGTGATACTGCAGATCATCAATAATCAGGTATATATCTGTATTCTCAGTGATACTGCAGATCACCGATAATCAGATCCTCTCTGTGTTACACCGATCGTTACAGAACGGCAGACCGAATGCAAATGGATGCACTCACTGGCCGTCTGGGCACACTTACCACTTCGGTGGATAACATCAACCAAGTGCTGGGTAGTCACCGGGCGTTAATTGACGCTTTGTCCGGGTCTATACAAACCCTCCAGACAGCTGTGGATGAAGTGCGATCTCCTCCTAGCACAGACATACGTATGCCTGTACCTGAAAAGTTTTCTGGTCACAAATCTGACTTCCGAAATTTTAGGAGTAGAGTGTTATCATACTTTGAGTTGAGACCTAGATCCTCAGGAACTATGGCCCAAAGGGTCACGTTTATTAAAACGTTGTTATCAGGTGTGTCTCAGACCTGGGCGTACAGTCTGCCCGCCGGAGACTTAGCCCTGACCTCTGTGGAGGAATTTTTTAAAGCCATGGCTATAATTTACGATGATCCAGACATTGCCTCGACTTCTGAGCGGAAGCTCAAACTGTTACGTCAAGGCAAGAGTCCGGTTGAGGAGTATGCTGCTGAATTTAGGAGGTGGTCAGTATCAGCCAGGTGGGATACCTTTGCCCTTTTAGATTGTTTCCTATCAGGGTTGTCAGATGAGGTCTCTGATCTTATGTTAAGTCAGCCTGAACCTAAGTCCATCGATGAGGCCATTTCATCGGCCATCAGAATAGATCGCCGGCTGCGCTATCAGAGACAGACCCGGGGTAGAAACTGTGTGAGAATGGTGTCCCACGCTGTGCCCCCTGTGACTCCACCTCCTCCTGTTTAGCCTCCACCTGAACCAATGCAGATTGGCCGGTCAAAGTTGTCTCAAGTGGAGCGGAAACGCAGGATAGCAGAGCAGCTTTGTCTTTATTGTGCAGAGGGGGGTCATAGAGTACAGAATTGCCCTAAGAAATCGGGAAACGCTACTGCCTAGGAGTAGTTGGGGGTAATACCCTAGGCGTACAATTTTTACCCCTAGAAGATGAACGATTGCTTCTTCCTTGTAGTATTTCATGGGAGGATAAATCTGAAGTCACTGAAGCCTTTGTTGACTCAGGCTCAGCGGCCAATTTTATGGATTACGAATTTGCAAAAAAATTGGGTATTCCGCTCACCCCGGTAAAACCACCTATTCAAGTTACGGCAGTGGATGATTCTCCTCTGCAGACTAACAGTCCTTTGTCGCAGACTCCAAAGGTGGGAGTCACTATAGGGGTGCTGCATAGGGAGAGTTTGCATTTTTTTGTGTTACACATGACAACCTCCACGATCATTCTTGGCATGCCCTGGTTAAAACTTCACTCCCCTCAGATTAATTGGGCCACTGGTCAGCTAACGAGCTGGTCGTCCCATTGCTTTCATCATTGTTTAGCAAAGGTAACCTTGGGCCAGACCAAGATTCACATGGAGGGAGTGCCGGATCAGTATTCTGAATTTTCAGACGTGTTTTGTCCGAAATCAGCCGATAAACTTCCTCCACATCGCCCTTTTGATTGTCCCATCGATCTCCGGTCTGGTTGTATGCCCCCTAGAGGTCATCTCTACAATTTGTCTGGGACGGAAAAGTTGGCCATGCAGGAGTACATCCGTGAAAATTTGGCTAAAGGGTTCATTCGCCCTTGCCGGAGCAGGTTTCTTTTTTGTAAAGAAAAAAGACGGAGGCCTATGGCCATGCATTGATTATCGGGGTCTGAATAAAATCACAGTAAAGAATCGCTATCCACTGCCTTTGATAGACGACTTATTTACTCAGATCACCAATGCTAAGATTTTCTCAAAATTGGATTTGCGGGGTGCATACAACCTGGTGCGGATCAGAGAGGACGATTAGTGGAAGACGGCCTTTAACACACCCGATGGGCATTACGAGTACCTGGTGATGCCCTTCAGGTTGTGTAACGCTCCGACCGTCTTTCAGGAACTTATTAATGAGGTGTTCAGGGAGGTTTTGGGTAAATTTGTCCAAGTATATCTGGATGATATACTAATCTTCTTAGATAACCTCTCAGAGCACAGGGCTCATGTCAGATGTGTGCTGCACAAGCTAAGACAGAACATGCTTTATGCTAAATTGGAGAAATGCATTTTTGAGGTAACATGTCGCCTTTCTGGGGTACATAATTTCTACCTCGGGCCTTTCTATGGACCCTGCCAAAGTCTCTGCTGTCCTGGAGTGGCCTCAGCCAGTGGGACTGAAGGCTCTCCAGAGGTTCTTAGGGTTCGCAAATTACTATAGAAGGTTCATAAAGGGGTACTCCACAGTCATTGCACCCCTCACCAGTCTCACTAAGAAAGGGGCAGTCGGGCAGATACCAACCACTGGTCCCCCGAAGCTTTGGCTGCTTTCTCCACTCTGAAAGAACTATTTTGTTCTGCACCCATTTTGAGACACGTCGACACATCCTATCCCTTTATCGTAGAGGTGGATGCCTCAGAGGTCGGGGTGGGGGCTGTGCTGTCTCAGCGTTCTAGGTTGCAGGGAAGATTACACCCGTGTGCTTATTTTTCTCGTAGGTTTTCACCAGCAGAGAAAAACTACGATATAGGCAACAGGGAGCTCCTAGCCATTAAATTGGCCTTTGAAGAATGGCGTCATTGGCTAGAAGGAGCAGAACATACGATTACAGTTTACACTGATCACAAAAATTTGGAATACATTGAGGGGGCTAAAAGATTGAGTCCCCGTCAGGTCCGATGGTCACTGTTTTTCTCGAGATTCAGATTTGTAATTACGTATACTCCGGGTAGTAAAAACATTAAAGCAGATGCTTTATCCAGATGCTTTGAGCCAGAGACAGCACAGCCCTCAGACCCAGAGACTATTATCCCACAGAAAGTGATATTGGCAGCCACAGAGACCTGGAAGAACTGGATGGAGACTTTAAGTCCCTTCCAGTAGGATGTTCCTGAGGGGAAGCTCGAAGGGGTCATGTTTGTACCATTGCCGTTTCGTCTCCAGATATTGCAGATGTTCCACTCCCACAAAAATGCTGGACATCCTGGGGCCGCCAGAACACAGGATCTTGTTGCTAGGTGTGCTTGGTGGCCTTCATTGGCAACTGACTGCAAGGAGTATGTGAGAGAATGTGCAGTGTGTGCAAAAAGTAAACCCTCCCGTCTGGCACCTGTGGGAACATTGCAGCCTTTGCCCACCCCGAGTGAACCATGGACCCACTTGTCCATGGATTTTGTGGGTGAGCTCCCGAGGTCTGAAGGCATGTCGGTCATTTGGGTGGTAGTCGACAGATTCAGTAAAATGGCCCATTTCGTGCCCCTGAAAGGACTCCCCTTGGCCCAGGAGTTGGCCGATCTTTTCATCATGCACATTTTCCGGCTACATGGCATCCCGGAAAATATAGTGTCAGATCGGGGAGTCCAATTTGTTTCTAAA
Source organism: Hyperolius riggenbachi (assembly GCF_040937935.1). NCBI lineage: Eukaryota > Metazoa > Chordata > Amphibia > Anura > Hyperoliidae > Hyperolius > Hyperolius riggenbachi. The sequence continues at coordinate 209,305,319 of NC_090646.1, read as the reverse complement.
TTTTGGAGGGCATTTTGTTATCAATTGGGCATGGAACTGTCGTTTTCGTCGGGCTACCACTTACAGACCAATGGTCAGACCGAGAGAATTAACCAGTAACTGGAACAGTTTCTAAGGTGTTATGTCGCGGATGCGCAAAATGATTGGGTCAAGTTCTTGCCGTTTGCAGAATTTGCACACAATAATTTGAAAAGCTCTTCCTCTGGATTCTCTCCATTTCAGGTGGTAACTGGAAAGTTGCCTAAGTTCTCCCCACTGCCAGTAGCTTCCACTCCGTTTCCAGCTTTGGAGGCTTGGCAAGAGTCATTTAAGAACATTTGGGGAATCGTGAAAGGAAATCTAGAGAAGGCCTTTCAGAGTCATAAAGGTCAAGCTGACAAGAAACGTTCCATAGAGTGGAAGTTCCGGCCAGGAGACTTGGTCTGGGTGTCCACTCGTCATTTGACTTTAAAACAGCCTTCGCCCAAGTTAGGACCCAGATTTGTGGGCCCTTTCCCAGTAACCAGGAAAATCAACAATGTTACTTATGCCATTGATCTCCCTGCCAGCATGCGTGGGGTAAGATCGTTCCATGTATCCCTGCTTAAGCCAGCAGTACATGTAGGTTCCACTCCTCCTCCTCCTGTGATGGTGGATGACCAACCTGAGTATGAAGTGGAAAAGATTTTAGACTCACGTATAGTACAGAACTCGGTACAGTATTTGGTTCACTGGAAGGGTTATGGCATAGAGGAAAGAACATGGGTACCTGATTGCCGCATGCATGCGGATTAATTAAAGAAGGAATTCCACACCCTACATCCTGAGAAGCCGGGTAGGAGCTGTCCGGAGTCCACTCCTCAGGGGGGGGGGGGAGTACTGTGAAAAAACGCGGAAAAGCCGCCGCGTGTACTCAGAACAAGGCGGCTGATTCCGCGTCCAACGCGGCGGTTGGCACGCATAGGCCTACACCTAGTAGTATGGCCGAACGCGGAGAAACCGGCGCATGCCTTGATAGCGGTGCGGCGGTTTCCGCATCCAGCGCGGTGGGTGCTTTACATCACATGTCTGGTGTGGCTGGGACTGATAGTGTCCACACAGGCTCAGAAGGACGCTGAGAGGCAGAACTTATATGACAGCCAGAAGGGAGTCAGCTGACCAAGCCGGTCAGCTGACGGCAGTACCACTTCCCATTGGTCCAGCACTTAGGGGAGGCGCTGGAGAGCGCTTTGCTATATATACTGGGTGCTGGTCATTCTCTGGTTGTCTGCCATTGCGATCACTACGTGGTAGCACTCTTTTTGTCAGAATCTGTGTTATCTCTGTTATACTTCAGACTACTTCCAGGGTGTTGATGATCAAGGACCTCACACCCAAGATTAGGAATATGTGTTATCATTCTGTTATACTTCAGACTAGTTCCAGGGTGTTGATGACTACGGAGCACACACCCAAGACTAGGAATTAGCATTACCATCCTGTTATTCTTCAGACTAGTTCCAGGGTATTGATGATCAAGGAGCTCACACCTATAGACTAGACATTGTTGATTATTTGTTATGACCTTCTGCTTTCCTGACCTCTCTTCTGATCTCCGATTTGGTACTTCGCTAAATCTGATACTCCGTTGCCAAACCTTGCTAGCCTTAGGACTCTGTATTGTCTCTTCCTCTGTATCTTATCTGTCTGTCTGTTGCCGACCTGGCTTGTCCGACCTCGAGAACTATCTCCGCTGTTTAGAGATAGTTCACAGATCTGTCAGTGACACTCCACCATTGGTGTCACTCACACTCTGGTCCTTCCCACTCTCAGTCTGACTCCTCCCCTTGGGGAGCCTCAGGCCATTGGAAGGAGCTTGCTCTATGGCAGTATCTCTTACTGCCTTGCACTCTCGATACGGGTGCTCTTACTGTCGCACCAAACACTCATCTTACTCAGGTGTCCAGAGGTTAGAGATATATCTGATTATTGGTGATACTGCAGATCATCAATAATCGGGTATATATCGGTATTCTCGGTGATACTGCAGATCACCGATAATCAGATCTTCTCTGTGTTACACCGATTGTTACAGAAACCATCCTGTACAGTGCTGCTTTAAAAAATTACAGCAGCAGCCCCAAACTCAACAAAAAGAGCCATTTCTCAAGGTACCAGACTCCAGTGATCTGGGAAAAGGTACGCCCTTGGCTAGAAGCCTACCCAAATCCTTTGAGCCGTCAGCTGCTAAATGAATGATTTACGGAGGGTTTTAGTATCTCACCTTTTTCTGGCCTAGAGTTATGGTGGGCCGATAACGCAAAATACATAGCTCCTCATCACATGCTGGTTCAGCAAAAAAATTGACAAATAAATAGCGGTGGGAAGGGTGGCCGGGCCCTTTAACCCCCCGACCCCCACCCCCTTTGAGAATTTCTGCCTATCCCCCATAGGCTTAGTCCCAAAGGAAAAAAAAGGCGACTTCACACAAAATAGTCTCCTTCCCACAAAATCTTTCAGTAAACGATAGCATTTCTCCTGCTGATGCGACTATTTGGCAGTTGTAAACAGCTGTTATTTCCCTCAATGCAACAAGGCTCCCACAGTGTGATGTCAGGATCTTAGAGCTGTGAGGCGCTGACAGTACACTGTGGAAGAGGTTTTACCACAAAATCAGTCATACAGGGCCCCTGATGATCCATTTGTGAAAAGGAAATGGGGTATCAGCTACTGATTGGGATGAAGTTCAATTCTTGGTTACGGTTTCTCTTTAAGCAAATCCTCAGCATTATGCCGCATACAAAAGACACATGCGGAATTGCATATAATGATAGTCTTTGGTGCCTGTGAATTTTCCGGAAGCATATTCAATTCTGCATTGCGTCAAAAAAAAAGATGCAACCTGCACAACTTTCTCGCATAACGCATGCGGTTTTACATTAAAATCAATAACTACTGTGAAAAAAAACAAAACCTCAAGTTAAAACGCTTTGCAAAATGGCAAGTGGGATCCCTTAAAGTGAGACTAAAGTGAGTTGAGCTCCATAGTTTCCTTATTGGTCAGAAAAGCCTGTGATCACAGTAAGGATAAACAGGGAGGCCTGAGGACTGTACAAATGTGTACATTAGTTAAGCAAACATCTCTGGAACTATGATGCTCTTGGCATGCATAATTTAATGCAAGTAACCTCGGCTTACATGTAATAACAGCATTCCCAGATTGCCCTTTCCTTATAAGTAATGCAATATTAGCAATAGAGAAAAGTTGATCGACACTAGATACCAGGCAGACTGGGAGGAGAAGGTGCAATGGTCGTGTCCCCCGATGCCCAGCATCAAAAGGAAAAAGGAGGAGTGAACAGAATCCAAGCACCGACCACAAAAGCAGTTCAAGTCACCTTGAATTAATTCCCAGCATCCCGAAAGTACATACAATGTTAAAGAAAACATGTAACTAAAAAAACGTTTCCCTGGGGGTATCGAGGCTTCCCACATCCTCCTGTGTCCCATGGCGGTCTTGCTGTGCCCCTCCGAACAGCGGGGATGTAAATATTTACCTTCCGGGCTCCAGCGCAGGCGCAGTATTGGCTCGTGCATGGCATGACAAAATTGCATGGCAACAATTGCAAAACACAGAATCCGAATGACAAAAAAATGTAGAATAACATGGCCAGAAATTGCAGGGATAAATGTAAAGGCACCCTTTCTGACTGCCATGACATGCATGCAGAGCTTCTTCCAGAACACAACATTCAATATGGACTAATCATTAGTGGTCCCTTACTTTTCTGGTCCAAAGGATGGAATTTCCAGGAAAATACTGCCAGCAGCCAACCAGGCAATACTCCAGGTAATTAGTAAGTGAAGGATAACAAGGTTGATGGGCTGGATATCACTCCAGAAGAGATATCATGGTTGAATAAATTACTTTATCCGGTTCAGCACCGCAGTGCCGAAAATCTCATGCATCCGAGCAACGTTCACCTCCCATTCATTCGCCTATAACTTTATTGCTACTTATCACAATGAATTGATCTAGATCTTGTTTTTTCCGCCACTAATTAGGCTTTCTTTGGGTAGTCCATTTTGCTAAGATTTATTTTTTTCTAAATCCATTTTAACAGGAAGATTAAGAAAGAAATGAAAAAAAATCATTATTTTTCAGTTTTAGGATATTATAGTTTGAAATTAATATACGCTACCGTAATTAAAACTCATGTATTTTATTTGCCCATCTGTCCCGGTTATTACACCATTTAAACAATGTTCCTATCACAATTTATGGTGCCGATATTTCATTTAGAAATAAAGGTGCATTTTTTCAATTTGCGTCCATCACTATTTATAAGCTTATAATTTTAAATAATATAATAACATACTCTCTTGACGTGCATATTTAAAAAGTTCAGACCCTTGGGTAACTATTTATGTTGCTTTTGTTTTTTTTTTATTGTATTTTTTTTTATTTTATTTTTTATAAAAAATGTATGTGGGTAATTTTTGGTGTGGGAGGGAAACTGTTTATTTTACATGTAAAATAATAGAATTCTTTAATTAAAAATGTATGTGGGTGCAGTTTACTATTTGGCCACAAGATGGCCACAGTGAAAAAATTCCTGGATGCGAACGATCTCGCATCCAGGAACTAAAAGTCAGAGGAGTTGTTTCCTGGGGGCAGAAATACTGCGCTCTCTGGAGAGAAAGCGTCAGTATTTCTGCGGGGAAGTTAGATCGGTGAATGAGAATTATATTCCCATTCAGTGATCGGGGGGCTAGCGACGGGCGTTGGGTGCGCGCGCAGGGAAAGCTGCAGTGCCTATCTGGACGAGGAAGCTCGTCCAGATAGGCCGAACTGGGCAGTAATTAGTAAAATCCAGAAGGATAAAGACACTCTTTCAGGTTTCAAAAATGTCAATATCACTTTAAAAGGGTGACTATGGAAGCTGGTGGCACAGTCATTATCTCACCTAGCAAAATATTTGCTGATGTGCTCCTACATTGTGTTATTCTTCTAGCCAAGGAAATCCTCCTTGGCTGGTGGAAGAAGGAGTCATTAAAGGACAACTGAAGCGAGAGGGATATGGAGGCTGCCATATTTATTTCATTTTAAGCAGCACTAGTTGTCTGGCTATCCTGCTGATCCTCTACCTAATACTTTTAGCCATAGGCCCTGAAGAAGCATGCAGTAGATTAGGTGTTTCTGACATTATTGTCAGATCCAACAAGATTAGCTGCATGCTTGTTTCTGGTGTGATTCAGACACTACTGCAGCCAAATCGATCAGCAGTGTTGCCAGGCAAATGGTATTGCTTAAAAGTAAATAAATATGGCAGCCTCCATATACCGTATATACTCGCATATAAGCTGACCCGTGTATAAACCGAGGCACCCACTTTTACCTCAGAAACCAGGAAAAGGTGACTGACTTGTATAAAAGCCCCCTCCCCAGTATAGCACACTCCACAGTAGCCAGATGTGCTCCCAGTACAAGTCAGCCAGATGTGCCACAAGGATGTGTCTCAAAATGCTACTACATGGGATTATGGATATGAGACAGTGAATGCCACACAGGGATCCAGGAAACAGACACAGCAAGGAGCCAGCTGGCAAGAGCAGCATTACTAGTGCACGATCCTTACGCTTTTCTGCCAGTAACACAACCTGTTCCACCATCCGTTCTGCTCAACTGACTCCCATATAAGCCGAGGGGGTAACTTTTCAGCACTTTTTTTGTGCTGAAAAATTAGGCTTATACGCAAATATATACAGTACCTCTCACTTCAGTTGTCCTTTAAGGTGGTCATACATTAATACTGTAGATATGTGGTAGATCTGGTAAACGATCAATATCTTCCTCAAAAAGTTAGCGAGTTTACAAATACAGTAAAAACCTGGCAATTCACACATTTGAAAATTAAGTGCATTCCTCACATTTATAAATATGACTTAGGTCATAGAGGACACTGTCCTGTTTTACAGCACATGCAGCACATACAGCACATGAAAGCCAATATTTTTATTATTTAATGACTTTGATTTTCCAATGACATCTGTTTTGTTACAGATTGCAAGATGATGTAATGGCATGTTGAGCATTTATAGTGGGTTACTCTAGACATGTCTATAGCAGCTATCCACTTAAAGCACAAGCTGCAAACATGAGCGGAATACTAGGTCACCAATATGCCATCCATGTGCTTATGCAGTGCCATAACCAGGAGTGCCTTAATTACAGTGAACTGTGAATTGCATCAACTGTTTGGCCTATCTTACAATTAATCAAACTAAAGGTGGCCATACACTGGTCAATTTGCTATCAGATCGACCAACAGATAGATCCCTCTCTGATCGAATCTGATCAGAGAGGGATCATATGGCTGCCTTTACTGCAGATTGTGAATCGATTTCACTATGTAACCGATTTACAATCTGTGGAGCTGCCGCTCATCCCCCCCCGCATACATTACCTGATCCGCCCGGCACGAGTCCCCGGGTCTCCGCTGTCTCTTCTCCGCTCTGGGATCCAGATCTACAGCTTCACTTTACTTCCTGCCAGGGGAAGTTTAAACAGTAGAGGGCGCACGGACGGATCGACAGGAATGGGAACGATGGATTTCGGACGGAAATCGATCGTTCAGTCAGCGTTTGCGCAACGATTTCACAGCAGATTCGATCACAGTGATTGAATCTGCTGTATATCAGCGGGAAAATCGTTAAGTGTATGGGCCAGGGCCGGATTTACCATAAGGCACTGTAGGCACGTGCCTACAGACGCCTTTAAGTGGAAGGGGCGGGTCCCAGAATGCCCTCCTGGCGAGATAAGAGGTGCAGCTGTTGTGCCCCCTTCCCACCAATAAAGATTTTCCCCTACTGCGCTCCTCTCCGCCTCAGACGCAGGTGTATCCATGCTGTGCGCCTTTCTCCTGTGTCTCTCTGATGTAGGAAGCAGGCAGCAGCGCTCTGTCCCTCCGGTGGCTCTGCATTACGGTGATGGCAATCTTGTGTAGTGTTTCTTTAAGGGCCCTTGCTAGAGATGGGCCGAACCTCCGATTTTAGGTTCGCGAACCGGGTTCGCAAACTTTCGCGTAACGTTCGGTTCACGTTAAAGTTCGCGAACCGCAATAGACTTCAATGGGGATGCGAACTTTGAAAAAAAAAATAATTATGCTGGCCACAAAACTGATGGAAAAGATGTTTCAAGGGGTCTAACACCTGGAGGGGGGCATGGCGGAGTGGGATACATGCCAAAAGTCCCGGGGAAAAATCTGGATTTGAAGCAAAGCAGCGTTTTAAGGGCAGAAATCACATTGAATGCTAAATGACAGGCCTAAAGTGCTTTAAAACATCTTGCATGTGTATACATCAATCAGGTAGTGTAATTAAGGTACTGCTTCACACTGACACACCAAACTCACCGTGTAACGCACCGCAAACAGCTGTTTGTGTAGTGATGGCCGTGCTGGACTGGTGCGCACCATGGCGAGAGTGCAGGTTTTGGTGGCTTTACAGCCCATATGGTCGCCTGGCTGATGTAGCTGAATGACAGAACAGTGACTGTCCAGCTGATCAAATTTGGTCTGACCACAATGAAGCAATGACCTTATTATCTTCTTGGGGCAGCCCAGGCAGCCAGTCAAATGGCGTGCAGGCAGAGATGCTGTGTGTGCGGGGACTGACTTAGTCTTGGGGCGGGCAGCAGCCCTCCGGGATCCATGCCTCATTCATTTTGATAAAGGTGAGGTACTTAACACTTTTGTGATTTAGGCGACTTCTCTTCTCTGTGACAATGCCTCCAGCTGCGCTGAAGGTCCTTTCTGACAGGACGCTTGCGGCAGGGCAGGAGAGAAGTTGGATGGCAAATTGGGACAGCTCTGGCCACAGGTCAAGCCTGCGCACCCAGTAGTTGAAGGGTTCCTCATCGCTGTTCACAGCAGTGTCTACATCCACACTTAAGGCCAGGTAGTCGGCTACCTGCCGTTCCAGGCGTTGGTGGAGGGTGGATCCGGAAGGGCTACGGCGAGGTGTTGGACTAAAGAACGTCCGCATGTCCGACATCACCATGAGATCGCAGGAGCGTCCTGTCTTTGACTGCGTGGACACGGGAGGAGGATTAGTGGCAGTGGTACCTTGCTGGCGTTGTGCTGTCACATCACCCTTAAAGACATTGTAAAGCATAGTTGATAGCTGGTTCTGCATGTGCTGCATCCTTTCCACCTTCCGGTGAGTTGGTAACAGGTCCGCCACTTTGTGCCTGTACCGAGGGTCTAGTAGTGTGGCCACCCAGTACAGCTCATTCCCCTTGAGGTTTTTTATACGGGGGTCCCTCAACAGGCAGGACAGCATAAAAGACGACATCTGCACAAAGTCGGATCCAGTACCCTCCATCTCCTCTTGCTCTTCCTCAGTGACGTCACGTAAGTCAACCTCCTCCCCCCAGCCGCGAACAATACCACGGGAAGGTTGAGCAGCACAAGCCCCCTGCGACGCCTGCTGCGGGTGTTCTCCTGCCGCCGTCTCCTCCTCCTCCCCCAAAGAAACACCTTGCTCATCATCCTCTGAGTCTGACTCGTCTTCTGCACACAACTTCTCTTCTTCCTCCTCCTCCCCCCTCTGTGCTGCCGCAGGTGTTGAGGAAACAGCTGGGTCTGATGAAAATTGGTCCCATGCCTGTTCCTGCCGTAACGGTTCCTGGTCACGCTCATTCACAGCTTCATCCGCCACTCTACGCACAGCACGCTCCAAGAAGTAAGCGTAGGGAATTAAGTCGCTGATGGTGCCCTCACTGCGGCTCACCAGGTTGGTCACCTCCTCAAACGGCCGCATGAGCCTGCATGCATTTTTCATCAGTGTCCAGTTGTCGGGCCAGAACATCCCCATCTTCCCAGACTGTTTCATTCTACTGTAGTTGTAGAGGTAGTGGGTGACGGCTTTCTTCTGTTCTAGCAGGCGGGAGAACATGAGCAGGGTCGAATTCCAGCGAGTCGGGCTATCGCAAATGAGGCGTCTCACCGGCATGTTGTTTTTCCGCTGAATTTCTGCAAATCGTGCCATGGCTGTGTAAGACCGCCTCAAATGCCCACAGAACTTCCTGGCCTGCTTCAGGACATCCGCTAAGCCAGGGTACTTTGCCACAAATCTTTGAACAACTAGATTCATGACATGTGCCATGCAGGGTATGTGTGTCAGCTTCCCCATATGCAAAGCGGCAAGCAGATTGCTGCCGTTGTCGCACACCACGTTGCCTATCTCCAGGTGGTGCGGGGTCAGCCACTCATCCACCTGTTTCTTAAGAGCAGCCAGGAGAGCTGCTCCAGTGTGACTCTCCGCTTTGAGACAAGACATGTCTAAGATGGCGTGACAGCGTCGTACCTGGCATGCAGCATAGGCCCTGCGGAGCTGGGGCTGTGTAGCTGGAGAGGAGAACTGCCACTCAGCCAAGGAGGAGGAGGACAGCGAAGAGCATGTAGCAGGAGGAGAGGAGGTGGCAGGAGGCCTGCCTGCAAGCCGTGGAGGTGTCACAATTTGGTCCGCTGCGCCCTGCTTGCCATCATTTACCACCAGGTTCACCCAATGGGCTGTGTACGTAATGTAGCGGCCCTGCCCGTGCTTGGCAGACCAGGCATCCGTGGTCAGGTGTACCCTTGACTCAACGCTCTTCGCAAGAGATGACACCACTTGCCTCTCAACTTCACGGTGCAGTTGGGGTATGGCCTTTCTCGAAAAATAAGTGCGGCCTGGCATCTTCCACTGCGGTGTTCCGATGGCCACAAATTTACGGAAGGCCTCAGAGTCCACCAGCTGGTATGGTAACAGCTGCCGAGCTAACAGTTCCGCCACGTCAGCTGTCAGACGCCGGGCAAGGGGGTGACTGGCCGAAATTGGCTTCTTCCGCTCAAACATTTCCTTCACGGACACCTGACTGCTGCTGTGGGCAGAGGAGCAGGAACCGCTCAAGGGCAGAGGCGGAGTGGAGGAGGGTGCCTGTGAAGGTGCAAGGGAGAAAGCGGCAGAAGCAGATGATGCACCTGAAGGAGGAAGAGGAGAAGGAGGGTGACTTCTCTTTTGTGTGCTGCTGCTGCTTTTGCTCAGGTGGCCATCCCATTGCTGTTTGTGCCTTTTCTCCAGGTGCCTTCGTAAGGCACTTGTCCCTACGTGAGTGTTGGCCTTTCCACGGCTCAATTTTTGTTGGCTGAGCGAACAGATGGCTTTGGTCCGATCTGAGGCACACACATTAAAAAATTTCCACACCGCTGAGCCACCCTGGGATGTGGGCACTATGGGGACCTCAGCAGCTGATGCTGAAGGGCAAGTTGGCTGGCTGTACATAGGTGGCGATACATGGTGCCGGACTCTGCCACCAGCTGTTTCTGACGAAGAGCTGCCCCAGCTTCTTTCAGCAACTTCTCTCCTCCTACTACTCTCTGACTCCCCCTCTGAACTGTCCCCCTCTTCATCTCCTCTATTGGGAACATACAGAGGATCCCTATCATCGTCAGCATCGTAATCATCCTGCCTAGCTTCGCTTGCCTCAGAAAAATCCAAACATGCACCATCAGTAGGTCCTTCATCCTCCTTACACGTTACATCCATAGTGTTGCCGCGTAACGCAGACATATGAGCTGGTGAAAAATCATCTGGCTGTAACAACAATGGCTGTGCATCAGTGATTTCACCACTAAATAATTCTTGCGAAGTGTCAAATGCAGCGGAAGTGGTGCTAGTAGTAGCGCTGGTGGCTGAGCAAGATGAGGTGTTCTGTGTCGCTAAATACTCAACCACGTCCTGACAATCTTGGGAGGTGATGGGACGTGCCTTCTTCCGAGCACTGTACTGTGGGCCAGGTCCACACGAAATTACATTTACACGACCTCGCGCAGACCTGCCGGGTGGCCTTCCTCTGGCTCTGGCACTACCTCTTCCTCTACCTGTTTTGTCCATATCGGGTATGCACGGAGTGGTATATCACACTGCGTGCACTCACGTAGGTAGGTGGGTTCACTTAACTGCACAGGTATGCGCACTGATGCGGTGGGTTCACTGAACACAACAGGTATGCAGTGGCGGGTTCACTGAACACAACAGGTATGCAGTGGCGGGTTCACTGAACACAACAGGTATGCAGTGGCGGGTTCACTGAACACAACAGGTATGCAGTGGCGGGTTCACTGAACACAACAGGTATGCAGTGGCGGGTTCACTGAACACAACAGGTATGCAGTGGCGGGTTCACTGAACAGGTATGCAGTGGCGGGTTCACTGAACAGTACAGGTATACAGTGGCGGGTTCACTGAACACAACAGGTATGCAGTGGCGGGTTCACTGAACAGGTATGCAGTGGCGGGTTCACTGAACAGTACAGGTATACAGTGGCGGGTTCACTGAACACAACAGGTATGCAGTGGCGGGTTCACTGAACAGGTATACAGTGGCGGGTTCACTGAACAGAACAGGTATACAGTGGCGGGTTCACAGAACAGGTATGCAGTGGCAGGTTCACTGAACACAACAGGTATGCAGTGGTGGGTTCACTGAACAGGTATACAGTGGCGGGTCCACTGAACAGAACAGGTATGCAGTGGCGGGTTCACTGAACACAACAGGTATGCAGTGGTGGGTTCACTGAACAGGTATGCAGTGGTGGGTTCACTGAACACAACAGGTATGCAGTGGCGGGTTCACTGAACAGTACAGGTATACAGTGGCAGGTTCACTGAACACAACAGGTATGCAGTGGCGGGTTCACTGAACACAACAGGTATGCAGTGGCGGGTTCACTGAACACAACAGGTATGCAGTGGCGGGTTCACTGAACAGGTATGCAGTGGCGGGTTCACTGAACAGTACAGGTATACAGTGGCGGGTTCACTGAACACAACAGGTATGCAGTGGCGGGTTCACTGAACAGGTATACAGTGGCGGGTTCACTGAACAGAACAGGTATACAGTGGCGGGTTCACAGAACAGGTATGCAGTGGCAGGTTCACTGAACACAACAGGTATGCAGTGGCGGGTTCACTAAACAGGTATACAGTGGCGGGTCCACTGAACAGAACAGGTATGCAGTGGCGGGTTCACTGAACACAACAGGTATGCAGTGGTGGGTTCACTGAACAGGTATGCAGTGGTGGGTTCACAGCACAGGTATGCAGTGGTGGGTTCACAGAACAGGTATGCAGTGGTGGGTTCACAGCACAGGTATGCAGTGGCAGGTTCACTGAACAGGTATGCAGTGATGGGTTCACAGCACAGGTATGCAGTGGCAGGTTCACTGAACAGGTATGCAGTGATGGGTTCACAGCACAGGTATGCAGTGGTGGGTTCACAGAACAGGTATGCAGTGGTGGGTTCACAGCACAGGTATGCAGTGGCAGGTTCGCTGAACAGGTATGCAGTGGCAGGTTCACTGAACACAACAGGTATGCAGTGGCGGGTTCACTAAACAGGTATACAGTGGCGGGTCCACTGAACAGAACAGGTATGCAGTGGCGGGTTCACTGAACACAACAGGTATGCAGTGGTGGGTTCACTGAACAGGTATGCAGTGGTGGGTTCACAGCACAGGTATGCAGTGGTGGGTTCACAGAACAGGTATGCAGTGGTGGGTTCACAGCACAGGTATGCAGTGGCAGGTTCACTGAACAGGTATGCAGTGATGGGTTCACAGCACAGGTATGCAGTGGCAGGTTCACTGAACAGGTATGCAGTGATGGGTTCACAGCACAGGTATGCAGTGGTGGGTTCACAGAACAGGTATGCAGTGGTGGGTTCACAGCACAGGTATGCAGTGGCAGGTTCGCTGAACAGGTATGCAGTGATGGGTTCACAGAACAGGTATGCAGTGGAAGGTTCACTGAACAGGTATGCAGTGGTGGGTTCACAGTACAGGTATGCAGTGGTGGGTTCACAGAACAGGTATGCAGCCAGCCAGGAACAAGTTAAGCCTAACTAATCTTTCCCTGAGAGACAGTCTGCAGCAGCTCGCCCTACTCTCACTAACGCAGGCAGCACACGAGTGACCGTAATGGCCGCCGCTGCCTGCCTTATATAAGGGGGGGTGGGGCTCCAGGGGCTAGTGTAGCCTAATTGGCTACACTGGGCCTGCTGACTGTGATGTAGAGGGTCAAAGTTGACCCTCCAGGTGCATTATGGGGCGAACCGAACTTCCGCAAAGGTTCGCCAGCGGGACGCGAACGCGAACCACCGAAGTTCCCGTGGAACCGTTCGCCGGCGAACCGTTCGGCCCATCTCTAGCCCTTGCTTGATGAGGTCATCAAGTCAGGATCCTTTCACTACAGAAGGTCGCCGCCGGTGAATGCAAAGCCGTGCCAGCAGGACAGAGGGTGAGTGCCCCTTCCTTCCTACATCAGATGGCGAATGGAGCACAGCAAGGGACAACTGTGTCTGAGGCAGAGGGGAGCGCTTGTACACCCTGCAGAGTTTCGATTCAGACGTTCACACTCCTGCCGGGTGACAAGGTGATCTGTTTTAAAACTGCCATCTAGGGAGAATGCAGAAGCTTTGAGGTACATTCTGAGTCTCTCCCTATAGTTTGCTCGAATAGCAAGTGCTTGTAAAGTTTATTGTGCAGAGCACAGCACGGAGATATTTGCATTAGAGGGAGGAACAGAGCACATAGCTCAGATAACGGAGAGCACTAGATAAGGCCATCCTTTGAAGTGAGAATCCTGTCAGAGGAAATATCGGAGAAGAGGTGATTGTCTTAAAATTGTGATCATGTGTGTCTGCCCCCCCCCCCCCCCCGTTCAAGTGTATGTGTTTGTTTAGTTGTGCCTGCGTTCAAGTGTATGTGTGTGCCTGTGTTGAAGTGTGTGTGTGTGCCTGTGTTGAAGTGTGTGTGTGTACCTGTGTTGAAGTGTGTGTGTGCACCTGTGTTTGTGTGTGTGTGCCTGTGTTCAAAGATTTTGAAGTGGGCTTCAAAGATGTGTAGCTTTGTCAGTATTCTAAGGCCCTATTTGCACTGGTGCTGCGTCTGTTTCTGAATTGAACGCGGCACTCATGCTGTTGGTGTGGCCGCAGCCGAATCGTTATAGCCATGCCATGCATGGTTATAGGGATTCAGGTGCATACTATGTAAAACTGCTGCATACTGTCCAAAATCACACTGTCATGTGATTTGTATGGTAAGCTACTGTCTTAATAGGCAGCGTTTCCCTATCCAGCTCCCATGTGGAGAAACACTGTGTAAGCAGGGATGGGAGCGCAGCATGGAGACACAACTTTTTAATGGTGAAGGGAGGGCACCCCGGTGTTCACTACACTGTCCAGGTTATTGGGGGCTCCCTGCCTGATGTTGCTAGCTTCCCTCAGATGTTTATAGTCTAATCCCTGTCTCCTATCACTGCCCTCAAGAGCTTACACCCCAATCCTTGTCTCATGTCACTAAGGATGACTGGGCAGTGATTAGAGTATACGATTCTAAGGACAGATAGTGACATGATGCAGGGGATAGAGTTTAGAGCATTTTTACTTGGGGTGTGGCCTGTGTTAAGGGGCGGAATTAGGGGCACCAGAATGCCTGTGCCTACAGGCTCCTGAGATGTAAATCCGGCCCTGGTATGGGCCCCTTAATTCTATCAGCACAATGCACAGTCCGTAATACTAAACTCTTACTCTTACAGATGGTGAGTAACAGAACTTCTTTGGACATGAACAGTGCACAATGATAAAGTCTTGTATATGCACAATGTACAGCTCCCAAAGGAAAATTACTATGTGAGCACAATGCATAGGTTATAATGGTAAACTATGATGTACATAACACAAAGGTAAACTATTAAATAAACAAATATGCACAATGCATAGCTCATTATGCTCTGCGTCCCATGTCCCTCTGTGTGTGTTTTGTTGTACTGTGCATGTGCAGGGAGGGACGCAGAGACACCAAAGGAGAAGAAGGGCTCTTTCACATTAGGGCCGATTTTCTGCGTTTCAACGCAAAGGATAAAGTTTGCGTTACCCAAGGTGAAATGAAAGTCCATAGACTTTCATTTTAGCTTTCACATATAACGCAGCCTTTTTGTGCTATGTTAGTCAATGTAAAACGCACACTATGCGCGTTTTTAATCCGTTAACGCAGGCAATCAGTCCCAGAATCCAACAGAGGAACAATGTAGAAAGTTGAAAACTAAAAGAAAAAAAAATTACCTGCGTTTTCCTATGTCCTGTAACGCATTGAAAACGGATTAAAAACGCACACTCACTGCAGTGCACTGCAGTGCAAAACGCATTAAAACGCATACAACAAAACGTATGCTTTGAGCATTCTCCAACGCAAGCTCTGATGTGAAAGAGCCCGAAGAGGCGGGCGTGTGTGCCAGTGCGCACGTGCAGCGGACGTGCGCACGACGGGCTGGTGCGCGCATGCCCGCAGCAGGCGTGCGGAGACAGACCTAGCCAGTTTTTAAATGGGCTAAGGTCACTAGTTGTGGAATAATCTGTTCTGTAAGAATTGTGAAAATAATGATTTACAGGGCCACTCTCTGTGCGTGGGAGGATGGAGGGGGGGGTGCAGGAGATACTCTTGTCATCCTAACCCAATTCTCTGATCCACTGTCCGAACACTGAAGCCTCAAGTGAGATCCTCCAGTGGTAGGGTTGCAGATAAGGGAAGAAATAGCACATTGGCGGCCATAGTCTCAAAAACGGTTGAACATGTAGCTAGCTAGAAGACATATACATAGAAGAGATGTAAAGGAGATCAGGTAAGACTTTAATTATTGTTACAATGCAGTCAGAGTCAATGTCAGACTGCAGTAAGTATTAAAAGTACAGTCAGAACGTCTGTAAGCATGGAATACCAAGATAACTCATGGTGACCTAGAACCACTATGAAAGTATAAAGGGCTTAAAGTCAATGGGAATCAGTGGAAAAATAAATCAGCCAGATACTTACCTAAGGAGAGGGAAGGCTCTGGGTCCTATAAAGCCTTCCCCTCGTTGCAGCGGCAGCTCCCCCATTTGAATCCCCCGCTGCAGAAGACTTCAGAAGTCTTCGGTAGCCGAGTCCTCCCGAAGACAGGCGGACATACTGCATACGTGCAAGTGCGCAAAAGAGGGCACTCGCGCGTGCACAGTGTAGAGTGGTCCGTCTTTGGGAGCACTCAGGTTCCCAAACACTTTACAAAGCCTCCTTAGGTGGCGGAGCGAGCAGTATTTGACCAAATTGGTACAGTTTTTGACCAATACTGCTACCAGTGAGCCAGCTCTGGAACCGGGACCAAGTGAGGAGCAGGAAGGCTCTATAGGATCCAGATCTTTCCTTCTGCTTAGGCAAGTATCTGGTTCATTTTTTTATATATTGGTTCCCATTAACTTTAAAGAGACCAAAAAGTTCCCTAATAAAAAATATAAATGTGCCTTCTTAAAAAAGAAGGATTTGCAATAATTCAGCTTTAAAAGCATACCTGAAGTGAGAGGGATATGGAGGATGCCTTATTTTTTTATTATTTATTATTTTATATAGTGCCGACATATTACGCAGCGCTGTACAGTGTATATATATATCTTGTCACTAACTGTCCCTCAAAGGAGCTCACAATCTAATCCCTACCATTGCCATATGTCTATATTATGTAGTGTAAGTACTGTAGTCTAGGGCCAATTTTAGAGGGAGCCAATTAACTTATCTGTATGTTTTTGGAATGTGGGAGGAAACCGGAGTGTCCGGAGGAAACCCACGCAGACACGGAGAGAACATACAAACTCTTTGCAGATAGTGCCCTGGCTGGGATTCGAACCAGGGACCCAGCGCTGCAAGGCGAGAGAGCTAACCACTACGCCACCGTGCTGCCCCGTCCTTTTAAATGATACCAGTTGCCTGGAAGTTCTGCTGATCCCTCTGGCTTTAATAGTGTCTGAATCACCCACCTGAAACAAGCATGCGGCAATTCTAGTCAAACGTAATTAAACATCTCATCTGTATGGTTGTTCACGGTTTAACGCTGGGAGTATTACAGCAGCACAGCCAGGCCACTAGTATTGTTTAAAAGAGAGTAAACATGGCTGCCTCCATATCCTCCTCTCTTCCGGTGTCCTTTAAAGAGAATCTGTATTGTTAAAATCGCACAAAAGTAAACATACCAGTGCGTTAGGGGACATCTCCTATTACCCTCTGTCACAATTTCACCGCTCCCCGCCGCATTAAAAGTAGTCAAAAACTGTTTTAAAAAGTTTGTTTATAAACAAACAAAATGGCCACCAAAACAGGAAGTAGGTTGATGTACAGCATGTCCACACATAGAAAATACATCCATACACAAGCAGGCTGTATACAGCCTTACTTCTGAATCTCAATCACTTGTGTGTGTTTACCTTCTGTCCCCAGCTTCTCTCATGCACTGAACATTACAGGCTTCCTGCAGACAGCTCTGCCTATGTCGTTAATTCCTTAGTATGTGACAGACCAGCTCCTTTCACAGCCTCCAGAGGAGGATTTTTATCCAGCTCTCTTCTATCACTGATAAGATAGCAGAGAAGCTGCTGGCTTATGTAAATAAAACACACACTGGAGTGTGCATAGAGGAACAGTTCAACACTGAAGAACTTGGCAGCCTTCCAGACACAGGCCGACAAGTCTGACAGGGGAAAGATACATTGATTTATTACAGAGATGGTTATAGTAGAAAGAGCTGCAGCAAGCCAGATCACATTAGAATAGGTTTAGGAACTTGTAGGATGGTAGAAAAAACGTTGTAATTTTTGTTACAGAGTCACTTTAAGCAAGAAAAATTTCCCATACTGCATTACTTGATAAAGGTTGCATTGACTGAAACATTGTGTTTTGTAACAGTGGTGTGTTAATTAGGTTTTTAGCTGATAAGTCCAGGTGGAGTCTCAGATCTGTGTGAATTGTGCCACAATGGAAAAGCCATGTATGACGAATTAAATGCACTCCATGATTAAAGGGACCCTTAGCGGTGCATAGAAATGAAAATCTGCATTTACCTGGGGCTTCCTCCAGCCCATCGTAGTCCACAAGGTCCCTTGGCGTCCTCTGGGTCCCCTCCGTGGTCCCGCTGGCGGCTCCGTTAAGCTAGTGACTTTGGCTGAAGTTGTGGGAGACTACGCCAGCGTGGCCCAGCCTGCACACCCGACACTATCACGTGCCCGTCGCAGTAAGTCTCCTGCACATGCGCGGTTCAGTCTGTGAAGAACCATGCATGCGCAGGAGGCTTATGGCGACGGGCACGTGATAGTGTCAGGTGCCCAGACGGGGCAGTGCAGGCACATTAGCTCACACCTTCAGCCAAAGTTACCAGCTTAACGGAGCCACCAGCGGGATCACAGAGGGGACCCAGAAGATGCAGAGGGACCTCACGGACTATGGAGGGCTGGAGGAAGCCCCAGGTAAGTTCAGGTTTTAGTTTCTATGCACTGCTCTGGGTCTCTTTAAATAGTTTGTTGAAACACCTTTAGCAAACTATGACTTGAAGTAATTCTTTTTTTGTATCTATATCATTTCCTGACATATTTGTGGACGAATTTGGCCTAATCTTCTTTACAACATTGCTTCAGTTTACTAAGATTTCGGGAGCGTTTATTTATAAACAGTTTTTGTAAGTTCCAAGCCACAACATGTTGATTGGGTTGAGGTCTGAACCAATGCAACACCTTTCAGGCAATTTCAACCAAGCTTTAGCAGGCACACAGATTGCCTCACAATTGACTCTATAATGCTTTGGCATGTTTGAAGGTTCATGGCTGACTCAGTGCCTAAAAGAGGCACAGGTCCTGTGGCCAGTGGTGCTCAGCAGAGCTCGAATATTCGAGTAGCTCGAATATTCGAGCTCTTTTTCAGCTATTCGAGCTCGGTATTCGAGCTCCGAATAGCTGCAGCTATTCGAATGGGCTATTCGAGTAAACGCGAATAGCCCATTCACTATTCGAGCTATTCGAGCAAATGGCGCTATTCGAGCTCGAATACCGAGCTCGAATAGCGTCATAGCCCAGATTGATGTCCTTAGAGCCAATCAGAGGGCTCCCAGGCCCTCTGATGGCAGCCAATCACAGAGGGGGACCCTGGCCAGCCCCTACCCTATAAATAGCGGCCGCCATGTTCCGTTTCTCCGTCCTTGCCTGAGACTTGCATAGAGAGAGAGTTGCTCCTTTGTGCTTTGGCTTAGCAAGAGCTCTATTGTGGTCATTTACCTAGCGTTTTTGCTCACATACACCTCCTATACACACCTATATTGTTGTTAGTTAGATAGACATTGTATTTTAGTTAGTAGCTTTTGTGTTACATAGAGACAGGCCAGCTGCTGCAGGCAAGCTTACAGCTTTAGGCCTCAGGGCCTGCCTGTGTGGGCAGCTGTCCTCCTGTCCTCTGTTAGTTTATTTCTCATTAGTATTAGACAGTATTAGACAGTATTAGATAGTATTAGACAGTATTTCTGCTGTCCTTTACTACTTAGTGATTGTATTTTGTATTGTAGTTATATACTGTAACTGTACTAGGACACTCACTGTCACTGTTCATAGGCTACTAGCTCCTGCGTGTGCTTGCACTCACTGTCTGTGTACACACACTCTATTTCCTTCTGAATAGTTATATACTGTAACTGTACTAGGACACTCACTGACTGTCACTGTTCATAGGCTACTAGCTCCTGCGTGTGCGTGCACTCACTGTCTGTGTACTGTACACACACTCTATTTCCTTCTGAATAGTTATATACTGTAACTGTACTAGGACACTCACTGACTGTCACTGTTCATAGGCTAGCTCCTGCGTGTGCGTGCACTCACTCACTGTCTGTGCACTGTACACACACTCTATTTCCTTCTGAATAGTTATATACTGTAACTGTACTAGGACACTCACTGACTGTCACTGTTCATAGGCTACTAGCTCCTGCGTGTGCGTGCACTCACTGTCTGAGTACTGTACACACACTCTATTTCCTTCTGAATAGTTATATACTGTAACTGTACTAGGACACTCACTGACTGTCACTGTTCATAGGCTACTAGCTCCTGCGTGTGCGTGCACTCACTGTCTGTGTACTGTACACACACTCTATTTCCTTCTGAATAGTTATATACTGTAACTGTACTAGGACACTCACTGACTGTCACTGTTCATAGGCTAGCTCCTGCGTGTGCGTGCACTCACTCACTGTCTGTGTACTGTACACACACTCTATTTCCTTCTGAATAGTTATATACTGTAACTGTACTAGGACACTCACTGACTGTCACTGTTCATAGGCTACTAGCTCCTGCGTGTGCGTGCACTCACTGTCTGTGTACTGTACACACACTCTATTTCCTTCTGAATAGTTATATACTGTAACTGTACTAGGACACTCACTGACTGTCACTGTTCATAGGCTAGCTCCTGCGTGTGTGTGCACTCACCCACTGTCTGTGTACTGTACACACACTCTATTTCCTTCTGAATAGTTATATACTGTAACTGTACTAGGACACTCACTGACTGTCACTGTTCATAGGCTACTAGCTCCTGCATGTGCGTGCACTCACTGTCTGTGTACTGTACACACACTCTATTTCCTTCTGAATAGTTATATACTGTAACTGTACTAGGACACTCACTGACTGTCACTGTTCATAGGCTACTAGCTCCTGCGTGTGCGTGCACTCACTGTCTGTGTACTGTACACACACTCTATTTCCTTCTGAATAGTTATATACTGTAACTGTACCAGGACACTCACTGTCACTGTTCATAGGCTACTAGCTCCTGCGTGTGCGTGCACTCACTGTCTGTGTACTGTAGTGTACACACACTCTATTTCCTTCTGAATAGTTATATACTGTATCTGTACTAGGACACTCACTGTCACTGTTCATAGGCTACTAGCTCCTGCGTGTGCGTGCACTCACTGTCTGTGTACTGTACACACACTCTATTTCCTTCTGATTACTGATTGATTATTGTAAATTCTACTTCCTGACAGTTACTACTTACTTACTTACTGTAGTAGGACACTCACTCAGTCACTGTTCATAGGCTAGCTCCTGCACGTGTGTGCGCGTGCGTGCACTCACTGTCTGTAGTGTACACACACTCTATTTCCTTGTGATTACTACTGATTATTGTAACTTCTAGTTGTACTTCCTGACTGTTACTACTTACTTACTGTACTAGGGAGTCGGGACACTCACTCAGTCACCTCACCCACCAACCCACTCCATTAAAGTACCCCACTTTTCACCCGCCCTTTTCAAAAACTTTTGTGTTTACGCCCAAAACATCGAAGCTGTCTGGAAGTGGCAGCCAGCGCGGTTTGGGCAAGGGGAAGGGCAGCAAGGGAATCAGGAGGAGAGGGAGCAGCATTGTGGCAAGCCGCGGGCGCGGCCGCGCCACCATGCACAGTTCCGCAGCAGCAGCGTCAGTGGCTAACATTCCTCCCATAGCCACTGGCCGTGGACGCCTTGGGTGCCGCCCAGCAGGAGCATCTGCAACTCACGCTGCAGAGACACAGCAGCAGCAGCAGCGTGTAGCACCTGCTCCGATTTTCCTCCAGCCGGGTCGGAAACGTCCCATTGAGGAAAAGGATGCAGACACTGTGGTGCAACTGATGACGGAGGATGAGCAGCCCGCCATCAGCTCTGCATCCGAGGCCTCCACCCTCACCACCACCACCACCACCCCTGTTCGCAGCAGCCGCCCAGCAGGGCCTGGGGAGGAGGCCAGTTCACCGTCACAAGTTGGCGACCTGTCACTCAGCAGTATTTTTACCCCAGGCACCATCAGGGTATTGTCTGCTGTTGTTGGCGATTTGGAGGAGGAGATGCTGATGGGCACTTTGGGGGATGAGGGATTGGACAGCAAGACTGTGGCGACAGTCAAGCAGCCCATCCATGCATCAGGAGAGGAGTTTGGGGGGTCATCATCCCAGCAGGACATGTTTCAGGAGGGGGAGGATGATGATGACACGCTGACAGACAGAGACTGGGTGCCACCAGCTCCAGGGGATGTCGTCATCAGCAGCTCTGAGGAGGAGGAGGAGGATGCGCTTGTGGGCCTTGCAAGGAGGCGCATCATTGCAAGCATTGGCAGCAGTAGGCAGGTCCCACAGCCTGCTGGTGTCTCAGGCTCAGCAGCAGCAGCAGCATCTGCCAGTACCACCACCAGCCGCACCCAAGCCCCCCCCCCCCAACCACCACAGGGAGACAGGCAGCAGCGGTTCCATGCCGTAGGGGGTTGTTTTTGTCACCAATCTGGCGCTTTTTCACCATGCCCACTGTGTACAGCAAGTACGCCACTTGCAACCACTGTCAGCGGAAGTTGAGCAGAGGTGCAGACCCCTTAAAGTTCAGCACCAGCTCGCTCATCAACCACCTTGCTGCGAAACATTTCCACCAGCATGAGGAGTTCCAGAGGCTGAAGGCATCTGGTGCTAGCAGTGGCACCACACCCATCACTGCACAGCCTTCAGCAGCAGCAGCAACAGCAGCCACCCGCCCTCCTGCTCCTCCAGCAGCACCAGCAGGAGTGCGGAAACGCACTGCTCCTCCCCCCTCTGCAACTCCTGCCGCCGACACTGAGGCCTGTTCTGGCAGCCAGTCCTCAGTGGCCTCCTCTGCTGTGTCTGCTGATTCCCGTGCCAGCAAAAGGCCACGCCAGAGCCTTTTGAGCGAGTCCTTCCAGGGGGTGGTTAGGGCTCTGCCTCCCAGCAGCCGTCGCGTGCGGCAGCTGAACGGCTTGCTGGCACGGGCCATGTGCTCCCAACTCCTGCCGTACACGCTTGTGCAGGAGGGGAGCGACATGCGTGCGCTGCTTGCTTGTGCAGCCCCAGACTGGCAGCTCCCCAGCAGACACTTCTTCGCCCGCAAGGCCATTCCTGCACTGCACCGCTTTGTGATGGCCAATGTGGAGCGAGGGCTGGAGCACGCGGTTGGTGAAAGGGTCCACGTCACCATGGACTCCTGGAGCAGCCGCTTTGGGACAGGCCGCTACCTGTCTTTCACTGTCCACTGGGTCAGCTTGGTGGAAGGGGGTGAGGATGGGAGAGCAGCAGCGGGCACAGCAGCAGCAACACAGTGGGTGGTGCCCCCCCGCAGGGTCAGGGGAACTGCAGCAGGTTCCTCCGATCCTCTGCCATCCTCCGGCACACCTGGCCAAACCCCCCGCCTCAGCAGCAGCGTGAAGGCCCGCCACTGCCAAGCGCTGCTGCACTTGGTCAGCCTTGGGAAGACCAAGCTGACGGCAACCCATGTGTTGGCCAAACTCCAGGAGCAGGAGAGGATTTGGCTGACCCCCAGAGGCCTCAGAGTCGGAGAGGTGGTGGCCGACAATGGGCCAATCTGGTTGCCGCAATAGACAGGGGAAACCTGACCCACATCCCCTGTCTTGCCCACGTGCTGAACCTGGTGGTGCAAAAGTTCTTGCGCACCTACCAGGGGATGGGCGAACTGCTAAAAACGGCAAGGAACGTTGTGCGTCACTTCCGGCGCTCGGCTGCAGCCTGTGCGAGCCTGGAAGACGTGCAAAAGGAGCTGGAGCTGCCACGCCATCGGCTGATCCTTGACGTTCCGACTCGCTGGAACTCCACCCTGGCGATGTTGGAGCGTCTGGTTGAACAGAAGCACGCTGTCAACCAGTACCTTGCCCAGGCCACTGGTTCCGCCGCTCAGAGAAGGGACAAGACCAGCAACATCCCGTCCATCGTCCTCGATGATGACTGGAGGCACATGCAGCAGGTGTGCTTAGTGCTGGCTCCCTTTCTGCAGGCCACTAACATGGCGAGCAGGGACCATGCTATGGTCTGCGAGTGGGTGCCCCTGGTTTGTCTGCTGAACAGGGCCCTCGATGCTTTGCTGGAACAGGGAGCGGCAGCCTTGGACCAGCAGGAGCGGCAAGCAGCTGCACAGTCCACCTCTGAGGGGCAGGAGGAGGAGGACTTGGTGGAGGTCCCTGACCTTGCTGCTGATGAGGGGGATCAGCACAGCGCAGCTGAGTTGGTGCGGGGGTGGAGAGAGGATGAGGCGGCAGAGGAGGAGGATGAGGAGGACAGCACTGCCGTCGATGTGCCAGCACACGTGGCCCGCCTCTTCCCAATGGCAGCACACATGCTGGCGTGCCTGCGCAAGGACCCCAGGGTGATCCAGACGAAGCAGAGGGAGGACATCTGGATCAGCATGATGTTGGACCCACGCCTCAAGGGGAAGTTGAGCCAGTTCCTGCCGCCTGCAGGAGGAGACCCAGCGCAACAAATAAGGAGCTTGCAGCAGGCCCTTGTTGAGCGCTTGGAGGAAGCCTTCCCCCAGCCTTCCACCCCCACTGTCCAGCAGCCAGCACAGAGGCAGCAGCAGGTGCCTGCATCCAGCAGCAAGCGCCCCACAGACCTGCTGTCTCTCAGCCATGAGCTCTACAGGACTGTAGAGGCTCCGGCAGCAGTGACTAGAGAGGAGGTGCATGATGCAGCAGCATCCTCCTCCGGTCACAGCCAGCGCCTGACCCGCATGGTGGCTGACTACATGGGGTCCTACAGCGGGCTTGACAGTGATGCCCCTGTTGATCCCATGCAGTATTGGGTCAAGCTCCTGGAGATCTGGAGCGAGCTGGCGCAGTACGCCCTGGAAGTGCTGTCCTGCCCCCCTTTCAGCGTGCTGTCCGAGCGCTGCTTCAGTGCAGCTGGTGGCGTGGTCACCGAGAAACGCTCACGTCTGTCTCACAAGTCTGTGGACAGACTGACGTTTCTCAAGATGAACCAGGCGTGGGTGGAAGGCGAGTTCCTGGCCCCTGTTGTCGGCGAGAGGGGGACATGAACTGGCTAAGAACCATCGTTAATGTGCCTTACCACCCTTTACCACCTCCTGGCTCCTGCTCACTAAGCCAGCCTGGTTCAGTTTGACTATTACGTCGCCTGCAGCCACACATTTTACACCTACAGTGGGCTGCTGTGTACTGCCCTTCTGCTGTCTGTCTGTGTTTCCCACTGCCAGGGTACACAGAATTACCTTCTGCTGCCACTCTGCCACCAGCTATTACGTCAAACAATAGCTGCTCACATTACTCCTCCATTCCTCCTGCTGCTGCTGCTGTCGGTCTGTGTTTCCCACTGCCAGGGTACACAGAATTACCTTCTGCTGCCACACTGCCACCAGCTATTACGTCAATAGCAATATATCTGTGTAATTGGTTGTACAAACAAAACCAAAAAACCATTAAAAAAAAAAAAAGGTTTAATTTTTCTGAGGTGCCCGGGTTGAAAACTGTGTTGTCCCAGTTGTGTATTGGACACGATGTGGGCTGCACGACCGCTGTCTGGGACCTCCTGTTGTGTTTATTTACAGCCCTGGTATCACCGCTAGGTACCAGGGCTATTATGTCACGCTGCCTGCCTGCTGCCACACTCACACTACTCCTCCATTCCTCCTGCTGCTGCTGTCTGTCTGTGTTTCCCACTGCCAGGGTACACAGAATTACCTTCTGCTGCCACACTGCCACCAGCTATTACGTCAAACAATAGCTGCTCACATTACTCCTCCATTCCTCCTGCTGCTGCTGCTGTCGGTCTGTGTTTCCCACTGCCAGGGTACACAGAATTACATTCTGCTGCCACTCTGCCACCAGCTATTACGTCAAACAATAGCTATATATCTGTGTAATTGGTTGTACAAACAAAACCAAAAAACCATTAAAAAAAAAAAAAAGGTTTAATTTTTCTGAGGTGCCCGGGTTGAAAACTGTGTTGTCCCAGTTGTGTATTGGACACGATGTGGGCTGCACGACCGCTGTCTGGGACCTCCTGTTGTGTTTATTTACAGCCCTGGTATCACCGCTAGGTACCAGGGCTATTATGTCACGCTGCCTGCCTGCTGCCACACTCACACTACTCCTCCATTCCTCCTGCTGCTGCTGTCTGTCTGTGTTTCCCACTGCCAGGGTACACAGAATTACCTTCTGCTGCCACACTGCCACCAGCTATTACGTCAAACAATAGCTGCTCACATTACTCCTCCATTCCTCCTGCTGCTGCTGCTGTCGGTCTGTGTTTCCCACTGCCAGGGTACACAGAATTACATTCTGCTGCCACTCTGCCACCAGCTATTACGTCAAACAATAGCTATATATCTGTGTAATTGGTTGTACAAACAAAACCAAAAAACCATTAAAAAAAAAAAAAAGGTTTAATTTTTCTGAGGTGCCCGGGTTGAAAACTGTGTTGTCCCAGTTGTGTATTGGACACGGTGTGGGCTGCACGACCGCTGTCTGGGACCTCCTGCCTGCTGTGTTTATTTACAGCCCTGGTATCACCGCTAGGTACCAGGGCTATTATGTCACGCTGCCTGCCTCATTGACTACCTGCTGCCACACACTCATCCTCCTCCTCCTGCTGCTGAATTTACCTCCTGCTGTCTGTGTGTTTCCACTGCCAGGGAGCACATACAATGGCACTTCCAACATGCGTGCGCCACCAGCTATTTGTTACGCTCAAAAATAGCTGCATTTCTTTAAAAAAAAAATTGAAAAGAGAAATAAGTGAAGAAGAAGACGATATAGAAGAAGATGAAGAAGATGAAGAAGAAGAAGATGAAGAAGAAGAAGATGAAGAAGAAGAAGAAGAAGATGAAGAAGAAGAAAATGAAGAAGAAGAAGAAGAAGAAGATGAAGAAGATGAAGAAGAAGAAGATGAAGAAGAAGAAGAAGAAGAAGAAGAAGAAGAAGAAGAAGAAGAAGAAGAAGAAGAAGAAGAAGAAGAAGAAGAAGAAGAAGAAGAAGAAGAAGATGAAGAAGATGAAGAAGATGAAGAAGAAGATGAAGAAGATGAAGAAGATGAAGAAGATGAAGAAGATGAAGAAGATGAAGAAGAAGATGAAGAAGAAGAAGATGAAGAAGATGAAGAAGATGAAGAAGATAAAGAAGAAGAAGATGATGAAGAAGAAGAAGATGATGATGAAGAAGATGAAGAAGATGATGATGAAGAAGATGAAGAAGATGAAGAAGAAGAAGATGAAGAAGAAGAAGAAGAAGAAGAAGAAGAAGAAGAAGAAGAAGAAGAAGAAGAAGAAGAAGAAGAAGAAGAAGAAGAAGAAGAAGAAGAAGAAGAAGAAGAAGACAATATAGAAGAAGAAGAAGATATAGAAGAAGAAGATATAGAAGAAGAAGATATAGAAGAAGAAGAAGAAGATATAGAAGATAAAGAAGAAGAAGAAGAAGAAGAAGAAGAAGTATATACAGTACTAAACAAAATTCTGGACACAACTTCTCTTTTCACCTTTTTTTTAAATGAACATCCCCACATAATCACTTGCTGTTGTTACTTGGAAAAAAAGATGTTTCTTGCATCATTCACCCTCAAAACAAGTGTTGGAAGCTATTTAAGGCCAATTCGAATAGTCAGCTCGAATAATGAGCTCGAATACCGACTCGAATAGTGAGCTCGAAGTCCGAGGTCGAATCGAATAGTAAAAATTATTCGACTCGAATATTCGACTGACCTCGAATAATTTACTATTCGAATTCGACCAAACTCGAATTTTAAAAAGGGGTATTTGAGCACCACTACCTGTGGCTGAAAACCAGGCTAAACTATGACCCCCCACACACACACACACACACACGACCCCCCCCCCCCCACCACCACGCCCCCACCCCACCTTCATGCTTTACAAATGTTTTAGATTTTTGTGCTGGTATGCTGTGTTTGGTTTCCATCAAATGTGGCACTGTGCATTATGACCAAGAATCTCCACTTTGGTTTTATCTGTCCAAAGGACAATATTCCATAAGTCTTGTACTTTGTTCAGATGCAATTTTATGCTGGGAATACACCATACATCTTTTTCAGCAGATATATGATTCGATAGATAATTTCTAACATGTCCCCTCTTATTGTCGATTTTCTGATCGCTTTCTCACAGAAGTGAATGGAAATTGATAGGAAAAGATAAGAAAATTGATCGAAAATAAGATCGGACAGTAATTCGACTGAAAAATCTCATCGTGTATTCCCAGCATTACATACCTAAAGTGTTCGACCATTTTAAAGATAAGAGTCTTTCTTCTGGCAACCATTCCAGACAAGCCACGTTTATTCAGCCTTTTTCTAATTGTGTCTCATCAGAAACTTTACCATTTAAAATGCAGTTGCAGTTTCTCTGAACATTGGATTATCTGACCTTGGGGTGAATTTGCTGGGACTCCACTCTGCCTTGACTTTTTCCACTAGTGTATAGTCTTTGCCACTGAACAACTATACAACTATTGACTTAAAATTGTTTGGAAATTACCTTATGACCTTTCCAGAACAGCAAACTGGCAAAACCTCTGCTTTCATACAGGTGGCCACACTTTCTGATGACCAATTGATAGTAAGTAAATTTGATTAGCAGCATCTGGCTGTTTCTTACTCTATTAGTGAGCAATTGTGTGTGTTGGAGTTAGCATTCAGTTAAGAGGCAATGGGGGTGAAGTCCCTGGAAGTGAGAGAGCCAGGGCTCGCCCGCATTTCCCTCTAGGTATTGCATGGTGGTTTGGGGGCCCCAGTAAGTGAGAGAGGCTGGGGCCCCCGGCTGTTGTGCGAACCAGTGCTTGTGATTTTAAATTTCTTTTTTTGCAGCTTCCAGGATGCGGTTAAAAGGTGAGTGGTTAGGGAGGGGACTGTGTGGGAGTTGCCTACACACGGCGGTCCCTGTAAAAGATGTAATCAACGATTACGTCCAACCAAAGCCTTTCACCTAAATGCTAATTTATGCAATTCCTGCTAGATTTGGTATGGCAGGCAAAGGGTGTATGACCGTACACCTGATTGGCTGATTGGCGCCTGCTGACCAGATTAAGGTAGGAAATTGCTTGAACTGGTAGTGAGCAATTGTGTGTGTTGCAGTTAGCATTCAGTTTAGAGGCAATAGGGGTGAAGTCCCTGTATCGCATGGTGGTTTGGGGGCCCCAGCCAGTGAGAGAGACTGGGGTCCCCGGCTGTCGTGCGAATCAGTGTTTGTGGTCTATTAACTTCTATGCAGGTGGTAATGATGTACTTAATTTTGCACGTGCTGTTACTGATTTTGATTTAGGCTTGGTTCTCACCGAACATAGCAAACACGAACACAGCAATTCTATCGTAATGGTGCGTTCACATCAACGCGTTGGTGGTGCAGTGTGGTGGGACTTGTCAGCATAGCACAAGACATGCTGTGCAGTACTGGGCAAAATGTCCATTTACAGTTGAGGTGAAGCATACTTTTCATTACTTGTATGCTTCACTGCATGCATCACATCATGTACAGGATCTTCTCAAAAAATTAGCATATTGTGATAAAGTTCATTATTTTCTGTAATGTACTGATAAACATTAGACTTTCATATATTTTAGATTCAAATACACACAACTGAAGTAGTTCAAGCCTTTTATTGTTTTAATATTGATGATTTTAGCATACAGCTCATGAAAACCAAAATTTCCTATCTCAAAAAATTAGCATATTTCATCCGACCAATAAATGAAAAGTGTTTTTAAAACAAAAAACGGCAACCTTCAAATAAGTATGTTCAGTTATGCACTCAATACTTGGTCAGGAATCCTTTTGCAGAAATGACTGCTTCTATGCGGCGTGGCATGGAGCAATCGGCCTGGGGCACTGCTCAGGTGTTATGGAGGCCCAGGATGCTTCGATAGCGGCCTTAAGCTCATCCAGAGTGTTGGGTCTTGCGTCTCTCAACTTTCTCTTCACAATATCCCACACATTCTCTATGGGGTTCAGGTCAGGAGAGTTGGCAGGCCAATTGAGCACAGTAATACCATGGTCAGGAAACCATTTACCAGTGGTTTTGGTACTGTGAGCAGGTGCCAGGTCGTGCTGACAAATGAAATCTTCATTTCACCACTGGTAAATGGTTTACTGACAATGGTATTACTGTGCTCAATTGGCCTGCCAACTTTCCTGACCTGAACCCCATAGAGAATCTGTGGGATATTGTGAAGAGAAAGTTGAGAGACGCAAGACCCAACACTCTGGATGAGCTTAAGGCCGCTATCGAAGCATCCTGGGCCTCCATAACACCTGAGCAGTGCCACGACGCATTGAAGCAGTCATTTCTGCAAAAGGATTCCTGACCAAGTATTGAGTGCATAACTGAACATAATTATTTGAAGGTTGCCTTTTTTTGTTTAAAAAACACTTTTCTTTTATTGGTCAGATTAAATATGCTAATTTTTTGAAATAGTAAATCTTGGTTTTCATGAGCTGTATGCCAAAATCATCAATATTAAAACAATAAAAGACTTGAACTACTTCAGTTGTGTGTATTTGAATCTAAAATATATGAAAGTCTAATGTTTATCAGTACATTACAGAAAATAATGAACTTTATCACAATATGCAAATTTTTTGAGAAGATCCTGTACATAACGCACAATGCAACTTTGGGTCTCTGTTGCATAGAGATCCTATTTTTTACAAGGCTTCTGGCATGTGATGCAATGCTACAGTGTGTAATGTGTTGTATGTTGTTGTTGTTCATCTGAGGTTGCACTTACACAAGACTAGATGGTTTTTTTAAAATGTTTTCATTATAAACAAAACCTTAGTATTTTATTAAAAATAAATACTTTATTTTTCTCCTGACTATTTAGGAGCTCTTCGCAATGCCAACAGCATAACAATGGCCTCAATTCACTAAGCTTATCTCCTGTCTTTAATAACGTTTCTAGAGTTATCACCATGGTTATGAGGCATGTCCTATTCAGGAAACATTTTACCTCAGGCAAACCGAAAGTTAACTCTTCTGTCTTTAAGTTAACTCTTCAATCCTTAAAATAGCTCCAGAATTCTAAAGTTAAAGACTTGGCCTCAATTCACTAAGATCATGCTGGAGATAATAAGGCAAGAGAAAACTTACCTTCACACAGTTTGCCTGAGGTAAAATATTTCCTGAATACTACATACCTTATCACCATGGTGATAACTATAGAAACGCAGGAGATAAGCTTAGTGAATTGAGGCCAAGCTGTTAATTAACTGCGTGTGAACATAGCTACAGAGGAGGTAACTTAACTACAGAGGAGGTTACTTAAAGAGGAACTCCAGTGAAAATAATGTAGTAAAAAAAGTGCTTCATTTTTTACAATAATTATGTATAAATGATTTAGTCAGTGTTTGCTCATTGTAAAATCTTTCCTCTCCCAGATTAACATTCTGACATTTATTACATGGTGACATTGTTACTGTGGGCAGGTTATTTAGCTGTTTCTAGCTGCTCTGTCTGTTACAGACAGCTAATAACAGCTATTTCCTGTCTCTGAACATTGTTACATTGTGGCAGTTTGCCAGCAGTACCGCGGTATTCAGAGCCTCTTGTGGGAGGGGTTTCAGCACAAAATCAGTCACACAGCGCCCCCTGATGGTCTGTTTGTGAAAATCATTGTATTTCTTATGTAAAATGGGGTATCAGCTACTGATTGAGATAAAGTTCAATTCTTGGTTGGAGTTTCTCTTTAACTACAGAGGAGGTAACTTAAGGAATGAAGAGATAAGATAACTCTCTCACTGTGTGGTGGCAAGGTATCTCTTGCCTTCTTATCTCCAGCATGATCTTAGTGAATTGAGGCCAATCTGTTTAACAGAGGAGAGGATGTTCCATTTGGCTATTTCCACAGTATCTCATGACACTTTTTGCACTTTTTTGCAGCAGCAGCATGGCTGTAGGTGTGGCAGGGGCGTGGCTTAGTGTCCCTTTTTCCTGGCTCTAAAAGTTGGGAAGTATCCACAGTGCTAATTTTTGCTATGTGTACAATGCACAAGTCAAAATGGTAATCTCTGTTACCCAGGGGCGTAACCCCGCAAAACTTTGATGGGGGCCCCCAATGTTCACGCTAATTCTTTTGCCTCCCCTTGGTGACCCTCACAGCCTGGTGGCTAGTCTTGCAAGTGTCACAAAACAAATGTGGCCCTCATGATCTTTACACTCATAACAAGCACAGCCACACCAACACCAGGTCTGGAGGATGGACTCTTGTATAAGAGGGAAGGTAAGTATTGGGCCCCTACAACTCTGGGCCCCTTAAAGGATAACCGAAGTGACATGTGGCATAATGAGATAGACATGGGTATGTACAGTGCCTAGCACACAAATAACTATGCTGTGTTCCTTTTTTTTCATTCTCTGCCTTACCATCACTGATAAGAAATTTCAACTATCAAGCACTTTCTTAGCAGAAAATGGCTTCTGAGAGCAGGAAAGAGATAAAAAGGAGAATTTCTTATCAGTAAGGGTCACACTGTAGTCACTTCCTGTCTGAGTTAGGACTGAGTCAGCCACTTACATACCTGATTTTTAACTCTTTCAGGCAGAGAAAGAAAAAAGGAACACAGCATAGTTATTTGTGCGCTAGAAACTGTACATACCCATGTCTATCTCATCATGTCACATGTCACTTCGGGTATCCTTTAAAGGACAACTGAAGTGAGAGGGATATGGAGGCTGTCATATTTACTCCATTCAAACAATACTAGTTGCCTGGCTGTCCTGCTGATCTATTTTGCTGCAGAAGTGTCCGAATAACACCAGAAACAAGCATGCAGCTAATCTTGTCAGATCTGACAATAATGTCAGAAACACCTGATATGCTGCATGCTTGTTCCGGGTCTATGGCTAAAAGTATTATAAGCAGAGAATCAGCAGGACGGCCGGGCAACAGGCTTAAAAGAAAATAAATATGGCAGTCACCATATACTTCTCTCTTCAGTTGTCCTTTAAGGTTGTAGGGGCTGCTCCACTATAGCTATGCCCCTGCATAAATGCACAATGCACAGGTCATTCTGGAAATCTTTGCTCCACAAAGCACATAAGGATAAATTACCACAGGTACAAGACAGAAATGTATGTGGTAATCTTTACTATATTTAATCATTTACTTTATTCTCAGAATACAAAATTCTGCTTGATCCACAATACATATATTGTAGCACTATCAGAGCAGATCAATCATTACTGTGCAGGACAGAGTAGTAGCATAGTTTTATTGAGAGAAACACAGCAGTTACATTTCTGGAAACCAAGGAATTTCCATACATTAGGAACTGGAATGTGCGTTTTGGTCAAGGTTTAACCCCACCGGAGAAAGTCAGAGGATGCTGTTTTCTGTTCCAAAACCAAAAACATCCATGTGCCTTGAAACTTGTGTGATGTTGTGCTTTAACTTTCACATCTACCTCTATTTCACACAACAGGTTAGTCTTCTGTTACTCTAATTTGCTTGTAGCAAAAAAGGTATCCATTTAAAGTTCTACCAATTAGCATATTTGACCATTCCTCTAAAAACATTTTACCTGCTGTAGGGGTCAGTAAACTCGCATAGGATCATATTTGTTGCCTTGCGTTTCCAAAATACCTTCCAGCGTATTCTGCTGAATTTTCAAACATGTTTCTTTGCTGGTTTTGAGCACATTTTGTTAGGCCAATTTATTCATGTAATACTTTTCACTTGAAATGAAAACAGCCCAGGGCTGGATAAACTTTCAGAGCAAGCTAATAACCACTGTCTACAGAGGTTCAAAGAGAATTGTGGAGCTACAGTGTCCTCTGGTGGTCATTGCTCAACATTTGTTCAAGGAGTTTGTAAGGTGTAATTTGCCTGAGCTGCAGAAAAATTATACATTTCCAGGTCCTGATTTTTGGTTATGTGAGACATAGGTGATTGCAGTCCTACATTTCTCTAGCACACAACTGATACTACAACTTGCATTCTCTAAACAGCATGAGCAGCTGGGCAGTGGGTCAGATTTACTACAAGATATCATGAATGATTCAGCAGGAACTATAGATTTGCTTTTAAAGCAAACTTGAAGTGAACCTGATGAAAAAAATTAGATACTTACCTTTGAAGAAGGAAGCATCTGGATCCACTGCTGCTGCCCGGGAACCTCTTGAAATTTGTGCACAGGTGCAGTATGGCTGCTCCTGCACAGTACCCTGGCTTGCTTTTCTCGTACATAGAGGGGAGCACAGCCACTATAAAATATTTGAAAATCTGTACATGGCAACGGTGGCCTCCAGGAGGACACAGGAAGCCTTTGAAGGATCCAGAGGTTTCCTTCTTCTTAGGTAAGTATCTCACTTTTTACCTTAGGATCGCATTGGGTACACTTTAAAAATAATCATTTAAAAATAATCTCTTAGTTGGTAAAATATTGCAATGTTCACATAAGTCACACTGGAACTAATTGAAGGCTGCCAAAAGGCTAGTTAATTAGCAGTCATGAGCCATGACATACATGAAAATATAAGTAGAAAAACTGAAAAAAAAACAACCTCTAAGTCACAAATTATTTTACATTTTACCCACTCTTACCATGCTGCTCCACTGCATATCCCTTGGGCCCCTAATAGTTCCCAAACTGTTCATAAGTATAGATTTTCTGCTTTACTCTTGAATAGCATTAGCATCATTTATTTCAGAACATGCAAATATGGGGTATTCTCAATTTATGTCAGGGTTGTGCTCTAGAAATGTGAGAGTAATTCATATCTGGCATCAGTGGTGTAGCTCAGGGCTGGATTTACCATAAGGCACTATAGGGATGTGCCTACAGGCGCCTGATGATGGAAAGGCGGCTCACTCCCCTCCCCAAGTGCATCCATCCCTTCTTTCCTATGCAGAGTCCTAATGAGAGTGTGAATGAGATGTTACTCACCCAGGTCTCGGCATTACACTGAAAAGATCTACCTTTAGATCGGGGCACCTCTAGCTACCTAATACTGAAGATAGCTCTGGTTACCTAGCACTAAGGAGCACCTGTAGCTACCTATGATGGGCAAGGGAAG
Organism: Hyperolius riggenbachi; assembly: GCF_040937935.1. Lineage (NCBI taxonomy): Eukaryota > Metazoa > Chordata > Amphibia > Anura > Hyperoliidae > Hyperolius > Hyperolius riggenbachi. The sequence continues at coordinate 209,270,604 of NC_090646.1, read as the reverse complement.
TATGGGAGAAGTGACAGCTGGGCTAGCCAGCACACTTACGGTGCAGTTCAGTGGTGGTTTGTAGATTAATGTAGGACAAAGTGTAGGGTGCCAGAACATCTGTGTCTATAGGCTCCTGTGATGTAAATCTGGCTTGGTGTAGCCAGAGACTATTGGGCCTCATAGCAAAATTTTCATGGGGCCCTTAGAATTAGGCACTCTTGAGCAATGCCATCTGACCCTACCCCATGGATATGAGTTGACTGTGCATTTTACATTTCCATGCAATGTACACTGTGTATATTCCATGGGCACTGAAACAAAGTCAGAGGGTGGAGAAACAAAGTGAACACATCAAGTACCACCTGGGCCCCCTCTCCAGAGCCCCATAGCGGTAGCTGTGGCTGCTGTGGCTATTGCTACGCCCCTATCTGGCATATATTAATGGAAACATTTCCTCTGAAAACAAGGGAGACTGCCATAACTGTCCCTCACACATACAATAACTCTGACTACACCCTACATACGTGAGAAATGGGGCCTCTCTGAACATTAATACAGCTGTCTTTAAACACTGTTCAAACTGCAGGTCAGATTGTATTGAGAAGCCCTGCTAAGACTCTGAATGGGAGGTCAGAGGGATACAGAATCTCAGCGAATTGCTGCAGAGTACCAACTACCAAGGGGACTCTATACAACAACACATCCTTGTACCTTGATACACCTGTATGACTGTTATGCTAAAACGGAACAGGTAAAATTTGGTGCATACCGCGCCTCGTAATTCAGATACTGCATTGGGCCGCAGTGCAATCACAAGCCATGACGGCACCAGGTGAGTAATTTGGGCACAGGCATGTGCAACTGTACACAAACTCCGGCTAGCTGATTTCAGTGTCTTTTCAGCCACTCTAATTAGTGACTTTACAGCCGCTCGGGTCAATTGCAGCTTCACAACCACTCTAATTAGTGTTTTGCAGCTGCTCGGGTACATTACGGCTATATAACCGCTGTAGCTGATGTAATTAGTGGTTTTAAAGCTGCTCAGGTAAACTGCGGCTTCACAGCCTTGTGGCTGCTATAATTAGCAGCTTTAAAACTACTCAGGCAAAGTGCAGCTTTGCAGCCACTCTCAGTGACATATCACTAGAGGATGCAGAGCTTGCGTCCGCACCAGAGTCCCTGGACTAGAGGGGGCCTCCTTCATCCATCTTATTAGCTTTTCTTTGGTCCTATGCTGGTAATAGACACCTCTATATGTGCATTGCATAGTAGTAACTGTTTCCTTACTCTGGTTACACCTCTCTGAAACTGCAATTTTCCTTCATAGGTTTTGGGGCTTCATGTCAATATAGTGCTAGGGGCCCCATGTAAAACTTGCACTGGGGCCCCAAGCTCTTTAGTTACGCCACTGACCACTCTAATTAGCAGCTTAACAGTAGCTCGGGTAGGGGAGGGGGATTAGTGTTAGGCTTATAAAGGAGAGAGGTTAGTGTTATGAGTAGCTGGGGGGAGATTAGTGTTATGAGTAGATAAGGTAGTTAGCGTGATATTTAGTGGGGATGGAAGAGTATCAAATAAGAATGATAATTTGGCATTGATTAGTCATTGTTTCAAATCTGCATAGGATCTCAACATTTGGAGCTAGACATAAAGCTGCATACTATGTCACACCACCAGGGCTGTGGAGTCGGAGTCGGGGCAATTCTGGGCACCCGGAGTCGGAGTTGGAGTCGGAGTCGTTGATTTCATAAACTGAGGAGTCGGAGTCGGGAGTCGGATGATTTTTGTACAAAATCCACAGCCGTTAAGTATTAGACTAAGGAGTCGGAGTCGAGGAGTCGAAGTCGGGCCATTTTGGGTACCCGGAGTCGGAGTCGTGGTTTCATAAACTGAGGAGTTGGAGTCGGAGTTGGAAGATTTTTGTACCGACTCCACAGACCTGCACCCCACCGCGTCAAGAGCACTGACTAAAGTTCAAAATGGGGCTCTAGCAAACTGAAACAGTAAGGATGCATAGTATGCAATCCGGGCCAGTTCTAGACTTTTCGCTGCCTGACGCAAACTTGTGAGGATGCGCGCCCCACCCTCCCCCTCTGAATGGAATGATCGCACAGCACCCGAGACTTCTGCCTCCTGAGGAAGTCGCCTCATTTGGCATCATAGGCGGACAAGGTCTGTATGCAATCTTACTATCGATTTATTACAAACTAAACAACTACGGGGTCACTTAAAATATGTGAACAGAAAACCTCCTGTTTAGCTTCTTTTTTTTTTTTTTTTTTTTTTTTGCCATTTTAGACATTAGCATATACTTTTCCTGCTGCAGTGTACGTCATTTGGTATTCAGTATTTTATATTTCAAAGACATCCATCAGAAAAAAAATATCTGAAATCAGATTAATTTGGTTTTCTTACCTAAATCTTAGTATTTATGTTTAATACAGTGTTAAAAGTGCTTCTTTGCATTTTTTAAACACCTCTTTAAACTACCTAGACCTCTTCCACAGTAGATCCCACAGTGTAACGAGCTTCATCCCTGCAGACTGTAAATACAAAAGCAGACATTGTGTAGCTGCAGTGAAAGCAGAATATACTCTAGCAGAAAACTTAACAGCAAGAAACAATTTGGAATTTGGCGCATGGGACTGTCACCGAGTTGTGGCCAGGTCACCCCCTACACACAACAATGTTATTCTAACCCCAGTTGCTCTCACAGAAAGAAGGTTAACCTTGCATCTCTGGGTAAAGAGGCTGCTAAAAGCACAGTGATGATTGCATTACACATTTAACAGATGGTAAAGTTTTGCTGTCGCTTAAAGGTGAGTGTTGTTGCATGAAAATTACATTTCTAGCAGTCTATTTTTTTACAGCCCCAATCACTGAGGGGGTACTCAGGAATCTGACAACAATGGAGGAGTGATATTTGAGTACAGCACCCTGGAACCTGAACAATAAGTCCCATCAGCAACTCAGACCTGAAGATGTAAACATGTGATGGATTGCTAGCAACTCAATATGTTGTCTTTGTACTGCAGGACACAGGAGAGCACTCGTCAATGTGCTCCAACTCTCTGATCAAACATTTCAGCAAGGGAAATTATAACATCAGGCACGACTGTACATATTACTAAACTATGAAATTCAACTACATTGTCCTGTTACTCTGGCTTATTTGTTAATTATAATTCTTGCATTCTACTAAGAGTAGATAGTATCTGTAGTTTCATAGCTGTACTATCCCAGAAAAAAACACATTTATAAGTAGATAAATACTTGTTCCCACAAATGTATTGTGCTGTCCACATTTTGATTTCAGATACATGTATACAGTAAATAAAGAGAAAACTGTTCCAGGTATTTTCCTTCTGGACTGCCTCTGACTGAAGCCAATCCTGATGTCTTTTCCTCCCTTACACTTTTTTCTCCTGCCTGATATGGTGTATGTACTGCCAGCCCTCCTCCCCACTGATCTCTGTACTAGAAAGTGAACTCTCCTATCTAGATTGCTTTGTAAACACATGTGAGCACAGCATAGATCATATTTCAGCTTCTGCAGAGGGATGAGGTGTATTTCCCTTCTCAGCCTTATGTCACACTGAACTGCCCTCAGCCAATCAATGAGGAGCAATAATGTGGAAGGGGGAGACAACAAGTTTCCCTCTCCCTGGAGATATACCAGAATAGAGCCAGGCTGACTAAGATAAGATTTATTACAGCAGACACATTTATCATTGTATTGGAATGCTTGGAATGCAGGGTTAGGATGCAGATTACATACTAAACACAGAGTAGTGGGCAAATGGAATTTGATTTTATGGCTGACAATCCCGCTTTACAAAAACTGACAGACACTGTCTGCATTTTTTTATTATAAGGCTCAGTTCACATTATGACAAAGGACTACCAAATTGATTTTAACAGGTACCTTTTTTTATCCACTGGTTTCCATTTTGGTCCGCCCTTGTCATCCATTGTTGTCCATTAAAATCTATGCTGGGATTCATTTTCTGTCCATTTTAAGGGACTGGAGATGGCAATATCATACGCTGTCCAGGTTACAGATAAGATTTTTGCAGTTTTCTCCTAGAGATGGTGTGCACAGGCAACATGTTTATAATTGGAGTGGGCCTTGGCATACTCACCTGGGAACTTATGCACCCTAATTATTAGGTCCTACACTACATAAATGTAAAATTGTCCCTCAGAAAATCATTGCAGCCTTTATCCTGTCCTTCTTAAGTCTGATGTCTGGTCTGTCAACACATTTACAAGCAAAATAATCACTCGAAGTACAGTAAGTTGTTCCTGATTAACTTAATTTCAATATTACTTTTCTTACCTTAATTATATTATATTTTTGCTCTTTGGGAGCTTAAAAAAGTAACACAGATAAGGTAAAAACAGAGGAAAACAGGTAAAAAAGCTTTGTGAATCATGCCCAAAGTGAATTGAATAAGGGCCTATCCCTCTCTATAACATCACCAGGAGATTGAGTAGAATACTTAAACAAACAGTCAAAACAAAGGGCTAAGCATTTTGCTCAATTATGGCCTTTGACACTCTGGCCAATCATGGGGAGGGTGTAATAAACTTATATGTATGATAAAACTTCAGAAACCTACTACTATTGATAGAAATTGTTTTAATTGTTCTTTAAAATTTTGATTTTACAATTGATACGTGATGTGTGCTTTCTGTTTTCCTGTTTGACCCTTATAACTTATTGGACAGGTTTAGACTAAAGCAAATTAGAGCAATGCCTTGCTAGATTAAATTCTGAGTATTTCTGTTGTCAAAACCTTTGTCTCAAATTAGTTCAGCAGACTCACTCATGCTGTCCCCAATATTAGGATGCTCCCTCCCTAGACACCTGGCACTGTATTTGCGTTGGATACAATACAACAGAGCAGTAGACCCAGAGCAGTCCGGGTGTACTCAGGGCCATAGCCGGCCTTTGATATGAGCGACCGGAGCGGTCGCTCAGGGCGCCAGCTTCCAATGGGGCGCCTATAGCTGGTTACCTATACTGAGGACACCTACACCTGATTTCCTTTACTGAGGGCACCTATAGCTTTACTGAGGGCTCCAACACCTGGCTACCTTTACTGAGGGCTCCAACACCTGGCTACCTATACTGGAGGCACCTACGCCTGGCTACCTATGGGGGGGATGGAGACCTTCAACTTACTTCCTATACTGGGGGCACCTATGCTTGGCAACCTATATTGAGGGCACCTACACATGAGATCCTATACTGGGGACACCTATACCTGGCTATCTACCTATACTGAGTCTGAGGGCGTTTTTTCTTGGGGGGGGGCACTGCGGCTATAATGCGTGGTGCAAATTGTCAGTGCTGTGCTATAATTCTAAATGGCGGGAAGGCGGCTAACTGTCCCACTGATTGTTTTTATTAATATTCCTGAAAGGTTCTAGCCTTCATTTTTAAGTGTATTCAGGATAATGCACTCTTTCCATCCATTCGTGGTTATTAATAGTACTTTTTTCTATTATACATACGTGACACAGAGATCTGAGCATTCAATGTGATGTGTCACAACGTCAAAATGGTTGGGAACCCCTGTTCTAGGAGATATCTCAGGAGAAAAGGGGAATTGCATATGGGCCTGTGTGTGTATACGTGCGTGTGTGTATATATGGGAAGAGGATGAAGGGGGGGGGGGGCACAAAAATCAGGTTTTGCTCAGGGCGCTGTGAAACCTAAGGCCGGCCCTGCTCAGGGCCAGTCCTCAAGGCCCTCAAAAGGAATCAAACTAAAAACTAGAGCACCTGGCGCTCAGAAGCTAAAATAGGATCAATATGATCAAAAATAGCACAGTCTCACAAATGTCTATTTCAAAGAGGCATATATAGCAGCAGTAGTGCTTCTCCCCAACTGTAATGGGGTTAATCGTATAGTAGAACGTCCAGGCACAATGGCTTCAATTCATCAAGCATTACCGCATTCGGTAATGCTGAAAGCAGCTGACTTTACGGAGCACTTAGTAAAATGTTAATTCATCAAAGCAGTTACCGCATGAGAAGCTGACATTCCTGAGCAGAGAGATAAATTACCGACTTGTTCAGTGATTACCTCAACACATCTCAGTAAAATGTCAGCAAATGTTAGTTCATCAAGCTTACAGCATTTGATAACACAAGCTTACAGCATTCGATAACATGTGTGGTGATTATTTCCAGCTCTCCCCTGTCCATAACAAGCTTGGAATGCCTTCAGTGTAGATGTCTGTGTTTGACAGGAGCAGGCAGCTAATAGAAACCTCCCCTGTCCCCTGCAAGTGCTGCTGATAGGTGGGCCAGGCTTCTCCGGTGGAACAGACCCCCCCCCCCAGGCAGCCAGCAGGGAGAAAAGAATAAAAGCTATTTTCCAGGCACCCTTCTTTTCCAGGCACCCTTCGGTATGTAACCCCTTGAGTGCCTGTTTTAATATGCAGAGATGCAAGTGGGAGCTCGTGGCAAAATTACCTAAACAGGGAATGTGTAATGTTTCTCAGCAGTTCATCTAAGCTGTGGCAAGTAAATGGAAACTTAAGACTAATGAGACAGATTCAGCAAGAGCAGAGGCAGCACAACATGTATAAAGTGCACATCTATAGGGATGTCGGTGCTGCCTCTTTCCTATTGTAATGCCCTTACTGCACGGACCTCTTCGGTAACTTACCGAACATCTACCACATGAGTGAAAATATTGATGAATTAGCACACACAAGTGTAAAATACCGAATGCTGTATTTTAAGGACTTGGTTATTGTTATCGAACAGCCCTTGATGAATTGAAGCCAATATCTCTATGGGGTGTGTATAAAATTACCTCCCCAATATGGATAACGTCTTCTCTAATAGCATTCAGTCCGTCCCGGAGTGGGGAAGGTTTCTTAAGTGCAGCAAGATTCAAGGCTCGCGCGGAGACGCCAGTGTCGTCTCCCTCCGCATCCGCCGGTAGTGACGTCACCGCCTGCGTTCCAAGTGTCGGCTATTTCCTGGGTAAGGGAACACAGAGGAGACAAACTAATTGTGCAGACAAAAATAGAAGAGGTAAAAAGAATCGGCACTAGTTGCTGATGGCAAACAAATGGGGGTAGGTGGTTAGTTTGATGTGCCTCCGGACAGTAGATTCCACACATCGCCAGAAAAAGTACAAAGAATCCGGGCACCAACAATAGCAATTACCACGCTTTATTTCATCCCCACCAAAAAACAGATACAGGTGTAGAGGGCTGATCTGACAGCCGTTTCGCAAGCAAACACGCTTGCTTCCTCAGAGACTCTCGGAGGAAGCAAGCGTGTTTGCTTGCGAAACGGCTGTCAGATCAGCCCTCTACACCTGTATCTGTTTTTTGGTGGGGATGAAATAAAGCGTGGTAATTGCTATTGTTGGTGCCCGGATTCTTTGTACTTTTTCTGGCGATGTAATTGTGCAGACTGCGCCAGAAGTAGGTTACCTGCGCAATAAAGTCACACTTACGGACGGATTCTTGGATTTATTGCATATAATAAAATATTATCCCCATCCGGATTTCGGCCCAACGCCTTCATCAGGGTATTTGTGTTGCCATTATAAGTCTCTGATTTTATCTGTCAAGTATAACAAGAATAGAAATGATAGGTGCCCATACACACGTACACCACCACCACGACAAGTTCAGCTATCATGTCATGTACCTCTACAACAATATCAGTCCTTGCCTTATGCCCACCATTAACCAAGAGCCACCCTTACTGGATGGGGCATCTCTGTCCTATAGCAAATGCAGCTGTTATGTGTTCCCTATTAAACACGTACAGCCATTATATATCCCACCATATAACTTAAGCCATCATGTCCCTCCATAAAACTGCATATGCCACTGTTACATTACATAACTGTTTCAGCCCGTGCCAAGTGCAGTCCAGCCATCATGTGTCATGTGTTTCCCATATAATAAATTCAATCAGCCATCATATGTCAATGTGTAACAAATGCATCCATCATACTGATATTTCTAAGTGTAGCTTGATGTGTACCTCTTTTTCAAAGGCAACCATCGTGTGTTGTCCTACAACACATTCAGCTGTCATGTGCCCAGCTGTACCAAGTACAGCCATTAAACATATAGTAATAAAAATAAGTCCAGCTATCATGTACTCCCATATAATAAGTGTGGTCATCATGTGTCATCCTAGACTAAGTGCAACCATCATGTGTCCACATGTAATAAGTCCAACCATCATGTGTTCCCCATATTATAATTTTAGCCAGCAAGTGCTCACCAGTATCAAATGCAATCTTCATGTGTTCAATTGTGTTCATGTGTTCAATTTTCAAGTCAAGCCATTATGTGCTCCCATATAATAAGTCAGGCCATAATGTGGCACCCTATACCGAGTGTAGCCATCATGTTTCCTCATATAACAGGTTCATACTCATATGTTCCCCATATTATAATTTAAACCACTAAGTGTTCACCTGAACCAAATACAGTCTTCATGTGTTACCCTATAAGATGTCCATCCATCATGTGGCCTCCTGCACCACATACAGACACTCCTGACCCCCCCCCCCCCCACACACACACACACACACACACACACACACACACACACAAACTCACTTTCCCTCCCCTTGTTTTCATGAGATGCAGCATGACAGCACCATGAAGGGGCCAGACCTAAGAACCAAGCCATTGGGTAGTATGCCAGTCAGATAGATATTATACTCTGGTGTGCTTCCCTGTCAAAATTCTGTATGGGGGTGGCAGGGGGGGCAGGGGAGGAATCAGCAGTACTTAATAGCTGGGAACGGACGCAACAAACTCTTGGAGATAACAGGCAGTAATCAATGGGGAGGGAGGAATGGCATTCTAAAGCCCTGGGAAGAACTAAGGGCACTCCAAAGCAAAGGTTTTCTGAACTTTGCTGAAGTACATACATCCACTCCTACCAAAAGGTTTTCTGAGCTTTGCTGAAGTACATACATCCACTCCTACCAAAAGGTTTTCTGAGCTTTGCTGAAGTACATACATAAAGAGGCATAACTAGAATTCATGGGGCCCCCTGCAAAATTTTGATGGAGTTCCCTACATGCCCACACCACTTTCCTTGCCTCCCCTTGGTGCCCTTCAAGGCCTTGGGGCCCATCTCACAAGGGTCATAAAACATAAATAAATCTTCACACCCATAACAAGTGTAACCACAAAAACGCCTTATCTGAAGTATAGTCCCCTGTAGTGGAGGAACGGAAGGTTAGTAGTTGGGGCTCCCCACAGCTCTGGGCTGCTCCCCTGTAGTTATGCCCCTGCATACATCCACTCCTACCAAAAGGCTTTCTGAGCTTTGTTGAAGTAGGTACATCCAGCTACTTTCTATAGAACTTGTAATATGACGAGCAGTAAAATGCATAACTCAAAGTATGCCCTTATTTGGCTTACTGAAGCCTCTCAGGATCTGGAAGCATTGTACCAGACTCTAGAACTTTACAATAACAAACATATGCAAACACAGGACGCTCTCATTATATGTTGCAGAGATTTCAGAATATTACCTTTCACTGTATTTGCACTAATCTTTCATCAATTAAAGAGAAAAGACCAAGCAGATCTGGCCATGATGTATTGATTATGGTGATGGATAGATCGGTCCATCTCTCCCAGCCTCAAGAGATCTGTCCCTGTTATAGTCACTAAATGGACCGGGTAACCACTAAAAGTTAGTCATATTGTGTACCATTTACAGTATCATCTCCTAAAGTATAATGTTACCTAAATATTTAAAAAGTTATTAATCTGATTACATAATATGACTCTGTCTTAGCACAGAACACTGCAAGCACCTATATCATCTACTGAGCATATGCACAGTGAACTCATATAAAGGAGCAGGAGCCTGGGGTTCAGGGGGAAAAAAATATAATTCCTGTATACAAGCAAATTGGTTGCAGATGTTATGCAAAGTTTAAACTGAATTGGAAAACTCATAAACAATCATGCTGAAGTAGCAAAGCTTACAAGACTTACAGCTCAGTGTTTTTAACCTTTGGGTCACCTGTTTAAAATTCAGCCTAGTTAACTAATGGCTAAAGATTATTGCCATGTGAAAGGAATTTAAAAGCGCTGGTGGTCAGTTCTCAATTCAAAGTAAACAGCTTTAGGTGTTAAAAATTGCAGCATTAATGAGACACTAACAGCTATATCTGAAGACATGTAAAAATATACCACAATATGTTCCCAATGTCAATTGTCAAATCATTTACTTCAGCGCGTAGGTGTGAGGCCCATAACACCTCATAGCACGCCAGTAACATGGAATATTCTCCACATCCTATTAGTCTAATTACTTCTATGGGGTTTCCAGTTACTGATAACATAGCCTATGCATTGCAAACACTGACTATAACATTACACGTCCCTGCATCCATGGTTAACAAGACAACAGGACAGGCTACAAATGGCCCCCATGTTCCACAGACTAAAAGGAATCTGTTACCAACAAAATAATGCTTAGCTATATGACTGTGACTCATGGAATATTTAAATTTACCAAAATTCAGGATAAACGTTGACCTGGATTTTTAGTGGATCTGGCAAAATGAGGCAAAGAAATAATTGTTCTTGAATCGGGTAATCTGTTCATCCACATGGAAATTCAACTCAGGGATCTGAGTCTTTTCGACGCCGAGTTCTTACTAGTTACTTGAACGGTTCATTAATTTGGGCACAGATTGCACCTGATAATTTGGGCACCAGCATTGGCCCCTGTCTAAATTGCAGCTATGACAGTGAAGCAAATGAAATGTTGGTGCTGGAGTTCTGCTATAGAATATCCAAGCTCTGGCTCTCACAATTAGCGGCAGTAGCAGCGTGATGTGTTATGGAGCACAGCTGATATATACAGTAGTCAAACTCTATTTAGTGCTGAGAGTGGCAGTAATTTGCTGTGGAATACAGTTACTATTTAGCCAAATTCCATTTAGTAGCCTTAGCTGGTGCCAGAGTTATTTAGCAATGGTGAAAAAGAGAATAGCAGCGATAACTATGGAGGAAGGTTAGTGTTAGGTGCAGGTGCGGAAATTAGTGTTCCATGTAGGTGGGGAGGGTTATTTCATGTAGGTGGGCAGGGTTAGGGTCCTTTTACACTACATCATTTGCTGTCAGTTGTAACTGATGTGGGGAGAAAGCTGCCCAATGGCAGATCAGGAAACCCTGTAGGAATGCCCCTGGTAGGCGATTTTAAACAGGGAATTCCTCTCCCCTCTGTTTACCTCCGAGTTTGTGACAAATCTTGTCACTAAACTCGGCGGGCTTTAGCTATATCGGGGGAGAGCTGTGGTTGGGGGCACAGAGCCATGTCATTAGGCAGAGAACATTGCTCTGTGTCCCATCTGCCCCCTGAAGAGCCACCTCTGGTTCTCTTTAAGTGTTTAAATTCTATGAATGAGAATAAGTAGACATTTTCTCCATACCCACCACTGAATATTTGAAAATTGTCAGAACACATCACTAAGGCAGGGGTCACACTTGTCGGCTTTCGTGCGCGTTTTCTGCACAGAAAAACTGTTTTCAACTGAGAACTCATGTTAATCAATGAGCTAGGTCACACTTGAAGGCAGATTTCGCGCGCAGAAAAAAAACTGACATCTTGCGCAATTTGTCAGTTTTCTCTATAAATTACATTAGCTGCTGTAAGGCAGGGTCATACTTGTCTTTCAGTTTTCTGAAAAGTGTAGAAACTGAAAGACAAGTGTGACCCCTGCCTGAAGGAAAAGGTCCTCCGCTCCAAGAATAACTGCCTTTTGTTTTCAGGGGAAGAAGGGAGAATTTAATGAACTGTTGGTCTGTAGTACCCCTTTACCAGTACAGTATGTACAGTATATTTCACTCATTATTATCCAGGACTATAATGACTACGGTATAGTACAAAAAAACGAAAATCACATAAATTGTCTTTCAATTCTACTGACCCTACTTTAAGCCCCCTTAACCTAATATTTTAAATGCTTATTATATTGCATTTACATTAATTAGCTCAAATCCTCAAAGTTGTGTGCACTGCAGTTGGTACGTTCTGCAGTAAATATAGTTAACATTTTTGCCTGGCTGAGTCTTATAGTTCCATTTTAAGCTGAAAAGACAGTACAATTGTATTGGAGGGATGTCTGCCCAAACTGTTCCCCCTATCTTAGCATCGCCTACTTGAGATGATCATGAGGGAGCTACAAGAGCATCAGTAGCAAATCTCTCCCTGTGAGCACAGATCATCTGACCTCGCCCACCTGTTCCCTCTGTTGACAGTCTAATTATTTTGTTTGTCTTGTCAAGGACGGTTCAAGGGAGGTTGGTACCCTGGAGCAAAGGTTACCTCGGGGCCCCCTCCAGCAAATTCAGCTTCTACCCGGGGCCTCTGCACGATTTGAGGCTGCCAGACTCCCTCAAAGTTTCCCACCGCTTTGTAGTCCCCAGGGCCACTGCAGGATTATAACTCACCTGTCCCTGCTGTACTCCTCATCTTCCTTCCTGGCACTGCCTGACTCTTCTCAGTGACCAGGCACATGACTCATGTCATTATGCATACATGCGCCGAGTCACTGAGAAGAGGCAGGCAGCCCCAGGGATGAAGACAGAGAGCATGGACACAGAAGCATGCCGGGACAGGTGAGTTATAATCCTGGCTGCAGAAGCCCTGGGGAGCACAAGGCGAGCGAGAGACATTGGAGGGGTCCAGCAGCGCTCAAGGGCCCTGGGGCAATTTACCCATTTGCCTTAATTAACAAGCTGACACATCATTGCATTCCAGCGGTTCTGGAGGTGTGTTTAGCTTACAGGGACATCAAAGGGATTCAATGCCAAGCTGCTGCAGCAAAGCTAATAACATTTTGGGATGCATTAAAAGGGACATACAAGCTTGAAATGCTAGCATAATATTGTCCCTGTTTAACTCTCTAGTAAGGCCAAATCTAGAATATGGAATTCAGTTCTGGGCATCACATTACAGGAAAGATATTGCAGTTTTAGAGCAGGTGCAGAGACAAGCAACAAAACTGATATGAGGGATGGAAGGTCTGATTTACAAAGAAATGTTAGATAAACTGGGATTATTTAGTCTGGAGAAAAGACGCCTTAGAGGGGATCTAATTAAAGAAAACCTGTACTGAAAAAAGTTCCACTGGGGGTACTTACCTCAGTAGAGGAAAGCTTCTGGACCCTATCGAGGCTTCCCCCATCCTCCTGTGTCCCACGGCGGTCTCGCTGTAGCCCCCGGAACACACAGCCGACAATTTGTCGCGCTGTGCAATATTTACCTTTTCTGGCTCCAGCAGGGGCGCTGTTGTGGCTCTTCCCACGGAGATAGGCGAAAATAGCCGATCTCCGTCGGGTCCGCTCTACTGCGTAGGCGCGGGAGACTTGCGCCTGCACAGTAGAGCGGCCCGGCGGAGATCGGCTATTTTCACCTATCTCCGTGCAGAGAACGGATACTGCGCCTGCGCTGGAGCCAAGGAGGTAAATATTTACATCGCCGTCGCTCCGGGAGGATTTTCGCTGCCGCCGTGGGACTGAGGAGGAAGGGGGAAGCCTCAATATGATCCAGAGGCTTCCCCCACCCAAGGTGAGTACCCCCAGGGGAGGTTTTTTTCGTTACAGATTTTCTTTAACATGTATAAATACTTTAGAGGGCAATTTAAAAGCTTGGCGGATGAGCTTTTTGTCCCTAGGCTTTTACAGAGGACTAGAGGACATGATCTGCCCATGGAGGAAAAATGTTTTAGCCATTTATTTAGGAAAGGGTTCTTTACAGTAAGTGTGATTAAGATGTGGAATGCATTGCCACAGGAAGTAGTTATGGCAAATTCTATATCTGCATTTAAAGAGGGCTTAAATGCTTTCCTTGCATTGAAAGACATCCATGGCTATAATTACTAGGTAATGCCCAGTGGTGTTGATCCAGGGATTTTATCTGATTGCCATCTGGAGTCGGGGAGGAATTATTTCCCTTTTGGGGCTAATTGGACCATGCCTTGTAAGGGGTTTTCGCCTTCCTCTGGATCAGCAGGCATTTGTGAGGGAGCAGGCTGGTGCTGTACTTTATTTTCTGGTTGAACTCGATGGACGTATGTCTTTTTTCAACCCAAATTACTATGTAACTATATAATTTCCATATTCAGCAATGATGCATTGTGGGACACCTTAGACGCTCACTCCAATCGGAATAATTGCAGATATCTTCTCTTTTAAGAAGGCAAACTTCTGTTTTTTATTTGGATATGGGGTCAATTTTGAAAAGTACAGGAAATACATCAGTAACGTAATAGTATAATTCTCAGTGATATCTCTGCAAGTCTCTGTTTATTTATTGTGGCATTTCTATCAGCTTCTCCAGGATGGCAATGCTTATGCAGAGCACTCTAGCCAGCGGTAACACTTATCACTGCTTTAGAAATCGAAAAACACTTTCCATATCTATAATGGCAGTTATGAGATGGCAATAGGAGGAACCTCATAGTAAAGTTTGTCACAGCTGTGTTACTTATAAAATAAAGGCAACACATGGATATAATGTGGCAATAAATACACATCATCGTTACATTTTCACACATGCTATCAAATAATCCATATCCAAACTTGTTACTGATAACGATATTATATCTGAAATTGTATGAGACTGGTGCAAATATTTAATATATGGTAAGAAAGACAGACTATTCTTGAGACTTAATATGTAAACATCATATGGCACAGATAACTGGTAACTCAAAGATGCTATAAAAAAAAAACAAAAAAAAAAACTTAAAATAGAGAGTTTGTTTGCAGCATCTGGGAAGTAATTTTTAGTTCATTAAACTTTGACCTCTCTTTTCAGTTCTGATTACTTTTCCATTTGATTCCATTCAGCTACTGGAATCCAATTTATGACATCCAAGTACCATTTTCGCCCACATCTAATCTTCACAGGTATGTATCGTATTACAGTCTTCATTCAAAGGAACTCTGAAATTAAAGGAAGACAAAAATAACAGCATTGCAATCTAAAAATCTGGACTAAGTCAGTCACCCTTGAAAGAAATTTCTTTGCTAAACGTGTACTTGACCTTAACCCAAAACCTAAAACTAACTTCAAGAAGGTGCCTGTAGCAGCGTTTCTTACACTACCTCCTCTTCCCTGACTTAAACTGATAATAATGAAGTTCTGCTGAGCCCCAGCAGGTCACTTTAAGCGCAGCAGGTAGTTTAGGCACACAACATCCTGATGCCACAATACTAACAATGCATTTTAATGACTCATTGGTACCAGGTATATAATTTGGGTGTAGGCTACATCCAAGCTGTTTTGCAGCCATTGACTGGGAAAGGTTGAATTTCATCTGTGTATTCATTTCACTTAAAGGGGAACTGAAGAGAGAGGTATATGGAGGCTGCATGTTTATTTCCTTTTAAGCAATACCAGTTGCCTGGCAGCCCTGTAGATCCTCTGCCTCTAATACTATTAGCCATAGCCCCTGAACAAGCATGCAGCAGATCAGGTGTTTCAGACTTTAAAGTCAGATATGACAAGAATAGCTGCATGCTTGTTTCTGGTGTTATTCAGATACTACTGCAGAGAAATAGACCAGCAGGGCTGCGAGGCAACTGGTATTGATTAAAAGGAAATAAATATGGCAGCCTCCGTATACCTCTTGCTTCAGTTCCCCTTTAAAGATTAACAGTGAATCTGAATCACTTAAAGCAAACCTGAAGCGAAAATAAACTTATGAGATAATGAATTGCATGTGTAGTACAGCTAAGAAATAGAACAATAGTAGCAAAGAAAAGAGTCTCATATTGGCCTCGATTCACTAAACAGCGCTGCTGCAGTAGCGTGAGTTAACTTAGGAGTGGTATGCACGCTGCTTAGCGCGCCTTCCTTAGTTACGCACGCTCCTTTAAATGCCGGGTGTTGTGAAGTATCACAGCACCCAGCATTTAAAGGAGCGTGCGTTGCTATGTAAACAGTGCACATAACTAGGCATGCTACGCAGCACGACCGAGCGTAATGTGCATACCGCTCCTTGTTTTTAACTTGCTCTGCTGCAGCAGAGCTGTTTAGTGGATCGAGGCCTTTGTTTTCCAGTAGAAGAAGAGTTAAAAAAAAAAGTCAGTTATCTATGCAAAAGAGCTTCCCCGAGCTATTCGACCCACTGGGTAGAATATAGGCCTGTTTTCTACAGCACTTAAACAGCAAAAAAACAGTGAGAGACAGCATGACATTATGTCTTGCTGCAGGAAAGTTCAAAGAGTCATTATTTCTGCTGGCTTCTAAACTGCAAATGTGACAGAATGGTGCAATATTAAAAAAAACTATATAACTGAAAATACAAATATGAGAATCTTTTCTTTGCTTCTAATGTTCTATTCATTATCTGTGTTACGCATACAATTCATTATAATCATACGTTTTTTTTTTGTTTACTTCAGGTTTGATTTAACAATTATTCACCTAGTAGAGCCTCCGAGGAAGTTGTAAAATGGCTGAGAAACATGTTCGAAGCACTGTTGCAGGTGTTTAAATAAGACAGCACTAACATACATTGGTGATTCAAGTACTGACGCTATTAAAGATATATGGGTGGTAACTCATGTAAAAAACTATTGCCAATCTCCCCCCCCCCCCCCCCAACCTTAAATTAATAGAGGTGGGTATTTTTTTTTGGGGGGGGGGGGTAGTCAAGTGTACCCACACACACCCTGGGAACAACCAATTTGTACCTTACATGCAAAAGAATTGGCCTGGGGAAGCCCTTTAAATCAGGGCATAGATTTATGTTCATAAGTTGAACTGGATACATCTCCAATCTGTTGACATCTTTTTGCAGCTGACATGTAACATTATGGGATTAATTCACAAAACTTATATTATGAACGAATTTCTATAACTTATTTTTCACCTTATCTTTAGTATACTGTATAAACTCACATATAAGCTTACCCGCGTATATGCCAAGGTACCAACTTTTCCCCCAGAAACCAGGAAAAAGTTATTAACTCATGTATAATCCCCCTCCCCAGTATAGCCCCCTCGTCAGTAGCCAGATGTGCCCCCAGTACAAGTCAGCCCCCCTCCCCATAGACAGATGTGCCCCAAGGATGATACAGCTGTTTCTCAAGACACCACTAGATGGTGTCATAGATATGAGACACAGCGATTGCCACACAGGAAGAATCCCCAAGAATCCCCAGTCATTGCACTGCTGATATGCTACTGGCACGCTCCACTCCACAGGTAGTCTTGAGTAGTGCACTCTGTTTACCATGTTGCAGGGGATGGGGGCACAGGCACAGAAGGGACCCAGCTGGCAATAGCAGGATCACTAGTGCACGATCCTTACGCTCCTCTGTCAGTAACAAAACCTGCTCCACCATCCGTTCTGCTCCACTGACTTGCATATAAGCTGTGTGATATGCGGGGTTTTGGGGATCAATGCAACCACAGGGAGGCAGCCGTAAAGTTTCAAAAACACAGTCTATTTATTGCTTGTCAAACCAAAACTGGCTTCCTGCCAGCAAACAAAACAGCAGTTTATCTTCAGCAGTAAGGCAACAAAATAGATTCTCTTCAGTACAACATACACAATACAGTCCAGCACCCTTGCATGGGTACTCTTTACCAGTCTGAAGAGGTCTTTGTAATCCACAGGTCTCTGGGCAGTACAGCACAGACTCCAGCCTTAGCTCACATATCCTCACAGCTCACAAACTGACTCAGGAAAAAGCCAACGCCCAGTGTGAGACCTGTGCATTTATAACCTCTCCCACCAACCTTCATTGTCCAGCCCCCCTTGCTGGGAGGAATAGATGGACCCACCCAACCTTACATCTATTCCAGGATCCAGGCCCTGGGAAAAGAAATAAAAGATTTTGGCAACCTGCTGGTTACCAACAAAACCCTGGATCCCTATTTCCCAGCATTGGGGCTGTCTAAAAAAAACACACATGAAAAGCTGGTGATATATATCGCCCATCCAGTACCGATCCCTGGAGTCCTGTACATATCCCCCCCCCCCCCTTTGCCTCAACCCAGAGGAAGTGGAGGCACCTTGGGAAACCATACAGTGTACACGGGAGAGGGCATCAGCGTTTTGATGCAGTCTCCCGGGTCTATGCTCTACCATGAAGCTGAACTCCTGGAGAGCAAGGAACCATCTGGTCACCCTGGCATTGGTGTGTTTATTTTTTTTCATCCATGTCAGAGGGGCATGATCAGAGACGAGGCGAAATTTTCTGCCTAGCAGAAAATACCTCAGGGAGTCAAGAGCCCATTTTATGGCTAAACATTCCCGCTCCACGACTGCGTAATTTCTCTCCGCTGCTGTCAACTTTCGACTAAGGAAAACAACGGGATGTTCTTCCCCATTGATTTCCTGTGACAGGACTGCACCCAGTCCTACATCAGATGCGTCCGTCTGGACAACAAATTCCCGGGAAAAATCTGGTGCTACAAGTACTGGGTGCTGACATAACGCAGACTTTAATTTCTGGAAGGAGTATTCTGCACCTTCATTCCATTTCACCATGACTGATTTGCGACCTTTTGTCAAATCAGTCAAAGGGGCAGCCAGAGTGGCAAAGTTGGGTACGAACCGCCGGTAATACCCGACAAGGCCTAAAAACGCCCTTACCTGTCTCTTTGTAAGTGGGCGGGGCCAACTCTGTATGGCCTCAATTTTGTTAAGCTGAGGCTTCACCAATCCCCTACCAACAGTGTACCCCAAGTACTTAGCTTCCTCCATCCCGATGGCACACTTCTCGGGGTTTACAGTGAAACCCCCTGACCTAAGGGAGTCTAAGACTGCCTGTACTCTGGGCAGGTGAGAGTCCCAATCTGTGCTGAAAATGACTATGTCATCAAGATAGACGGAAGTGTACTTCTGATGGGGGCGAAGTAATTTATCCATAGCCCTTTGAAATGTGGCTGGGGCGGTATGCAAACCAAAAGGCATCCTCTTATACTGAAAAAGGCCATCCGGGGTGGAAAACGCGGTTTTTTCCCTAGCTCCTGGGGTTAGGGGTACTTGCCAATACCCCTTTGTTAAATCTAGAGTGGTAATGAACCGGGCTGGACCTAGCTTCTCTATCAGTTCATCTACCCGGGGCATGGGGTAGGCATCAAACTTTGAAACCTCATTCAGTTTTCGGAAATCATTGCAAAATCGCAGAGTTCCATTTGGCTTTGGGACCAATACAATTGGACTTGACCACTCACTCTGCGATTCCTCAATGATGTCCAATTCCAGCATCTTTTTTATCTCATCCGAGACAGCCTTCCTGCGGGCTTCTGGGATGCGGTAGGGCTTGACACATACCTTCACACCTGGCTCAGTAATGATGTCATGTTCAATGACATGAGTAATACCTGGCAATTCTGAGAAAACTCCCCTATTTCTCTGTAAGAACTCTTTAACCTGTTGAACCTGAGGAGTGGACAACGTTGCTGACACTTTTATGTGTTCCAGCCCAACTTTGGGCTCAGAGCTTGTACTTGCCAGGGCAGGCTCTGGTTCCCAATCTCTGCAAGGCTTCAACAAGTTCACATGGTAGATTTGGTATGGCTTCCGTTTCCCTGGTTGGTGCACCCGATAGTTTACTTCACCTACTTTTTCTACCACCTCAAATGGCCCTTGCCACTTGGCCAGGAACTTGCTCTCCACAGTGGGTATCAAGACGGCCACCCGGTCTCCCACTTGAAACTGACGAACTCTGGCCGACCTATTATATACCCTCCTTTGTGCCTCCTGAGCACTCTGGAGATGCTCCCTGACCAAGGGCATCACTTTATCAATCCTGTCACGCATTAAGGAGACATGTTCCACAACAGTCTTATGTGGAGTGATCTCATTCTCCCAAGTCTCCTTTACTATGTCAAGCAATCCACGGGGTCTTCGACCGTACAGCAACTCGAATGGTGAAAACCCAGTGGATGCTTGAGGAACCTCTCGTATAGAAAATAACAGGGCTGGTAGCAAACAGTCCCAATCCTTACCATCCACTTGCACCACCCTCTTTAACATGGACTTAAGGGTTTTATTAAATCTCTCCACCAATCCGTCTGTCTGTGGGTGATAGACAGACGTCCGCAGCTGTTTGATTTGGAAAAGCTTGCAGAGGTCTGCCATCAATCTAGACATGAAAGGGGTGCCCTGATCAGTAAGGATTTCTTTGGGGAACCCAGTCCTGCTGAACATATGAAATAACTCCCAGGCAATAGTTTTAGAAGCTGTATTCCTCAGGGGTACTGCTTCTGGGTACCTAGTGGCATAATCCAAAACCACTAGGATATACTGATGACCTCTAGCTGATTTAACTAGGGGGCCTACCAGGTCCATCGCAATGCGCTCAAAGGGCACCTCAATTATGGGAAGTGGCACTAAGGGGTTACGGAAGTGAGACACCGGAGCAGTTAATTGGCATGTAGGGCAGGAAGCACAATACCTCTTAACATCAGACTTCAACCCTGGCCAGTAGAATCTGTCAGCAATTCTTGCCTCTGTCTTTTCTGCCCCTAGGTGTCCCCCTAATACCTCATTTGTGGGCCATTTCTAGGACTATCTTTCGGTAGGGCTGAGGAACCAGTAATTGTTGCACCACCTCTGAGCGCCCCTGAGTGACACGATATAACAAGTCAGAATCCATAGAGAAGTGGGGGTACCTCTGCTCAGCTCCAGGCTCCTGTGGTACCCCATTCACTACAGAAACCTGTTCACGGGCGTGAACTAAAGTGGGATCCCGCATTTGAGCTGTGCCAAAGGCCCCTCTAGATACATCTAGACCTGGACATATGAGATTGGGGAAGGCTTCCTCCTCCTCCTCCCCAATCATCACCTGTAATGGGGAAATTTCCTCATCCTCAGAGGATAACACAACCTCTTGACCAACCTCACTTACGTCATTCGAGGTTGACAGTTCCTGCCGGTCTAGCCTAGGAACCGGGGAAGTGTCGTTTACATCATCACAACAACCCACATCATTTAAGACATTTTTGGACATTCCCCAGAGTTCCTGAAACAAAGGAAAGTCACGCCCTATTATCAAATCATACATTAGGGAAGGCACCACCCCTACTTCATGAGTCACACGTCCACAAGCAGTGGAGACAGAGATTGACACCAGGGGGTATGCCCTAGTGTCACCGTGTATGCAAATGACCCGGAGGGTCTTTCCTGCTGGTTCAGTTTTCCTCACTAGTCGGGCATGTACCAGAGTTACCATGCTCCCCGAATCTAGTAAGGCATTTACAGGCAAGTCATTAATTAATGCAGCACACTCAAACTGCCCTTCATACACAGGACATGCAGTGCAAGCTAACTTTGCAAAGAAAGAAACACGGCGAGCAGCATCACACTGCATTGGCACTTCCTGCAAGGGGCACTGAGCCCTAGTATGTCCCCAGGCCTGGCACTTCCAACACTGCACAGGGCCAGCTTTCCTGGGTAAAATAAATGCCTGAGGATCCTCACGGCTTCCAGGCCGCATGCCCAGATCAGGATTCTGTGGAGGTCCTTCCTTATATACGGTGGATGGCTTTGTCCTCCGTGTAGCAGGAGAGTCCCGGTGTCTGGTAGGTCCCAGCAACTCCTCCACAACAGTGAATCTTTCCACCATGTCGACCAGCTGATCTGCAGACTGGGGATCCCCGTGGCTGACCCACCGCTGCAATGCACCAGGAAGGGACCTCAGGTATCGGTCCATGACAATGCGCTCCACCATCTGGGGTCCGGTCAGGGTCTCCGGCTGTAGCCACTTTTTCACTAGCTGGATTAAATCATGCATTTGGGATCGAGGTGGCATATCCGGAATATACCTCCAGCTGTGTACACGCTGTGCTCTGACCGCTGTGGTTACGCCCAGGCGGGCTAAGATCTCTATCTTGAGGGCATCATACTCCTTAGCCTTTTCTGGTGGTAGGTCAAAGTAGGCTTTCTGTGAGTCCCCAGTTAGAAAAGGCGCTATGATGCCTGCCCACTGCTCTTTAGGCCACTGCTCCCGCTCTGCAGTTCTCTCAAAAGTGGTTAGGAATGCCTCAACATCATCAGAGGGTGCAAGCTTTTGCAGGAAATGACTAGCCCGGATGGAGGTCTGGTTACTAGGGGCAACAACAGGTTGACTCCGCCCCTGAGATAGCTGCTGCACTGCCTCGGCCAGCATCTTGGATTGAGCCTCTGTGGATTTCCGCAAGGCAGTTGCTTGCGCTTCAGTAGTCTCTCGGAGCGCTGACAACTGTGCCTCCGTTGCTTGCTGCTGTACTGCCATGCTTTGCTGCAACTGCACGGTAGCTAAGGCCAGCTGTCGCACTAACTCCTCCATTGCAAGTATGATACTGGCCCTTTAAATGTCAGTTTTTCAAAAAGAAAAAAAAAATTTTTTTCCTCTCTTTAACGGCTTGCCCGCATCCTCCACCACTTGTGATATGCGGGGTTTTGGGGATCAATGCAACCACAGGGAGGCAGCCGTAAAGTTTCAAAAACACAGTCTATTTATTGCTTGTCAAACCAAAACTGGCTTCCTGCCAGCAAACAAAACAGCAGTTTATCTTCAGCAGTAAGGCAACAAAATAGATTCTCTTCAGTACAACATACACAATACAGTCCAGCACCCTTGCATGGGTACTCTTTACCAGTCTGAAGAGGTCTTTGTAATCCACAGGTCTCTGGGCAGTACAGCACAGACTCCAGCCTTAGCTCACATATCCTCACAGCTCACAAACTGACTCAGGAAAAAGCCAATGCCCAGTGTGAGACCTGTGCATTAATAACCTCTCCCACCAACCTTCATTGTCCAGCCCCCCTTGCTGGGAGGAATAGATGGACCCACCCAACCTTACATCTATTCCAGGATCCAGGCCCTGGGAAAAGAAATAAAAGATTTTGGCAACCTGCTGGTTACCAACAAAACCCTGGATCCCTATTTCCCAGCATTGGGGCTGTCTAAAAAAAACACACATGAAAAGCTGGTGATATATATCGCCCATCCAGTACCGATCCCTGGAGTCCTGTACAGCTGGTAACTTTACACCACATTTATGGTTCACTATTTGTGTCTTTGAAAGTTTGTGCACTTAGTAGGAAGCATTCTCTTTCAGGGTCACTCTCAGTGGTATGGCATCCATCCTCCTTTCATGTTTTCCATATCCTGAGCTTAAAGGGATCCTAAATTGAGAGGGATATATTTACATTTTTATTTAATTTTAAACAATACCAGTTGCAAGGCAGTCCTGCCTCAAGCATGTTTAGCCATAGACCCTGAACAAGCATGCAGATCAGATGTTTCTTACAAAAATCTGACTGGAGTAGCCACATTCTTGTTTCAGGTGTGTGATTCAGAAAAAACTTCTGCAGCTAAAGAGATCAGCAGGGCAGCCAGGCAACTGGTATTGTTTAAAATGAAACAAACATGGTAGCGACCATATATCACTCGCTTCAGATTCCCTTTAAAAAGTATCTCCAGTTTGCTGAATAATAAATTTACTGTGTATCTTATATTAAGATAATCGTAAATTGCTAATAAATCCCAAGATCATCTAATGAGGGACATGCATTCCAAAGCATCGTTTAATAGTTTAGGATAACGTGAATTTAAATTTTATTTACTTTTTCTTTATAAACATGTTGGTGATATTTTTTGTTTTTAGAATATTATACATAGAGAGCTCAGTATACCTAATGCACACAAAATATGAGTCAGCATGACAAAAATGGATAAATGAAGTAACTAAATACAAAGCTATGTTGTAATTGTAGTAATGGTTTATTTCCGCTAGATGGCACCCTCACTCTTACACAATACAGTCACATAGTTTCAAGCAAGTGACTACACAAACTAACAGCTATACACTTTTTTTTATCCTTTTTAATACTGTACTACCATACCATTCTTTAATACATCTATATTTAGGTACATATTCAAGCATTAAGAGAGCATACATGTGATATACTGTAATCAGGGCCAGTTCTAGACTTTTTGCCGCCTGAGGCAAACTTGAGAGGATGCAACTCCCCCCCCCCTCCATAGGTAACCTGGAGGGTAGAGTGGCCAGGAAGGAGGAGCAGCGGGCACAGAGGTTGGGGGGATGTCAGATCCCCCCCTCCCTCACCTGGGGCTCCCCCATCCCCCCTCCCCCTCAAGCTATTTTAGGTAAATTTAAGTCGCTGAGCAGCGAGCAGGTAAGCAATTACGTACTTCCTTGCTTGCGTTCCACCACTTGCCAAGTCACTTCCTGCAATACCGCCCACTGTACTTTAGTGGGCAGCATTGCAGGAAGTGACGCAGGAAGTTTTCAAACGCAAGTAAGGAAGTAGGTAATTGCTTCCCCGCTCGCTGCCTTAAATTTACCTAAAATAGCTGGAGGAGCGTGGACGAGTAGCCCCAGGTGACCACCCCCCCCCCCCTCCCCACCTCTGTGCTCACTGCTACCCCTTCCTGCAGGGCCAGGCTGAGGCAGAGGCAAAAGAGGCTCCAGCCTCAGGGCGCAGTGTAGGAGGGGGCACACAACTCACACAGCTATCATTCCCCTATTGTGTTTGAAGCAGAGAGAAATGAGGAAGGGGATACTTGGCAGTAACTGCAAGCCAGATAACTAGAGATTAAGGTGTTGGGGACCCTGGGGAGACTCTTATTCTAATAGCAATCAGTGTGTGACGGCTGGGGTGGGAGGGATGGAGGGGCGCACTTTGGTGTCTGAGCCTTGGGTGCTGGAGGACCTTGTCCCGGCTCTGCCTTCCTGGCTGCTACCCCTTCCAGCTGCCCCCCCCCCCCTCATTTCCACTGTCTGAGGAACCCCCCTCACAACTCTTCATGAGCGACCCGGAGTTGACTGTAATCACAACAGTTTTTTATTATTATTATAGTTTTGTCATTTTTGCTATGTTTCGTAAATTCTCCGCTATGTTTTTGGAAGGTTTCCATCTTTTCACTAATTGTTAGTAAACAAATTACACACTTCATAAAATACTATTTCTCATTGTCACTTCTGGTTAGGGTAAAGATGGTAATGGGTGATTATGGTAAAGATAAGACAATATTGGTCTGGTAAGTTAAGGTGCCCATACATTAGAACGAGTATGGGCAGATTCGACCAATAGACAAATTTATCTCTAATTGAATCTGATTAGAGATAAATTTGTCTCTAATCGAATCTGCCCATACACTACAGGCCGATTCCCGTCCGATTTCAGTATGAAATCATCAGGGAATAGGCTGAGCTGCCGCTGTCCGCCCCCCGCTGCCCCAAAAATGTACAAATGTATGGGATGTAGTGCATTTAAACATTACCTGTCCTGTAGCAGCTTCCGCACAGTGTCCGTCCATCTCGCTGGGTAACAGCCGCATACACGCTAGCGGCGCATAGCATCTGACGTCAGCCACTATGCGCCTTCGTGACGTCAGAGCGCCGCCGGCATGAATGCGGATCGCGGAGATCAGGCATGGTCGGAATAGCCCATTTCCGGCACAATTCCGGCACCATAGCTGGGATTTGAACCCAGGACCTAGTGTGAAGTAGGTATGTGTCTTAACCTCTAGACCAGGGGTCTCAAACTCAATTTACCCGGGGGCCGCAGGAGGCAAAGTCAGGATGAGGCTGGGCCGCATAAGGGAGTTCACGTGTCCCCGCCGCAAAACGAGGGCTGCAGAGCCCCCAAATTGCCCCGGGGGCAATCCGCCGGCATTTCCTGGAAGGGGCAGAGCTTTCAGCTTCAGCTCTGCCCCTCCTGACGTCAATCGCGGCAGATCGCCGCCTCTGCCCGCCCACTCTAAACATAAAAAAAAAATTTGGGAAAATAGGAAAAAATGCCAGGAATCTTCATACAGCCATATTACGGCTGTATAGCGATACCTGGCCAAAGCGCTGCGGCTGCGTATGGACCCCCTGGAAACTCTGTCAGGAAATGTATTGCTCTTTCTTTTGATACATGTAAAATTACACTACCGTTAGGCTTGCTACTAAAAGTGACATTTACCGCATTTAAAAGTATACTATTTTCCTTCGAAACTTTAAAATCGATTTTCTCAAAAACTATAAGGTCTTTTTGAAAAATTGTTTTTTCCTCTTATTCCTAATGATCTCCTTAACATATCCTGCAAATTTAGGGTTTCTAGCATTTAAGGTGGATTTGCTATTAACCATTAAAGTCGGCGGGTTTTTAAATGTGTATTTTTTTCCTTTGCAACTTTAAAATCGATTTTCTCAAAAACTATAAGGCCGATTTGAAAATTTTTTTTTTCCTCTTGTAGCCACTGGGGGCCCCTACAAGCTCTGGGGCCTTGGGGCCACAAAATATTGTATCGCGGGCCGCAAATGGCCCGCGGGCCGCGAGTTTGAGACCCCTGCTCTAGACCATGACCCACACTACATGCTAAAGCTGGCGGTAGCATAAACCATACTTCCATTATGATCAATTCGATAGAAAAAGTAGCATGATTAAGGATTTGTACTTTTTGAAAAGCATGCTTATATACCAAAGCTGGGATTTGAACCCAGGACCTAGTGTGTAGTAGGTATCTGTCTTAACCTCTAGACCATGACCCACACTGCATGGTAGTAGGTACCTGTCTTACCCACTAGTAAGGCTGAGGCTGGAGAGGCTGCAGCCTCAGGGCGCAGTGTAGGAGGGGGTGCACAATTCATTCAGCTGTCATTCCCAATTGTGTTTGAAGCAGAAATAAATAAGAAAAGGTGATACATGGCAGCGACTGCAAGCCAGATAAGTAGAGATTAAGGTGTTGGGGGTGGGGGGGGGGGGGGGGGTGGGGGCCCTGGGCCCATTATGATCAATTCGATAGAAAAAGTAGCATGATTAAGGATTTGTACTTTTTGAAAAGCATGCTTATATACCATAGCTGGGATTTGAACCCAGGACCTAGTGTGTAGTAGGTATCTGTCTTACCCTCTAGACCAGGGGTCCCCAAACATTTTGGGTTGAGGGCCAGGTCAACATACTTCAGACCGCTGGGGGGCCGGACTAAACATAAAATGATGTAGAAGTCTTTGCGGACCAGACAGTGAAGCATACCCAGGTGACAATCTGCAAGCCAATTAGACAGCAGTGTCACCTGATGTGGAATTTGATTGGAAACCAGCAAAATTTCTGCTTTCTGGCTTCCATGTGGATGGGGGGTGCTGCACTGCTATTCCATATGTGGACCACCAATATTTAAAGATGTAGCTGACTGCATTTATAAGCAATACATTTTCTGTGTGGGGGGCCGGTAAGAAAGCCTTAGGGGGCCACATTCGGCCCGCGGGCCTTAGTTTGAGGACCACTGCTCTAGACCATTAACCACACTCAGGGCCAGGCTTTAGCATGTAGTGTGGTCAGAGGTGGGACAAGGTCCTTCAGCACCCAAGGCTGAGACAGCAAAGTGCGCCCCCCCATCCCTCCCACCCCAGCTGTCACACACTGATTGCTATTACACTAAGAGGTGCCCCAGGGCCACCCAAACCCCCACCCACCCACCCCCGACACCTTAATCTCTACTTATCTGGCTTGCAGTCTCTGCCATGTATCACCTTTTCTTATTTCTTTCTGCTTCAAACACAATTGGGAATGACAGCTGAATGAATTGTGCACCCCCTCCTACACTGCGCCCTGAGGCTGCAGCCTCTCCCTTACTAGTGGGTAAGACAGGTACCTACTACTATGCAGTGAGGGTCATGGTCTAGAGGTTAAGACAGATACCTACTATACACTAGGTCCTTGGTTCAAATCCCAGCTATGGTATATAAGCATGCTTTTCAAAAAGTACAAATCCTTAATCATGCTACTTTTTCTATCGAATTGATCATAATGGAAGTATGGTTTATGCTATGTCAGCTTTAGCATGTAGTGTGGGTCATGGTCTAGAGGTTAAGACGCATACCTACTACACACTAGGTCCTGGGTTCAAATCCCAGCTATGGTATATAAGCATGCTTTTCAAAAAGTACAAATCCTTAATCATGCTACTTTTTCTTTCGAATTGATCATAATGGAAGTATGGTTTATGCTACCGCCAGCTTTAGCATGTAGTGTGGGTCATGGTCTAGAGGTTAAGACAGATACCTACTACACACTAGGTTCTGGGTTCAAATCCCAGCTATGGTATATAATCTGTTTTGAAATTCTGCAATTCCCTACTGCATGATATGGATGGATGGATGGATGGATGATGGAGAGAGAAGAGATTGATTTTTGTGTTATTCCGGAAAATTCCATCGGAATTATAAAATTTCCGCGGAATTCCGTTTGAGAGGCATAGGAATTCCGATTGACTACCGGAATCGGAATTAACCTAATTCCGGCCGTAATCACGGAATTTATAATTCCGCGGAATTTTCCGAGCATCCCTAGCGGAGATGGACGGAAACCGCATGGAGGCTAACACCGGACAGGTAATGTATAAATGCACTACACACTGCATACATTTATACATTGCGGCGGGGGTTTCGTCATCTCGTCACTCGTTCGCAAATCGGCCGCTGTACCACCACGCACCCGACCAACCAGCCTCGGCCCGAAATTTCCAACATGCGCGATCAACTGTGCCGCCAATTTCTGTCCCGAAATTGGTCGCTTTGTCAGTCGGGCATGCACTTGACAGCACCAATTTTCATCCAATTTGATTATAATAATCGAATTGGATGGTCGATTGGATGGTTGGTCGCCTAGTGTATGGCCCCCTTTAAAGCTGTAGTTCAAGTTTGTTTGCTTAGGTTTTGTAATGGATATTGTGTGGCAGCCTTGGGGAGGAAGACGGATGCACACAGACTGTTGGAGAAATGTGCCAGCCAGACAGGTGAGTTTGCTTCACTGAGAATACTTTGCAGGGGCTATAGTTCACTTGGGGGAAGCCTGGGGATCCCACTAGCCACTCTGGGACCCTGAGGGAACACCTAATAGCATTGGGGTGGGGAGACCGGGGGGGGGGGGGGGCTGTCAGCCAGATTTGGAGCCCTGGGCAATTGCCCAGTTTGTCCCATGGAAAAACACAAGCCCTGCCTACAGGTTTTTTATGTTTGGAGTTATCCTTTCATTCTGTCCCTGCTTGATGTTTAAAGAGAATCTGTACTCTAAAATTCTTACAATAAAAAACATACCATTCTCTTCTTAATGTTCTCCTGGGCCCCTCTGTGCTGTTTCTGCCACTCCCTGCTGCAATCCTGGCTTCTAATTAACAGTTTTAGGCAGTGTTTACAAACAAAAGACATGGCTTCTAACCAGAGTATGATAGGCTGAGAACAGCTTACTGTGTGACTCATGCAGAGCTTGGAGAGGGTGTGTAAAGCTTCTGCCAATGCCAAGCAGTGCTGCACATTCCACACATTCCAGCCTGAGCCCGACAGAGCCGACAGAGGAAAGAAATTTTGTTACAGAGTCTCTTTAAAGTCATTGGGACTTACCAAAGGAGAGGGAAGGCTTGGAGTCCTAATGAGTCTTCCCTCTCCTCTCCTGATGCCCTCGTTTCAGCGGCAGCTCCTCCGTTCAAATCCCCTGCTGCGGAGGAGTTCGAAGTCTTCAGGAGCTGAGTCCCCCCGAAGACAGGTGGCTCCGTCCATACTGCGCATGTGGGAGTGCACAAGAGAGATACAACAGTTTCTGTTCTGAAAGTTTGCTATTTACTCTCAGTGTCCTTGCCCTGTTATTGCCCTGTTGACTCTCCCAGTCTACTAGTCTTAGGGCCCTTTTACACTTAGGGCCCGTTTCCACTAGGAGTGGTGCCATGCGGCTACATAGCCGCATCGCACCGCGTGTATGCTGAAACACATGCACAGCAATGGAAGAGTTTCCACTGCGTGCATGTTGTGCGGAGCGGTGTGGAGCAATCCAAGAATCTTCTCGCATGGCCACATCCGACCGCAGCCGCGCCCCATCTCTTCCAATACACTTCCGCATCGGAAGATGCGGAAGTGATGCGGTCGGTGGCAGAAGTGATGCGATGCGGCTAGGTAGCCACATCGTTAAGTAGTGGAAACGGGCCCTTAATCAGTTGCTCTCAGTTATATCTGAAAGAAAACTGATTTTCAAAGTAATGCCCATGTTTTCCTATGGCACCTTTCACACTTAAAGAAACTATGAAGCGACTTTAAAAACAGATTTTTACCTTATATTCTACATGGGCATGTTTGCCCCAGCTAAAACGCCGCTCCCCCGCGGCAGAACGAGGGATCTTTACCCCCCAAATCCCCTCCTGCAAAATCCACTACCAACTTGGTCGTAGATTTTGCTCTTCCTGGAGGCAGAGCTAATGGCTGTAGCTCTGCCTCCATGCGCGTCTATCAGCGGCAGATCTCCGCCTCTCCCCCGCCCCTCTCAGTGAAGGAAGACTGAGATGGGCAGGGGAGAGGCGGCGATCAGCGCTGACAGACGCGCTGAGAGGCAGGGCTGCAGCCATTAGCCCTGCCTCAACAGGAAGCAATTTCCGGACACCACAGAGGGGATTTGGGGGGTAAAAACCCCTCATTCTGCCGTGGGATAGCGGCGTTTTAGCAGGGGCAAACATGCCCATGTAGAATATAAGGTAAAAAGCTGTTTTTAAAGTCGCTTCAAACTCTCTTTAACGCGTTTTAACTGAAATCTTTTTCACAATGCACTGCTATGGAAAAAACGCGTACTAACGCGTACCAATGCGCACTAACGCGTATTAATGCACACTAACGCACATCAACTGAGTAAGTGTAAATTGGCCCTTAGTGAGTCCCTGAGCTTGTTAAAATTAGCTTTTTTTAAAATTCATAGCTTCAGTTGTCCTCTTGTTCACAACCCTGTTGAGTAGTAGGGAAAACGTTGACATATTATGGTCACTATTTCCCAAATGTTCTCAAACTTGAACATTATGCTCGGAATACACGGTTCGTTTCTGCTGTGCGTTT
Source organism: Hyperolius riggenbachi (assembly GCF_040937935.1). NCBI lineage: Eukaryota > Metazoa > Chordata > Amphibia > Anura > Hyperoliidae > Hyperolius > Hyperolius riggenbachi. Next base: position 209,239,758 of record NC_090646.1, on the reverse strand, counting down.
CTCCTCTCGATCGTTTCTGCAGTCGATTCTCTTATCTTCTCGTTTTTCTTATCTTTTTCCATTCACTTCGATCAGAAATCGAGCGGCGAAAGAATCGAAAGGGAGATCAGACATGTCGGAATTTATCTATCAAACCTAATCTAATCACCTCAAAAATGAACCGTGTATTCCCAGCATTAGATATAACATATCTTTTTATATCCTTTTCCTGATTTATATAATCTAACAAGCATTTCTTGCAGGTCCTTTCACAGTTTCTTTTGTTTTCCGCATGCAGCATTCGTATCCAGTAAATTCAGTGCAGCTTTGAATGAATTTAAATTGACTATTTATACAGACTCACTGATCACTATCAAAGACATTATAGGTGTGGACACCCTTCATTAATTTAAACCTGTGTGTGTCACCTTATGTGCTCAAATATTCAAGGGTGTGTAATCTTTTGATCAGACCAATTTGGGTTTCTTTAAATGGCACACACTATGATGTGATGATTGAACAAAGGTAAATATAAATTTCAGTTTGGTCTCATCACTGCAAAGGATGTTGTTCCTAAAGTTTTAAGGCTAATCTGGGTGCTGTTTAGCATATTGTATTTGTAAGCAACCTGTTTTGTAGCATTGGCACAGAAAGAAAACTTCATTGCAACTCGACTGAGCCATATGTTCCAGTTCCTAACCTGAAGTGAGAGGAATATGGAGGCTGCCATATTTATTTCCATTTAAACATTACCAGTTGCCTGGCAGGCCTGCTGGTCTAGTTGGCTGCATTCATGTTTAAATCACACCAAAAACAAGCATGCAGATAAATACTCTTAGAAACGTTTCATCAGCTGCATGCTTGTTCAGGGTCTATGTCTAAAAGTATTAGAGGCTGAGGATCAGCAGGACAGCCAGGCAACTGGCATAGCTTAAAAGGAAATAAATATGGCATCCTCTATATCTCTATATCTCTCTCTCCTCTCTCCTCATGTTCCCTTTAAAGTATAAAATACATTACAGGCTCTATATTAATGCTACAGGACTGGGAGGGGTTAAATATTTACCTAATATTTACCTGTGCATCTGCAGCCTGAATAACAGCAACACAGGCTTCATCAGCCTTCGGAAACATGGCATTGGCTGCGTTCCTGATGAGAGGGGGCGGAGCGTCACCTGAATCCTGATTAAGTTGGATCAGGCAAGTATTTAACTACTTCACAACCACATTTTTCCCCCCTTAAAAACCAAAGCGATTTTCCCATCACACTCTTCCCATTCATTCGCCAATAACGTTAGCATTACTTATCACATCAAAATGATCTATATATTGTTTCATTCACCACAAATTAGGCTTTCTTTGGGTTGCACTTTTTGCTAAAAAAAATTATTTTATTTTATATGCAATTTAAAGGGAATAATAAGAAAAAAAGGAAAAAAAAATCTTTATTTCTCAGTTTTCAAATTTTCAGCCATTATAGTTTTAAAATAAAATGTGCTTAGATAGATAAAACCCACATGTTTTATTTGCTCATTTGTCCCAGTTATTACAATGTTTAAATTGTGTCCCTAGTACAATGTATGGCAATAATATTTTATTTGGAAAAAAAATTGCATTTTTAATACTATATCACTAATTACAAGCCTTTATTTGCAAAATTAAGAGTAATATACCCTCATGACATACATATTAAAAAGTCCATAAGGTAACAATGCATTTTTTTAAACTGTGTCTTTTTTTTATTATTTTACAAGTGTTTTATTTTAGTAACTATAGGGTAGTGGTGTATGTGGTTAAAATTACTAAAATGTATGTATTTAAATGTATTGTATGTATGTAATGTGATGCATGGGTGCATTTACTGTATACTTTTTGGCCACAAGATGGCGCTACTAAAAATAATACATGAAAGTACTGTTTATGTTTGGGTTTTGTAAATGAAATGCCGTCATCTCGCTGATGCTGGCTCTTATTCATGCAAGGCACTGTGATTGGGATTGAAAACAAGCTGTTCTCAGTCCCTGATCACCGAATGGTGGGACTGCGGCTTAAACAAACGTCTGCGATGCGGCGATCGTGAATGGCGAGGTAAGCAAACAATTACGTGTATCTACACCCCTGGTTTTTAAGTGACGTTTCCAGGGGCGTATATACACATACCAGCGGTGGGGAACTGGTTAACCTTGGCTCTGTATTTTTGTACTATTGGTCATTCTTAATCAAACTTCACAGTGGGAAGTTGCAGTGCAATGTAATAAATGTAGCTGATCAGTCAGTAACTATCCACCAATACTGGATTGGGTTATTTTCTGAATAATCACCTTCAAAGTGATATATCCTGTAAAGGCAGCAATGTACATTTTCTTTTTTATTTGTATCCCAGTATAAAATGTGACTACATGGAATATTGTATAATTCTTCAGGAACTACATTTATATATTCTAATTCAGAAACTCTATCTTCCTGTTTTAGTTTTTACAGGTTATATCACGTGTGCCTAAAGCGAATAAGCAACTTATAACACTAATGACCTATCTCCTAATATTATATATGTATAATACTATTCTTATTGCAATAAACTATTGTTTCTTGTACGCAGTAGCGTAACTAGAAATCACCCCTCTCCTCCCCCCGTGAAACTTTGGATGGGCTCTCCCCTGACAGCAGTGAAGCAATGCACACATTTTCCTTATCAATTATATCCGCTTCTGTGATAAAATGTGCATGTTTTCACACATACAAACATACATGGTGTGCAGAAAACGCATCTAGAAAATCGACAGGCAAGTGTACTCCCTGCCTCGGCTCATTACACTCACTCTGCCCATCCTCTGATGGAGCAGAACTGGCTCTGCAGACTTCTCCAGCATCACTACAGTACAGAGCACTTGTAGAGGGGGCAGAGAGGCTGGGGGCAGGGCATTGTACACAAGAGCCTGCTGCACACTGAATAGGGGCAGTCTACAAATCTTTGTCTTATTCAGTATCAGTGGCTGAGCAGATGCAGTCATTAGAACAATTGTGCAGAGAGCAGAAAGCTTTTTCTCTCCGTGCCCTCAGTTGTTAGGACAGGGAAAAGAAACTTCTCCCCCCACTGGGCCCCCTGCTGCTTCTGGGCCCCCTGTGGCTGCATCCTTGTAGGGTCTATTGTTACGCCCCTGCTTATATGTCTACAACTGATGAACAATTAATATATTGATACAATCATACTGCACTCTTATTTCCATTTTTAACCAATACACTTCTTTATGATGTACATGTGCATGCTAATCATATTCCTGTGTTTGTTTCATTGCCTGACTACTATTATGCTCCTACCCTGCCTTGCAGGCTTTGGCTGAGCAGAGATGTGCCATACAGGGTGAAGAATGAGGTGGAGATTGGGACTGAAAGAAGGAAGGATATATGCTAGACCTCACGGCTTGGGAGTTTTTTTGGTATCCCAACATATGGTCTTGGCAATTGTGGCTGAAATCTTGGTTGCTCTACCTGACCATTTGTCAGAACCCCCAACGCTCCATTTTTTATCAGAGTTTGAACAGTAGTGACAGGCATTTTCAGATCTGGGGGTATCTCTATAATGAATTTCCCTGGTTTATACAATTCAACAAGCATTTCTTCTAGGACCTTTTAGCGCTTGTTCACACTAGAGGCATTTTTGGATTTCTTTTAAGCGCCTGCGATTTTTCAAAATTGTCCTGAAAGCGCTTACACCATGCTATCCTATGGGCTACTTCAGATTAGGGTGATCCGTCTGCTTTCCGCTCAGAGAAGCACTGCATGGACCATTTTCGGGGCAATTTTGTTACAATGGAAGGTATAGGAAAAACGCAAAACACTCACAAAATCGATTTGTGCAGCGATTGCGTTCGCGTTTTTTAAGAATAAATACATTGTATTTATTTTTTTATGAATCAAAGAGTTCACTTCCTGACTGTTGTCAGGAGGTGAAAAAACGGAATCGCTCTGCAAAAACTCTGACAAAAACGCTTACCAAAAACGTCCACCGAACAGAAATCGCCGGGAAGGGAAAAAAACGCTTCAAAAAACGTCCAACGCGAACGCTAATGCAATCGAAACGCAATGTGAACGAGGCCTAACAGTTTCTTTTGCTTTCCCCCCACAGATTCAGTGCAGCTTTGAATAAATTTAAATGGACAATTTATACAGACGTAATGATCGTTATCAAAGACATAATAGGTGTGGACACCCTTCATTAATTTGAACCTGTCAGCTTGCGTGAATCTTATCAGCCCAACATTCAGGGGTGTGTACTCTTTAGTTCAGGCCCATGTGGATGATTTCAGTTATCGTTACTCACAATTATGTGATAATTAATTACATAGTTACGTAATTTATTTGGTTGAGAAAAAGACATCCATTCATCAAGTTCGACAAGAACCTTCGCATTAACACACTCCATAATTAAAGGGAATCTTTCTCCATGATTATATATTTTCTTAACTAATAGGCAACTTTTCACAATTCCTTCCAGGGTATGAAAACATAACAACTTTTATACTGTGCTTGCATACACAGATATATAGAGCGGAGTGCGAAAGTTTGGGCAACATTGTTAATCGTCATGATTTTTCTGTATAAATCGTTGGTTGTTACGATAAAAAATGTCTGTTAAATATATCATACAGGAGACACACACAGTCAGGAGCAGGGCCGGCCTTAGGTTTCATAGCGCCCTGAGCGAAACCTGATTTTTGTGCCCCCCTTACACGCGCACACACACACACACACACACACACACACACACACACACACACACACACACACACGCCCATATGCAATTCACCTTTTCTCCTGAGATATCTCCTAGGTCAGTGCCAGTGGTTCCCAACCTTTTTGACATTGTGACACATCACGCCAAATGATCAGATCTCCGTGACACGTCACATATGCATAATAGAAAAAACACTATTAATAACCAAGAATGAATAGAAAGAGTGCACTATCCTGAATACACTTAAAAATGAAGGCTAGAACCTTTCAGTAATAGTAATAAAAACAATCAGTGGGACAGTTAGCCCCCCCCCCCCCCCCCCCCCATTGAATAATAGCACAGCACCGACAATTTGCACTACGCGTTATAGCCGCAGTGCGCCTCCCCAAAAAATTGCCCTAAGACTCAAGTAGGTAGCCAGGTATAGGTGCTCCCAGTATAGGAACTCATGTGTAGTTGCCCTCAATATAGGTTGCCAAGCATAGGTGCCCCCAGTATAGGAAGTCAGTTGAAGGTCTCCATCCCCCTCATAGGTAGCCAGGCGTAGGTGCCCCCAGTATAGGTAGCCAGGTGTTGGTGCCCTCAGTAAATGTAGCCAGCTATAGGTGTCCCCAGTATTGGAAATCAGGTGTAGGTTCCCTCAGTATAGGCAACCAGCTATAGGCACCCCCTTGGAAGCCAGCGCCCTGAGCTACCGCTCCGGTCGCTCAGGTCAAAGGCTGGCTATGCACACAGTGATATTTGAGAAGTGAAATTAAGTTTATTGGATTTACAGAAATTACTCAATAATTGTTTAAATAAAATTAGGCAGGTGCATACATTTGGGCACTGTTATCATGTTATTGATTCCAAAACCTTTAGAACTAATTATTGGAACTTAAATTGGCTTGGTAAGCTCAGTGACCCCTGACCTACGTACACAGGTGAATCCAACTATGAAAAAGAGTATTAAGGGGGTCAATTGTAAGTTTCCCCACTCTTAATTTTCTCTGAAGAGTAGCAACACGGGGGTCTTAAAACAACTCTCAAATGACCTGAAGACAAAGATTGTTCACCATCAAGGTTTAAGGGGGGGGATACAGAAAGCTGTCTCAGAGATTTCAGCTGTCATATTCCACAGTAAGGAACATATTGAGGAAATGGAAGACCATAGGCTCAGTTCAAGTTAAGGCTTGAAGTGGCAGACCAAGAAAAATCTCGGATATACAGAAACAATGAATGGTGAGAACAGAAAGAGTCAACCCACAGACCAGCACCAAAGACCTACAACATCATCTTGCTGCAGATAGAGTCACTGTGCATCGTTCAACCATTCGGCGCACTTTACACAAGTAGATAATGTATGTGAGAGTGATGCAGAGGAAGCCTTTTCTCCGCATCACTCTCACATACACAAACACTCTCTCCACAGCACAAACAGAGCCGCTTGAGGTATACTTAAGCACATTTGGACAAGTCAGCTTTATTTTGGAATAAGGTGCTGTGGACTGATGAAACTAAAATTGAGTTATTTGGGCATAACAAGGGGCATTATGCATGGAGGGGAAAAAAACACAGCATTCCAAGAAAAACACCTGCTACCTACAGTAAAATAAGGTGGTAGTTCTATCATGCTGTGGGGTTGTGTGGCCAGTGCAGGGACTGGGAATCTTGTAAAAGTTGAGGGACGCATGGATTCCACTCAGTATCAGCAGATTTTGGAGACTAATGTCCAGGAATCTGGGACAAAGCTGAAGCTGCGCCGGGGCTGGATCTTTCAACAAGACAACGACCCTAAACACTGCTCAAAATACATTAATGCAGAGGAACAAGTACAATGTTCTGGAATGGCCATGTCAGTCCCAAGACCTGAATATAATTGAAAATCTGGGGTGTCAGTTAAAGAGAGCTGTCCATGCTCGGAAGCCATCAAACCTGAATGAACTAGAGATGTTTTGTTAAGAGGATGAATAGTCCAAAATACCTTCAAGCAGAATCCAGACTCTCATTGGAACCTACAGGAAGAGTTTAGAGGCTGTAATTTCTGCAAAAGGAGGATCTACTAAATATTGATTTGATTTCTTTTTTGTGGTGCCCAAATGTATGCACCTGCCTAATTTTGTTTAAACAATTGTTGCACACTTTCTGTGAATCCAATAAACTTCATTTCACTTCTCAAATATCACTGCGTATGTCTACTATATGATATATTTAACTGACATTTTTTATTGTAACCACCAACAATTTATACAGGAAAATCATGATGATTAACAAGGTTGCCTAAACTTTCACATCCCACTGTATGTTCCCTTATGCCTACACATAGACATGCATTGGAACACATGCAGATACATAAACATACACACATACAGTACTCCGGAAAGTATTTACAACGCATCGCTCCTTCCATATTTTGTTATGTTATAGCCTTAATCCAAAATGGATTAAATTTATTTTTTTCCTCAAAATTCTACACACAACGCCCAATAATGTGAAAAAATTTTACTTGAGGTTTGGCAGTTTATTAAAAATAAAAAACCTGAGAAATCACATGCATGTCTGTATTCACAGACTTTGCTCGATACTTTTTCACCATTGACAGCAATTACAGCCTCAAGTCTTTTTGAATATGATGCCACAAGCTTGGCCAGTTTTGCCCATTTCTCTTTGCAGCACCTCTCAAGTTCCATAAGGTTGGATGGGAAGGGTTCAAGTCTGGGCTCTTCCTGGGCCACTCAAGGACATTCACAGAGTTTTCCTGAAGCCACTTTGATATCTTGGCTGTGTGCTTAGGGTCGTTGTCTTGCTGAAAGATGAACTGTCGCCTCAGTCTGAGTTCAATAGCACTCTGGAGCAGGTTTTATTTTTATCCAGGATATCTCTGTATATTGCTGCAGTCATCTTTCCCTTTATCCTGACTAGTCTCTCAGTTCCTGCCACTGAAAAACATCCCACAGCATGATGCTACCACCACCATGTTTCACTGTAGGGATGGTATTGGCCTAGTGATGAGCGATTTCTCCTATTTTTTCAGCTCTGGTATCCATTAAGTCAAAGTGTTTTGCCCAATTATATTCGTTTTACATTTAAAGGTAGATGGAAACTGTACAATAGGTATTAGATCCAATTAAAACTTTAAATATGACGAAAACATAGTAAAGCAATCCTTAAGTGAAATTAAAAAGTGAAATATAAAAAAAACAATCCAACAGTCCAGAGGCTTCTACATGCCACCATTCCAGGGCTGGGTTGAATAGGTTTCCTCTGGCCACAAGCGGAGCCATGCACAAGTACAAACACACTGTGTATGTACGAATACAGTCTTCCTCTTCAGTAAGAAAGCCCCTATTCAGTAAGGAGACCTTGGGCAGGATTCCCTAACTCTGCCATTGCCTACTGAGCGCACCCTAGTAGCTGCAGCTCTGGCGCTTTGAGTCTGCCAGGAGAAAAGCGCAATATAAATGTTCTGTATCTTGTCTTTAAGGGCAACATTATTTGGAAGCACGTACAAGGGATACTTTAAAAGAAATGTGTCCAGCAGTATACGTGTGTATTTATAGCTGTTTTTCCTTTTAAAAACCTGATAAAAATTGCAATCTTCCGTCTAAATTCTCAGCCCCATAACACTTTCTGGAATTCTCCTTTAAATATTTGTGTCTCTGTCTCTATGTGAATTATGAAACTGTTTCTAATCATTGTTCCTTTTGTGTTATGAATTCTCTTAAGAATTAGTTGTGTCATTTAAACTGGTTAGAGTAGCTGCTGTACGCTATTTTACTATTGTGTGTGCAAAGCTACCATGTTATTAGTTGCTGGTGCCTCAGAAAGTTGCTATGTAATGATCTCCCCTGGAGATGGAGCATGTGCTTGTGAAGCTGCCGGGGCTGGAGGGACTGGAAGCAGATTTCTCTACAGTGTACACTGTCTGTCCAGATGCTAAAATTTCTTTCCCTGTCTAGTGCAAGGAGGCAGGAGTGCTGAAGGAGTGTGGAGATTGGAGCAGCTTCTTTAGCTTCCTCATTTAAATATGGCAACAGCTTTCATCAGGAAGTGGAGGATTGTTGTGTAATATGACCATTTAGCTGCCTGCACTACAGAGCGAGCTATAGGAGACACATCATACAGAGGGGAAGGCAGAAGTTTCCTGACACCTGGCATTCAGAGGCAGAGGAATGGACTGCAGCTCCACAAAGGGGAACATATTCCAGGCAGTCTTGCAGTGGTAAGTCATGTAGTGTGATTATAAATACAGCATGCATATGGACTATGTGTCCCTGGAATTGTTACTGTGATTACTATGTCATCTATGTGCAGACACTGTGTTAGATGATTATTTAGTTACAATGTACAACATTAAGGTGCCCATGATTAACGGTACAATTTTTTCATCAGATGTCATCTTTCAATGTAATCTTTACAACCGAAAGTAATCAGAAAGTAATTATAGATTGCTTCCATAGACAGGTGGATTATGGCATTTTCTCTCTTCCAATTTGTTTGCAAAATCCAATTCGGAAGGATTACATTTTCTTTTCCAATCGACCATAGAATACATCGATTTTCACTACAAACCGCGCAGTTTTCTGTACGATTTGATCGTAAAAATTGTGTGAGAGGAGAGATACAGTATGTAAGCTTCATCTAGAAAGAAGCTAGCAAACTGGATGTCATGCTAGTGTTTTTCTTTTATAAGGTCACTGTGACTTTTCACACATGGGCTTCAATTTACTAAGACCTGTTCAGTAATTTTTTTTCCCAATTAGTAAATGAACTTATGTTAAAGTGTGGTTTTATTTTGTAATTTAGCAATATTTTACCAAATTGGGGTATCGTTTGTTAGGACATCGAAAGTGTTCGGTAATGATGAGGTAACACTGCGGTGTCCATGCCGAAGTTCCCAAAAATTGTGGTAATTTACGGAGTAAAACATTGAAACACAGTGATTTCTGGGTAGTAGTAGGAGGCAGGGCCAGTCCTAGACTTCTTGCTGCCCGAGGGAATCTTGTGAGGATGCAATGCCCCCCCGATTTGGAACGATTGCACAACAACAACAAATGTTCACCCTCGCTATAGGTAGGTAGCCGGGTATACCTGTATAGAGTAGCCAGGTATAGTTACCCCGTTATAGGTAGCTAGTATAGTTGCACCCAGTATAGTTGCTATCAGTATAGGTGCCCCAGTATAGGTAGTATAATTGCCCCCATACATGTAGAATAATTGCCCCCCGTATAGGTAACTAATATAGTTGCCCCAGTACAGGTAGTATAGTTGCCCCCGTATAGGTAGTATAACCAGTTCACCCCCAAGGGTTTTTACTCTAACGGACCAGAGTAATTTTCACTTGTCAGTGCGCCTCCCTTTTATTCTCTAATAACTTTATTACTACTTATCACAAGAAAATGATCTATACCTCATTTTTTTCGCCACCAATTAGGCTTTCTGTGGGTAGTACATTTTGCTAAGAATTTTTTTATTCTAAATGCGTTTTAATGGGAAAAAAACAACAAAAAATCATTTCTCAGGTTTCAGCCATTATACCTTTTAAAATTAAACATTCTCCTGTGGATAAAACAAACACATTTTATTTGCCCAGTTGTCTTGATTATTAAACCATTTAAATTATGTCCCTATCACAATGTATGGCGACAATTTATTATTTTGAAATATAGGTGTTATTTTTCTGGTTTTTTTTGTTTTGTTTTGTTCTGGCCATAATTACAAGCCCCTATATAATAAATTAAAATGAATTTTCCCCCATAAAATATATTTTTTTTTACAAGTGTTTTTTTTTTTTTTGGTGGGGGGGGGGGGGGGGGAGGGTTGGAAGTGTAATTTCATTAATTTTTTTTAATAGTGTGTATGTATTTGTTTATGTATGTGCTTTGTAAGTGTAATATACTTTTTGGCCACAAAACGTTAGTGAACACTCTCCCATATAGGAAGTGACCACTTCTTTTTTTTTTACACTTTATTAAACTGTTACAGTTTCCTGTTTTTGTGAATGGAGGTGGCCGCTGTTCGCGGTCGCGTCCATTCACTCCAGTCAGTGCGATTGGGTAGAAGACCGCTCGGTCCCCAATCACCCAGCACAAGAACCCGACGGAAACGTCGGCGGTAGCGGCTCGCACACGTGCGGAGCGGCGGCGGGAACGCGCGACGTATTAAAACGTCATGTTGCCATTAACAGGCAAAAGCATGACGTTTTAAAAAACTTGCTGATAAACCTCTGCAGACCATGACCCTCAGCAGGATCATCCACCAGGCAATCTAGGCAGGTGCCTGGGGCCTAGTCGATCTGAGTGGGCCCACCTGCCACCTTCCCTGACCTCTCTTCACTTCAGCTTACAAAAAGGAACAGAATAGGGTGGCAACTCTACTACCTTGCCGAGGGCCCCATGGCATCTTAATCCATCTCTGCCCTCAGCTACGGTTATTTGTGTCCCTTGTGTAGTTGGTTGTGAATAAAATATTTGTCTGTTAGTTTCTCTATTAAAAAAAAGGCAAAACGTTAAAACGTTTGTCCTTATAATTACAATCTGATAAACTTAGGCAGTATAGGCAGATATAAAACATGAGTCACTTATACTTAGGGGAATGGAGGTTTATTTTGAATAGGGCAGAAAAGCTAAAGAAGTACTGTATGCGTTGCTTGTAAAACAGCATTTACACTATTATGTGTAAGAAAATGCCAGGGGCCATGTTACTTGGGCAACTCTGCTTTGGTAACATGTTTCTACAGGAGGCCACATATTTGCATTTTCATTTACTATCAAGAGTTTCTGATAAACAATGTATGGTAACTAGCAAAAAGCTTATACCTAAAGCACGCCTACAGTTAGCAGCAAATCACAGCCTCTAGAGACTTGTCACAGCAGCATAGTTACCATACAACATGACCTTAGAAATGAATGACGCTAAGAAGTCAGGGTGATGGCTGGGCAACAAACCTTTTACAAGTAAAGTGTCATGCAACTTTTCAACTTTTGTTGGAAAAAATGTAACCCCCTCATTCTTGATCGATACATGTAAACTTTTTAAATAATATTTATAATGTCTTACTTGGATTATAGTTACATCTGCTAACCCCAGTTCAGCTACTAATGAAATTTCCATGATCACCATTACTACTGCTACCCCCACTCCTGCTACTGCTACACTTCTGTTATCAGGATTACCATTGTTATCCCCACCTCAGCTACTAAGTTACACTTTTGCTATCACAATTGTAGTCTCCAGGGCTGTTGAGTCGGTACATCTATTATCCGACTCCTCAGTTTATGAAACCACCGACTCCAACTCTGACTCCAGGTATCCAAAATGGCTCCGACTCCTCGGCTCCGACTCTTTAGTTTAATACTTACCAGGGCTGTGGATTTGGTACAGAAATCATCCGACTCCGACTCCTTAGTTTTTGAAACTACCAACTCCGACTCCAGGTACGCAAAATTGCTCCGACTCAAATTTCAACTCTGACTCCACAGCCCTGGTAGTCTCAGCAGAAATTTCCTGCATTTAGCACGGTTCACACTTGCTTAAAAAATGTACCCATTCTTACGAGAGGCGGAATTTTTTGGGAAGTCTTCCTTCCCCTTCAAGTGGTCCTCGGAATCAATAAAATATTTAAGTATTAGTATACCTTTGGTTCTGCTTTATACCGCTTAAATTATGTGCCGGTACGTACTAAAATCACCTCTGACCTGAACAAGTGGTCCAAACTCAAAATCTCGTGGTTAGGCAAAGCCAATGTTTTAAAAATAGACATACTACCTAAACTCTTGTATGTCTTCCAAGCCATCCCAATTAATGTCTGTAACGATCGGTGTCAGCTCGCAGAGAGAATCTGATTATTGGTGATCTGCAGTATCACCAAGAATACAGATCTATACCTGAATATGGATGATCTGCAGAATCACCAATAATACAGATATAGTGCTAACCTCTGGACACCTCTAAATATATATATTGAGTGTTTGGGTGTAACAGTATGATTTTGAGTAACCCACCTGAAGAGCAGGTGGCCCTAGGCAGTACAGGAAATACTGCTATGGAGGGTATAGAAACCTTCCAGCAGCCTGAGACTCTCCAAGGGGTGGAGTCAGGCTGAAGGTAGGAAGGACCAGAGAGTGAGTGACACCTGAAGGTGGATGTCACTGACTGATCTTGGAGACTATCTCTTAAGTGGAGAGATATAGCTCTCGAGGTCGGGCAAGCCAGGTCGGCAACACACAGACAAATAAAGTACAAAGACAGAAGACTGATTCGTTATCCAGGTCAGGCAGGGTTTGGCAACGAGATATCAGATATGCGTGGTACCGAATCAGAAAGCAGAGGGATAGTCAGGAAAGCAACAGGTCATAACAAATAACAAACAATGCCTAGTCTTGGGTGTGAGGTCCGTGGTCTCTACACCCTGGAACTAGTCTGAAGTATAACAGAATGATAATACAAGTTCCCTAGTCTTGGGTGTGAGGTCCGTGGTCTCTACACCCTGGAACTAGTCTGAAGTATAACAGAATGATAACACAAGTAATCTGGCTCAGTGTGAATTCCCAGGTCCTCCTGGTTCAAACACACTGTTGGATCTGACTAAGGTCTGAGTGCTTCCACGTAGTGATCGCAACGGCAGACAACTTGAGAGTGGCCAGCAGTAACCATATATAGTGCATTGCTCTCTGGCGCCACCCTGAAGTGATCAACCAATGGCTACCAGCTCTGGGGTCAGCTGACCGGCCTGGTCAGCTGATCCCTCCTTGGCCATCATAAAAGTTCTGCCTTTCAGCGTGCGCGCGCGTATTCCTAAACCTGTGTGAACTAACAGGCTCAGCCACACCAGCTGCACGCTGCTGCGTGCAAACCGCCGCGCTGGACGCGGATCCAGCCGCCTTACTGTCGTTACATGCGGCGGCTTTTCCGCGTTCTGCCATGTCACTAGATGCACACTTCCGCGTGCAGACCGCCGCGTTGGACGCAGAATCAGCCGCCTTGCTGTCAGTACACGCGGTGGCTTTTCCGCGTTTTCTCACAATGTCCCTAAAGAATGTTTCCTAAAACTCAGGAGTCCTACTATCGCCTTTCTTTGGGGAGGTAAAAAAATCCTGTTGCAACCTTAACCTACTGATTAGACCTAAAAACGAAGGTGGTTTGGGTGTCCCTTGCTTTAAGAGATATCATGAAGCTGCCCAGCTGATCCTAATATTGGATTTTTTCCACAGTAGCTTACAAAAACAGTGGGTTGTCTATTTTAACCTCTGAGTCTCCCATTGATCCCAAAGCCCTACTTTGGATGCCCAAGTCACTTAGACAATGTAGTGCCACCCTCCCATTCTGGATTACGGAATTACTCTCAAGCTGGGACAAATCTACAGTACAATCTATCTAGTATTCCCAGTCCACTAACAAGTATCCTAGACAATGCACAATTCAACCTTTTTATGCACGCACCTGCATACATGGTGAAGGATAGGTCAACTTGGCCCCAAATTAGACATTATATTAACCAAGGGGCATTAGTCCCACCTGAGTCATTGATGAAAAGACTCTACCCCCTCCTCATTGGTTTGAGAAACTACAGTTTTAGGGGTTCTGTAGAGACTTTGCTAAATCGGGCAATATACATAGAGACCTTTCTTTCTTAGATAACCTTTGTTCCCTCCAAAACAGACCCGAACATATGATATCCCAAATCTACTCAGCATTAAAGGATAACCGAACTGACATGTGACATGATGAGATAGACATGTGTATGTACAGTGCCTAGCACACAAATAACTATGCTGTGCTCCTTTTTTTCTTTCTCTGCCTGAAAGAGTTAAATATCAGGTATGTAAGTGGCTGACTCAGTCCTGACTCAGACAGGAAGTAACTACAGTGTGGCTAAGGCTGTGACTTAGCACCCGTTTTTTAACGGGCGGGCCTTTTTACTAGTTATGCTATAAATTCCTTGATTTTTCTAAAGCTCATCATACACTGACTCATTGTCAGTGTTGCCCCACCTTTCATTGGCAGTGCTAATTCATGTAAATTTTTGTTTTGCAGTGATGTAAAGGAATGCCAGAAAATTATTGAGTTGGAAGGGCCCTCAGTTTTGGGAAATTATGATGAAAAGGGATACACGCCAACTCACTGGGCAGCACTTTCTGGATCGGCACAGCTAATAGGATTATTTGTGGACTGCAAAGGACCAGTGGACCTACCAAGTCTGTCAGAGACAGGTCAGCACCCTATTCACTGGGCTGCTGTCAATGGGTTTATTCCTGTAGTAGACCTGCTTGTGAATGCAGGCGTGTCATTAGATGTGGAAGATAAGAAAGGATATACACCTCTAATCACAGCTGCACAATATGGACAAACAGCGCTCTGCTGCTACCTCATTGGAAGAGGCGCTAAAGTACATTTATGTGATTTAGAGGGAGACAGTGCACTTCATTGGGCTGCATTTAAAGGTGAGTTTATTGTATATGTAATGTGAAAAACTTAGAACACTCCATTAAATATTCAGTTCTTTATTAGGAAATGTTCACATATCGATATCTAATCTTGTTGTTATTTATTTCTGGAAAATAAAATGATTTAATTATAGGTAAACAGCAGCAATTAACCTTGATTTACTCATTAACCGGTTAGGGACCGTGGTAGGTAGAATCAACACCGCATCTGTGGCTCTCTAACTCTGATGCGGCATGGGTTCTACACCAAAACACCAATTATTAACAGCGATATGTCCAGTTCAATGTAATAGCTTCAAATAGATAGTCTGATAACACCACAGTTCGTAGGTGGTTCGCTTCACTATAGATTCGTGTGATATCTTGGTATATTATTAAGGAGTGAAGTGATAGCGCTCTATATCAGTCCTCAACACTCTTCAAGCTCTATTGGGGTTCCCCCTATACAAAACGACTCACCATCAGCGCCTCTGGGGTATATGGCCACCCCACAGCCCTTTCCGGCAATATCACCGTCCCTGCAGCACCTCTATAGTCCGGCTAGTGTGGTGATGATGACTGACAGCAATGATGTCTTCCTCTTCTGCCTCGCAGCCGCTGCCTTCTCAGGTAAATGACCGACAGTAACTGTCAGTCATTTACCTGAGGAGGCAGCGGCTGCGAGGCAGAAGTGGAAGACAGCGTTGCTTTCCGCTATTCCGCTTTCCGCTATTCCCATCATTGCTGTCAGTCATCATCACCACACTAGCCGTACTATAGAGGTGCTGCAGGGATGGTGATATTGCCGGAGAAGGCTGTGAGGTGGCCATATACCCCAGAGGCGCTGACGAGACGGCTCTGGCAACACCATCTGGTGAGTCGTTTTGTATAGGGGGAACCCCAAGAGTGTTGAGGACTGATATAGAGCGCTATCACTTCACTCCTTAATAATGGATTCTACACCGTTGCTTCCCGCTGTTCCAAGATGGTCACTGCTTGCTGGAGGAAGTAAACTCAGCTGTCATGTGACAGCCCAGCTTTCTCCGATTGGTAAAAAGACAGTTTAATTGGCTCCTTATCTGGTGATCACTGTGAGTCAATCACAGTGCTCACAGAATGGCCGCATTTAAACAAGGCTCTGGTCCCTAAGGGGCCAGAGGCCTTGCCATCGAAAATAGGTTAAACAAAATATATTAACAAAAATGTGCATTCTAACTGTGGAAGAAGTAAGGATACCCTACCTTTCTAATAGCTAGTGTTACCCCCTTTGGCTGAAATAACTGCAGTAAGTCATTTCTTGTAGCAATCTACTGGTCTCTGACATCAGTCAGAAGAAAGTCTTCCCCACTCCTCAGTGTAAAATTCTTTCAGCTGTGACACCTTTGAGAGGTTTGATGCATGTACAGTCCGTTTCAAGTCACCCACAGCATCACTATTGCAGGACTCCCCATTTCTTAGTTTCCAGTCAGTTCTTTATGGATTTACTGGTAGCGTACGTACGAAAAGGGCGTCGGGAAAAAAGGGCGCGTGGTATAAACGATAAATGGAAAATATCGTTTATAGAAATATTGTGTAGAATTTCGTTTATAAATAGTGTTTTAAGAATTTATAAATCACTAAATAATGTGTATGAGATCGGCAATTCTTAAAACGTTAATCTTCCCTATTTGTAAAGTGAAACTTATATTTACGTTTATTAAAAACCCTCCCTGTACCTATCCCTAACCCCTAGACCCCCTGTTGGTGCCTAAACCTAAGACCCCCCTGTTGGTGCCTAAACCTAAGACCCCCCAGTTGGTGCCTAAACCTAAGACCCCCCAGTTGGTGCCTAAACCTAAGACCCCCCTGTTGGTGCCTAAACCTAAGACCCCCCTGTTGGTGCCTAAACCTAAGACCCCCCAGTTGGTGCCTAAACCTAAGACCCCCCTGTTGGTGCCTAAACCTAAAACCCCCTATGGATAATAATGTTTTACAGACATTAATAAATAAAAAATGTAAAGCAAAAAATGTAAATTATTTTTTTGGGTGGATAATAATGTTTTAGAAATAGTGATTTAGTATCTTCATAAACGTTATTCGTCACGGGCTCATTTTGTAAACTTAAATCATCACAAACATAGTTATAAATCCTTAAAAATCTCCGGGCGCCGTTATAAATCCTTAAAAATCTCCGGCGCCTTTTTTTCCCTGTTCAGCGCCCATTAAACGATATTTATAATGGAAGTGAATGGGGCGCCCTTTTTGTCCACTTGTCTCATGCGCCCAAATCTACTGCTTCCTTACTGGTATGCTTTGGGTCATTGTTGTGCTGCATTGTCCAGTTCTACTTCAGCTTTAATCTGTTTAGAGATGGTTTCAATTGTTCCTCAAGGACCCTCTTATACATGTGGTAGATTCTATGATGGTGAGCTGGGCAGGTCCTGCTGCAGCAAAGCATCCTCAAACATAAAACATCCACCTCCATTCTTCATAGTTGGTATGAGGTTCTTTTCCTGGAATGCTGTATTTAGTTTACTCAAAAAATTTCCTCTGTCCTGGTCTTTGTCTATGTATATCTGTCCCAACCTTGACAAAGGGAACCGGATTGGCCCTGAAACGATCGTCGGTGTACAGTCAGGTGCTTATGTGTGTGATGGGACAATAAATGGTACACTGTTACTGATCAAGTCTGTTTGTGGATTTCTCCTTTGATCTTCTGGTTTACAATTACCTTGGCATCTTGCACGGTGTGCGATTCTTCTTTTTTACATCGTTTTTTTTGACTGTAGACTCATGCACTTTTACATCAACAGTAGCAAGAGCCTGCTGTAGGTCCCATGATGACATTTTAGGGTTTCAGAGACTTCTTTTTAGCATCTTCCGGTGTATTGTCATGGTGAACTTGCTTAGACAGCCAGACTTGGGCATGTTGGCAATTGTTTTTAAAAGTCCTCCACTTGTAGGCTATTTTCTGCCAGGGTACCGCACACTACATACTTGTGCAGAGTGCAATACCTTCCATGTAACGTGCAAGGTACCTAGGTAGCGTGGGTCATGCTAACTGCTAATTGCTATACTGTACATTGCTTAATACACCCAATTGTAGCAAATATCTCCTGAATGATAATTTGGCACATTGCTCCACCCTGTGTGCTTCTCCCTTGCCAACTAGAAATTGGACAGGACAACGTTGTTGCTATCTCTTTTCACTGGTGATGATTTATCAAGACAAGTGCAAACAGCTGAAGCAAATCTGAATACTTGTGTCATTGAATCGCTTAAAGGACAACTGTACTGAGAGGTATATGGAGGCTGACATATTTATTTCCTTTTAAACAATATCAGTTGCCTGGTGGCCCTGCTGGTCTATTTGGCTGCAGTAGTGTTTGAACTACACCAGAAACAAGCATGCAGCTAATCTTTTCAGATCTGACAATAATGTCAGAAACACCTGATCTGCATATGCTTGTTTAGGGTCTATTGCTAAAAGTATGAGGGGCAGAGGATCTGCAGGATAACCAGGAAACTGGTATTGCTTAAAAGGAAGTAAATATGGCAGCCTCCATATACTTCTCAATGCAGTTGTCCTTTAACTGCTTCCAGACCGCCTATTGCAGGATTACGGCAGGACAGCGGCTCTCTCATTCCTCCGTGATGCATATGTGCGTCTTCTCACAAGGAACGAGATTTAATGGGCGTTTGCGCTTGCACCCGTCAGTAAACACGGCAGGCCCCAGCGATTAGCCTGCCAGAAGAAAAGGAGGTATAATTAATTTGGGTGCTAAGATGTATGACTGAGCAATAAACCGTTAAAGTTGTGAAGTGGCAAATTTGTAAAAAATGGCCTGTTCACTTGGGGGATATAAATCTCTTGGGCTCAAGAGGTTAAAGCTTATTGGCTGCTCTATAACTTTTGGTACAATTTACTTTTGTTTCTCCAACAAGTATTTATTAAGATATTAAAAAGCAAGGAAAAAACTATATAAAGGCAGCCATACACTGCCCAATTTTTTATACATGATGTAAACAATCATAATTTGTTTGATATTGATTGTTTATCACCATGCACCAGGTCCCTATACATGGGGGTAACCCAACTTCCTGGTCAACATAGCCGATTTTATACACACATAATCATACCGTGACAGACTGAATATCAGATTGAATTTGATATTTGAGTTCTTACTGAAAGAATGATGATTGCTGCAGTGAAAAATGTAATGCAGGGTTGTATCTGTTTTTTCTAAATGATGTTAAAAAATACAACTAATCATAGGACCTTGAGGAAGTTAGTAGCTGCGAAACATAGGGCAGGTATTTTTATTGATGTAGTGGTAAATACACTTAGTCTAGGTGCATGTACAGTGCTATGATAAGCAAGGTAAAACAATAACACAGTAGAGTCTCAGTTACTGATGGAGATGGGCTGATGCTGGATAAGTGTGCTTACTGGTTGCTTGAGGCTTAATGTTAAAAATAGGTCTAATACAGTACTATACCCTACTCTATATAACTACCATGAATATCATGAACTCTGTATTAAAGGGAGTCTGAAGTCATGAAAAAAACAAAAACAGATACTTACCTAAAGAAAGGGAAGGCTCTGGGTCCTCTCACAGTCCCCACGGTCCAGCATTTGACCCCCATTAGCAGGCTCCAACCAATGGGTCAGAGACTACTCTCTGCTACTGCCCGAGGCTTTGGGAGTCTTAGGGAGCTTGACCGCTCCCAAAGATGGGCTGCTCCATACTGCACATGGGCGAGCACGCTGTCTTGCACATGTGCAGTACGGAGCCGGCAGTCTTCAGGAGAAATCAGGCTCCCGAACACTGCTGAAGGCTCGCGCAGCGGGAGATTTGAACTGAGGATCCAGTGCTGGAGCGTGGGGACCGTGAGAGGATCGGGAAGGCTCATTAGGACCCAGAGCCTTCCCTCTCCTTAGGTTTTTTTTTTAGTTTTTAAAAAAAGACTTTAGACTCACTTTAAATGTTGAAATACAGTAATTAAAAGTATAATAATCTTGGGGGAGCCATGGAACACAGTGAGTTTTAAAGTGGACCTCTCTGAACTCTTGCACATGACAGAAGGAAAACATAGAAAAATGCACCCTGTATGTACAATATTTAGAGAGTTTAGCCTGTCTAATTCCCCCTCATTTCTGTCCAATCACAAGTTGTAATTTGATCTCTTCCCCGTGTCACCTGACTGCCTTGGCAGCTAAGGCAGATAAGCTCATTTGAAAGCACAGGATGTTAACAATATGTCTGCTTCCATGAAAGCAGGAAGTAGAAACAGTGCAGGTTTATTTCAGCATTTGTATCTGCTGTAACAAATGTTTTTCTTTAAAGGTTATTATGCTGCTGCGTATCTTTTAAAGCAGAGAGGCAGTTCTGAGTTCATGTGCGCTTTAAGTTCCCCGCTTGCCGCCTGCTCGCTACTCTGCGGGGAGGGAGGGGGGAGGAGGGGAATCCGGCCACCTATTGATGTACAGTGTATGCTGGCCTAATGCAGCCCATGGGCCGTAGTTTGCCCAGTGCTGTACTAGACGTTTGGTCATATCTACACGTGATATACGGTAGGCATTAAAACGTTGATTAAATTCGATCACCACAAAAAACACCCCATTTTTTAGTGCTTTGCTTCAGTAAATGACTGTTAATATATAAATGTAACCTTTACTTGTCTGATATATTTTGACTCCTGGATAGTTACAGAAGATGTGTATAAACATATCTTGCAGAGACTTGTGGCCCTTACTGAACAGGAAGTACAAATGGCTTGAGTATAATCCATAACATCAGTCTGTCATGTCTGTAGACTGTGGAGCTTCTCTTACCGTAATACTATAACCAACAAATCAATGTGTGCATCTTACTGTCAGCCAGTAGTGATTGATTTTAAAGCTGAGCGTGTGTGTGTGTGTGTGTGTGTGTGTGTGTGTGTGTGTGTGTGTGTGTGTGTGTGTGTGTGTGTGTGTCTTATATGGCCTATTTAACCACTTGAGGACCGCCCCCAGCCGTTGGGCGGCGGCAAAGTCCGGGCCCAAACGACCGCAATACGCCCATCGGCGGGGGCGGCTGCGTGGGTGGCTATGCGGCGATCGCGTCATTCGTGACGCGATCAGCCGCCGGGGACTGGCTCCGCCCACCGCTCGTAGTAACCCGCCGGCCGTTCGGAAGCGCCGGCGGGTTACTAGCACCCGGATCGCCGCATGGAAATTGTATAATAGGCTTTGTAATGTATACAAAGCCTATTATACTGGCTGCCTCCTGCCCTGGTGGTCCCAGTGTCCGAGGGACCACCAGGGCAGGCTGCAGCCACCCTAGTCTGCACCCAAGCACACTGATTTCCCCCCCCCTGCCCCCTGATCGCCCACAGCACCCCTCAGACCCCCCCCTGCCCACCCCCCAGACCACTGTTTGCACCCAATCACCCCCCTAATCACCCATCAATCACTCCCTGTCACTATCTGTCAACGCTATTTTTTTTTTATCCCCCCCCCCTGCCCCCTGCCCCCTCCTGATCACCCCCCCACCCCTCAGATTCTCCCCAGACCCCCCCCCCAGACCCCTCCCCCCGTGTACTGTATGCATCTATCCCCCCTGATCACCTGTCAATCACCTGTCAATCACCCGTCAATCACCCGTCAATCACCAGTCAATCACCCCCTGTCTCTGCTACCCATCAATCAGCCCCTAACCTGCCCCTTGCGGGCAATCTGATCACCCACCCACACCAATAGATCGCCCGCAGATCCGACATCAGATCACCTCCCAAATCCATTGTTTACATCTATTCTCTCCTCTAAACACCCACTAATTACCCATCAATCACCTATCAATCACCCCCTATCACCACCTGTCACTGTTACCCATCAGATTAGACCCTAATCTACCCCTTGCGGGCACCCAATCACCCGCCCACACGCTCAGATTGCCCTCAGACCCCCCTTTATCAATTCGCCAGTGCAATATTTACATCTGTTATTCCCTGTAATAACCCACTGATCACCTGTCAATCACCTATCAATCACCCCCTGTCACTGCCACCCATCAATCACCCCCTGTCACTGCCACCCATCAATCAGCCCCTAACCTGCCCCTTGCGGGCAATCTGATCACCCACCCACACCAATAGATCGCCCGCAGATCCGACATCAGATCACCTCCCAAATCCATTGTTTACATCTATTCTCTCCTCTAAACACCCACTAATTACCCATCAATCACCTATCAATCACCACCTGTCACTGTTACCCATCAGATTAGACCCTAATCTACCCCTTGCGGGCACCCAATCACCCGCCCACACGCTCAGATTGCCCTCAGACCCCCCTTTATCAATTCGCCAGTGCAATATTTACATCTGTTATTCCCTGTAATAACCCACTGATCACCTGTCAATCACCTATCAATCACCCCCTGTCACTGCCACCCATCAATCACCCCCTGTCACTGCCACCCATCAATCAGCCCCTAACCTGCCCCTTGCGGGCAATCTGATCACCCACCCACACCAATAGATCGCCCGCAGATCCGACATCAGATCACCTCCCAAATCCATTGTTTACATCTATTCTCTCCTCTAAACACCCACTAATTACCCATCAATCACCTATCAATTACCCCCTATCACCACCTGTCACTGTTACCCATCAGATTAGACC
Organism: Hyperolius riggenbachi; assembly: GCF_040937935.1. Classification (NCBI taxonomy): domain Eukaryota; kingdom Metazoa; phylum Chordata; class Amphibia; order Anura; family Hyperoliidae; genus Hyperolius; species Hyperolius riggenbachi. The sequence goes on along the minus strand of NC_090646.1, from coordinate 209,216,996 downwards.
CTAATCTGCCCCTTGCGGGCACCCAATCACCCGCCCACACCTCAGAACGTCCTCAGACCCCAGCCCTGATCACCTCGCTAGTGCATTGCTTGCATCTATTTCCCCCCTCTAATCACACCTTGAGACACCCATCAATCACCTCCTGTCACCCCCTAGCACACCTACCCATCAGATCAGGCCCTAATTTGCCCCGTGTGGGCTCCTGATCACTCGGCCAAACCCTCAGGTCCCCCTCAGACCCCCTTCCGATCACCTCCCCAGTGCATTGATTGCATCTATTTTCCCCTCTAACCGCCCCCTGAGACACCCATCAATCACCTCCTGTCACCCCCTAGCACTCCTATCCATCAGATCAGGCCCAAAACATCCTGTCATCTAAGAGGCCACCCTGCTTATGACCGGTTCCACAAAATTTGCCCCCTCATAGACCACCTGTCATCAAAATTTGCAGATGCTTATACCCCTGATCAGTCATTTTGAGAAATTTCGTTTCCAGACTACTCACAGTTTTGGGCCCGTAAAATGCCAGGGCAGTATAGGAACCCCACAAGTGACCCCATTTTAGAAAGAAGACACCCCAAGGTATTCTGTTAGGTGTATGATGAGTTCATAGAAGATTTTATTTTTTGTCACAAGTTAGCGGAAATTGATATGTATTGTTTTTTTTTCACAAAGTGTCATTTTCCGCTAACTTGTGACAAAAAAAAAATCTTCTATGAACTCACCATACTCCTAACAGAATACCTTGGGGTGTCTTCTTTCTAAAATGGGGTCACTTGTGGGGTTCCTATACTGCCCTGGCATTTAAGGGGCCCTAAACCGTGAGCAGTAGTCTAGAATCCAAAGGCCTCAAAATGACCTGTGAATAGGACGTTAGGCCCCTTAGCGCACCTAGGTTGCAAAAAAGTGTCACACATGTGGTATCGCCGTACTCAGAAGAAGTAGTATATTGTGTTTTGGGGTGTATTTTTACACATACCCATGCTGGGTGGGAGAAATCTCTCTGTAAAAGGACAATTGTGTGTAAAAAAAAATCAAACAATTGTCATTTACAGAGATATTTCTCCCACCCAGCATGGGTATGTGTAAAAATACACCCCAAAACACATTATACTACTTCTCCTGAGTACGGCGGTACCACATGTGTGGCACTTTTTTGCACCCTAAGTGCGCTAAGAGGCCCAAAGTCCAATGAGTACCTTTAGGATTTCACAGTTCATTTTGCGACATTTAGGTTTCAAGACTACTCCTCACGGTTTAGGGCCCCTAAAATGCCAGGGCAGTATAGGAACCCCACAAATGACCCCATTTTAGAAAGAAGACACCCCAAGGTATTCCGTTAGGAGTATGGTGAGTTCATAGAAGATTTTATTTTTTGTCATAAGTTAGCGGAAAATGACACTTTGTGAAAAAAAACAATTAAAATCAATTTCCGCTAACTTGTGACAAAAAAAAAAAATCTTCTATGAACTCACCATCCTCCTAACGGAATACCTTGGGGTGTCTTCTTTCTAAAATGGGGTAATTTGTGGGGTTCCTATACTGTCCTGGCATTTTAGGGGCCCTAAACCGCGAGGAGTAGTCTTGAAACGAAATTTCTCAAAATGACCTGTGAAATCCTAAAGGTACTCATTGAACTTTGGGCCCCTTAGCGCAGTTAGGGTGCAAAAAAGTGCCACACATGTGGTATCGCCGTACTCAGGAGAAGTAGTATAATGTGTTTTGGGGTGTATTTTTCCACATACCCATGCTGAGTGGCAGAAATATCTCTATAAATAGACAATTGTGTGTAAAAAAAATAAAACAATTGTCATTTATGGAGATATTTCTCCCACCCAGCATGGGTATGTGTAAAAATACACCCCAAAACACATTATACTACTTCTCCTGAGTACGGCAATACCACATGTGTGGCACTTTTTTGCAGCCTAACTGCGCTAAGGGGCCAAAAGTCCAATGAGCATCTTTAGGCTTTACAGGGGTGCTTACAATTAGGCACCCCCCAAAATGCCAGGACAGTGAACACACCCCACAAATGACCCCATTTTGGAAAGTAGACACTTCAAGGTATTCAGAGAGGAGCATAGTGAGTCCGTGGCAGATTTCATTTTTTTTTGTTGCAAGTTAGAAGAAATGGAAACTTTTTTTTTTCTTTTTTTTGTCAGAAAGTGTCATTTTCCGCTAACTTGTGACAAAAAATAAAATCTTCTATGAACTCACCATGCCTCTCACTGAATACTTTGGGATGTCTTCTTTCCAAAATGGGGTCATTTGGGGGGTATTTGTACTATCCTGGAATTTTAGCCCCTCATGAAACCTGACAGGTGCGCAGAAAAGTCAGAGATGCTTGAAAATGGGAAAATTCACTTTTTGCACCATAGTTTGTAAACGCTATAACTTTTACCCAAACCAATAAATATACACTGAATGGGTTTTTTTTTTATCAAAAACATGTTTGTCCACATTTTTCGCGCTGCATGTATACAGAAATTTTACTTTATTCGAAAAATGTCAGCACAGAAAGTTAAAAAAATCATTTTTTTGCCAAAATTCATGTCTTTTTTGATGAATATAATAAAAAGTAAAACTCGCAGGAGCAATCAAATAGCATCAAAAGAAAGCTGTATTAGTGACAAGAAAAGGAGGTAAAATTCATTTAGGTGGTAGGTTGTATGACTGAGCATTAAACCGTGAAAGCTGCAGTGGTCTGAATGGAGAAAAAGGCTCTGGTCCTTAAGGGGCGAAAAGACTGTGGTCCTGAAGTGGTTAAAAACACCAAACTGTCTATGGGTTCAAACCTGTTTGCTTCATGCAGATTATTGTAAAATAAGATCATCTCTAAATTGGCATACGATAGTTTCGCTTTCCATTTGCAACTAAACATGGGCAAATTGATTCACCAGTTTCAAGCACCACCCCAGATAATTAGTGACTAGTTGGCCCGATTCCTAGACCAAGTCTTTACAGGTTTTTTCCCTGCTCCTTATGTTAATATGAACTCTTATCTCCTTCAGCCTCAGATGCTTCACAGAATGGAGGCAGTGAGAAAAAAACGAGGTCTCCTCCATATGCATTGAAAAATATTGACGGCTTTCTTTTGGGTCACTCACAACTGGTTTTATTTACAAAGGGGCCAGAGAATGCTAGAGAACATAAGCGGTGTTGCAAGCGTGCCATGCCTAGCTTAACACAGATCATTTACATGGACAAACAATGTCAATACTGATACACAGTCGGACTGCACGGACTGTACAATGTACATAAAGATTAAACCCTGAGCTAAACTCTGTACACACGATAGGTGAGACTCAACCAAGGTGGCTGATACTGACCACCTTTGCCACGAACCCAGCGTGTGTACGGCAGCCCTGACCCTGTTCAACCACTCGGCCATTGGTCCGTCCTGGCAAATCACTTTGGCCCAGTGATGGCTGAGAGCATTGTTCTCCCCACATGGCATCACTCCCACATTGCTCTACGCCCCCTGCATAGATCAAAACATGTCACTTGCAAGCCAGTGACACGTCTGCATAGCCTCAGCACTGCATTGATCCCAAATCCCGCTGGGTCATGAGACTGGTCAACAGGGAAAGATTGGTCATCAGGAGGAGACTGGGCTAGAGAGCCCCTAGGCTATTCTTTGGCTGAATTGGGCCAGTACATCTGTGTGGGGCAGGAGCAACATAAACTAAGAAATATTAGTTATAAAGTCAGTACATGTAAAGGTCACAGTGTATATTATGCAAATAATTGTATTAAGTGGTGCTATACACGCACCATTCAACACCCAACTCTTCCTAAGTGAGTCACCAAGGAGGTGCTGGGTGTGTGGTGATTGGTCCTCAGTACATGTTTCTTTCTTTACAGTGTGAATTGTTTTTGTATTTACATTTGATTCTGGACACTGGCTCTTGTGACAGAAGGAGCATAGTCCATTTATAATATGTAGTAAGTGTGCTCTGCACAGTGCAGAATTTTAGTTTGGCGAAGAGAGAGACAGATTTAAACTGAAAACAAGGGCATCTACACTTTACAGAGTAGATGTAAAACATTTTTCAGAAATGTGTAGATCTGTTTTTATCCATCACGTCTTTGTTGGATGTCACTAAACAAACAAATTCTGCTGTCTGAGGTCCCAGAGGTTTAACAATGGATGCCCAGGCCCCCCAGCTGATTATCCTGGGGCACCCTTTCAGGTGATGCTGCAGTTTTTTCCCAGAATTTTTTTCCAGTTTTCCAGCCAGGTGGTATGAAAAAGTATGGACAAAGCACAGGGCACATACACATTCAACATTTTTATTTAATGACAAAATAGTATCAGTTGACAAGGACAAGCAATACAACCATACATACCCCTTTAAAAACAAAATGATAGCAGCATGTTCCATAGTGACATGACAGTTTCTGGCTGGAGTGCACTCCTATAACCGAACTGAACCTTACAATCTTCAGGCCCAATTTAAATTTTAGCAGCAAGCGGTGAGCTGACTCCAGCTCACCTGCCCACTCACGGATGCCCTTCAGCCTAATGCACAGCGACTTCAGCCTAATTGCGGCAGTGGCTGGATCTAGCTGGAGTCAGCTTGCCGTTTTCTGCTAAATCACCCTGTGTCTCTTGCTTACTGCTGATTCCCCATGGGGGCGGAGAAAATACCTGATAGGGATACCAGCAGGAGACAGCGCCATTAAGGAGCAATGCAAGTTGCACTGCGAGGTGCTTGTACCATCGCCACTGCCCAGTACTCTATGCCTAACAGTGTGCGGGGAGGTTTGACACAATTTGTGTCAGTAATGGCTGCGTAAGGGGTCACCCAGGGGCGTGTTTATTGCAACACGCTTCACTATGGAACTGTGTCCTGTCTAAATTAACCTACCGGGATGTCATGGTCGGCAACATATTTAAATTGGGCCTGAAGATTGTAAGGCTCAGTTCAGTAATAGGACTGTTCTCCAGCGAGGAACTGTCATACCACTATGGCCCATTCTGCTATCATTTTGTTTTTTCAATTGATACTATTTAGTTGTTAAATAAAAATCTTTAATGTGTATAAGCCCTGTGCTCCCTTAAAGTGCTTTGTCCATGTAGGTTTGTTTACCACTTGCTGTTCCCAAGGCAGTATATCTCTGCCCCGCACCTTTACTTCCAAATAAAATATTGGCGCCATACATTGTCATATATTGTACTAGGGAAATATTTTAAACGTTGCGATAAACGGAACAAATGGGCTAATAAAAGAACGTTTTATTTTGAAACTATAATGACCAAAAACTGAGGAATGGTTTTTTTTTTCAATTTTTTTCTTATTATTCCCATGAAAATGCATTTAGAATAAAATAATTATACTGTACCACACAAAGAAAGCCTAATTGGTGATGAAAAAACAAGATATAGATCATTTCGTTGTGATTAGTAGTGATTATTGGCGAAAGAAAGGGAGGAGCGGTGAAAATTGCTCTGGTACTGAAGGGGAAAAAAGTGTACAATTTGCTGAGGTACATTTTGGTGAGGTTGATATTCCGTATCTTCTATGGTTTAGGCATGAAAAAGTAGCCTGGTCGGCCAGATAAGGGAAATTTGGTAGTGGAGTAAATTAAATGTGCACTATTTTCATTAGATTAAGAAAATCCCCCCTCTCCCCAACATAATTAGGTAGATTCACATCTCCCAAAAATCATCGCCTCAAAAGGTGGGGGTTAGGTAGCTTGATCCACACACAAAAGTATTGGGTGGACAGATGTGCCCACCGATACTAATAGGTATGCCCTCACCAGTTTGATGCAGTCATTGGTGCCTCCAGTATTAGGTAGCCACATGTAGGCCCCCCTCCCCCCCCCCCCCCCTCGTGGGCAGCAAAAGCTGTTCCCTAGTATAGGGAGCCCCAGCATAGATAGCCAAAGGTGTCCCCCCAGTATAGATGGCCCCCAGCATAAATAACCAAAGGTGTCCCCCAAACTCCTGCTTGTCAGTTTCACTTACTCATGCCTACTAGCCCTACGCAGGTCAATTGATATGCCTTGATAGGCCTAGCCACTCAATCGCTATTGCATTAGAATTGGATTTGAAGTTAATAGACAGTGTGTGCTGTAATTGGAAACCCTCCCATTGGATGGTGATGGTTATGTCATGTTGTAACTACAATTACCATTCATCTGTGTGATAAATGTCCCAAATACTGGAACTATATGATTTAAGATCCAGGATTGTATATATTAAGTTGCAGAAGTCTTGCATATTGTGATACCAGTTTTGACTATATAGACTGCGGTGCTTCACCTTGTATTTGGGTCTAGTAACCAAAAGGCTAACTTTGCTGACTAGCAATGTTTTTATGGCTGTTGTACCACAGTAATGAATAATGTATTGCCTTTTTATCCTTTTTGATTATGAATAAATGAACTTTAAAACAATATCTGGGTGACACGATTTTGCTCTTTTGATGTAATTAAAGTACTTTTTGCCTTTCACATGCAATACGCAAGCTGACAAAACTGAAATTGCATTCCAATGGCAAGATAGAGATATCTGACATCACCTTTTTATATTTTACAAAGATACTGAATGTGTGCTTTTTGTTTCCTAGGAATGTGTTAGATTTCAGCCAACTAGAGAGCATTAGGCCCGGTTCACATTGGAGTAAAAAACGGTCCATTTAGTTTAGGGCTGTGAAGTCAGAGTCGTGGAGTCAAAGCAAGTTTCATGGGAACCTCAAGTTGGGAAAAAATGCATCGACTCCGACTCCTAATACATTTATACTGTAAAGAGAAAATATGATAAAATTGTCTATTTCTCAGATAATACTCATCATAGGTAATTTATATATACACTAATAGTAGTGCTTAGTCCACAAAAATGGAAAACAAGTCAAATCAAAAAACAAATTATTTGTGCTGTTATAATAAAGCGGTCACCATATTTTTAAAGTCAGATATACATATCTGATTATGACTGTATATCTGAAATGTACACAGGAATCTTTTATATATAGTAAATAACATCTCTGCTGTAAGAATAAATAAAGAATGACAGGTTAGAGTGTCAGCTTTTTGGGCTGGAGCTTTCTGTTCCCAAAAGCAGATGCCATTGTAATATAGCTTTAAAATTCCAAAACTTTGGCAGTACTGTAATGAAATGAATTTTATGTTATATACTTTCAATTAACAAGACTATCATATGCAAATTAGAGGAGTCGGAGTTTGAGGAATCAAACTGAGGAATCTGAGAATTTTTGTACCAACTCCACAGTCCTGGTTTAGCTGACCATAACAGAATGGACCCTAACGGAGTTGAATGGATCCTATTTAAAAGTGAATGGGAACCGTGATAAAAAAAAAAAGCCAGATAAGCATATAGAGCCTTCCCGTTCTTTTCACAGATCTCTAATTCCAGCGCTGGCTCCCCCAGTAGCAGTATACTTTGTGCCGCTGAATGGGGGTTTCTCAAGTCTCCGGGAGCCCAAGTGCTCCCCAAGACGGGTAGCTTCGCACAGTGCCTGCACTAACACGCTCCCTCGCACGCTCACATAGGAGCAGGTAGTACTCCTGAAGACTTTGGAAGCCTCCCTCAGCGGAGGATTTAAACAGAGGAGCCAGAGCTTAACGGAGGGGACCGGGAGAGGAGCGGAAAGGCTCTATAGGACCCAGAGCCTTCCCTCTCCTTAGGTAAGTATCTGGTTTATTATTTTTTAAAGCTTCCTATTAGCTCTAATTAATAAGATCCGTTCACATTGCTCCGTTAAAATGGATCTGATCGCAAATGGACCGCAAGTTTGGGTCTGCAAGGATTTTTCCAGATTGACATGTCTGGCGCATTAACTGCGCACTAACCGAACAGAGGGTGTGCACAGTAAACGGTTACGATTGGATGATGGCCCCCATACATGATCAATCTTGATTGTGTGTACAATTGGTAAAATAAAAATATCGATTTTGCGCTGGAAATAGGGTAATTTCACTGCCACCAATACGGTTATTTGTAAGCCTAACTAGCAAATCGACAAATTATTTAAAAAAGACAAAGCGGTAGTATGTTTCTTCGGAGGGCAGATTCTTGGTAGCAACAATCAGATTACCAGGACAGGCGCAAGACTGAATGTTTCAATTGTTAGTTTTTTCTTAAACTATACACACAAATATACTTTACAACCAACAGGTAAATATACCTGTCAGTCAGAAGAGATTTGATTGATAGAAATGGGTAGACATGAAAAGGAAATGGAATGTCTTATAATACAGTTCAAAATACTGTTATTGGTAGTTCAGGCAGCAATGAAAAGTCCATGCGGCAATGAAAAGTCCATGTGGCAATAGAGTCTTTATAAGAGGTAATCCAAGTGGGTGATTTAACAGTGTCCAGCTGTCTGTCAATTTATGGTATTTCAACGTCAGATTAAAGGTACAGGAATTTGCATAACCAATATTACTAAAATGATTATGATTCACAAGAACTGATGCAGTTCTCTCTCTCTCTCTCTCTCTCTCTCTCTCTCTTTCTTTCTTTTCTTTTGATAATGTTGGTGTTTGAATGTGGTGATTAGGAACTGTCACTGTAAAATGAAATCAAATAGGACAAAACATTATATTTCAATATTTCAGATTCACTAAATAGACTACTGGAGCTATACCCATGGCAGTTTCTGGGCTATAGAACTCCAGGGCAAAGGTCTATAAATTGCCCTACCCTTGCTGAATTGGGCACACTATCACAATGCGGTAGCCAGAGGTGCCCCCCAGTATTAGGTAGCTCCCAATATAGCTAGCCAGAGGTGGCCCCAGTATTATTTAGCCAAATGCAGCCCCCCAGTATAGGTAGCCAATTGTTCATTTTAGCGCGAAAAGTGTCGATTGCACACAAAAATTGGCAATCGCGCTCAAACGCGAAAATGCGCACGAAAACTGCCGTGATATGAATTATCACGGTTTAGTGAATCAAGCCCTGTGTGTCCAGTTAAAGTACTACTGCTTCTGATAATATATTACTTATGGACACTGGTAAGGATCTGAATCCATACATTTAAATGATCACTGAATATTTTTTCATTCAGATACAGCTGTTTCCTGTAAACAGGGTTGGTTTTAAATAGAAGAGAGCCCTGGGAAAAAAATTGTGTGGAGCCCCTTACTGTACTGACAGTAAACTTGTGACCTCTACAGTTCCTGAACCACGTTTGGTGCCTTGGGCTATTGCCCAGTTTGACCCTATGCAAACACTAGCCCTGCCTGTGAAAACTTGCATTCCTTGCCTTTTGAGAAAGAATAAGAAATAACTCAGGTTAAGAATGGCACCATAAGCTGACTGAGGTCAGTCATGACAACACTGCTATCACTTATAAAAGAAGAAGCTAATCAGGAATGCATCTAAAAAGAGAGTCAAAAGTGTTGTTATCTAACAGCTATTAGCACAAGAAATGTATCTAAATATGTTTTAGAAAAAATAATAATGCGGTAATTAAAACGTAAAAAAAAATAAAAATGTAGAGATGTCTTATTAGAGTCTTACCTTCCTGATCTGTTCTACCCTGCTTATTGTGTAGTTCTATGTTTAACCATTTCCACATACTCCGCAGTGTCGTAATGGAACTCTGCAGAGTTGTAGCAGCAGTTCTGGCCACAAAGAGTTAATTGAACAGCAGGAGAGAGAAGGTCAATGTAAGAAGGTGGGTGGTCATGTGTCCTGTCCTGGGGAAGCAACTCCTACTGTCCAAGCAGCTCCACACTTTGTGCACAAAATCTACAAGTCATGTGAATAATTTTTCTGAAGGGAATTTCTATTGCTGCCTTAACCACTTACTGCACCTAGTGCAGTATATGCACGACCTGGGAAACTTCATCTGACAATTAAAAAAATACATAAGGCCCGGTTCACATCTGCGTTTTTTTGCGGAGCTGGACGTACGGATCCGGCCATCAGGATCAGGAAAAACTGTCAGTTTTTACAGCCAGTGTGCTGTAAACTGTCAGTTTTCTATTTGTTACTATGTAGCTGCAAAACCTTCTGTTTCCGTTACGCTGAGCAAAACGGTCCGGGAAATTAGGTCCTGCAGCATTTTTTTGTCCGTTCAGTGGAACGGACCATGGAACCGTACAGCTGGTTCCGTTGGCAAATGCAGATGTGAACCTTAGGGACTGAACTTTTTTAATATGTATGTCAAGAGGGTATATTACTGTTATTTTTTAATTTATGGGCTTGTAATTAGTGATGGACACAAAACTGAAAAAATGCACCTTTATTTTCAAATAAAATATATGTGTTATACATTGTACCAGGGAAATATTTTAAATGTTGCAATAATCAGAACAAATAAAATTTGTAGGTTTAATCCACAGTAGAACGTTTTATTTTGAAACTATAATGGCCTAAAACTGAGAAATAATTAATTGTTTAAAGTTTTTTTTCTTCATATTCCAATTAAAATGCATTTAGAATAAAATAATTCTTAGCATAATGTACCTCCCAAAGAAAGCCTAACCAGTGGCAAAAAAAAAACAAGATATACTGTAGATCATTTTTTTGTGATTAGTAGTTCTGGTAATTAAAGGGATACTGTAGGGGGGTCGGGGGAAAATGAGCTGAACTTACCCGGGGCTTCTAATGGTCCCCCGCAGACATTCTGTGTTGGCGCAGCCACTCACCGATGCTCCGGCCCCGCCTCCAGTTCACTTCTGGAATTTCTGACTTTAAAGTCAGAAAACCACTGCGCCTGCACGCCCGTGTCCTCGCTCCCGCTGATGTCACCAGGAGTGTACTGCGCAGACACAGACCATACTGGGCCTGCGCTGTGTGCTCTTGATGACATCAGCGGGAGCGAGGACACGGCAACGCAGGCGCAGTGGTTTTCTGACTTTAAAGTCAGAAATTCCAGAAGTGAACTGGAGGCGGGGCCTTGAGCATCAGTGAGTGGCTGCGCCAACACAGGATGTCTGCGGGGGACCGTTAGAAGCCCCGGGTAAGTTCAACTCATTTTCCCCTGACCCCCCTACAGTATCCCTTTAAGTTATTGGCGAAAGAAAGGGAGGAGTGCTGACAGGTGAAAATTGCTCTGGTCCTAAAGGGGAAAAAACCCTCAGGTCAAGTGGTTAGAATGGAAACTGTGTGATTAAATTGGATCTGAGATAAACTTTTATTCATTGCATAATTTTGTTCCTTTCATATAGTTTATAGGGCATTCCTCAAGCCAAATACTTTTTTTGTTTTGTTTTAATACTCTAATTCCCTATAAACTAAACAAGCCATGCCCACAGCTCCTTTTGTGCCTTGGCACTGTAGCAAGGGTTTATGGGAGCTCAGTCTGGGCAGGAGGAGGAGGAGGTTACTAGCCATTGATTTCAGAAGCAGAGGGGAGGAAGGAGGAGGAGAGGGGACTGAATGCACACACAGGCAAGCTGATAGCATCTCCAGTCCTCAGCCTGTGACAATGTGACAAACAGAACATGGCTGCCCTCATTGTATCACAGGAATAAATAATCATAAATGTTTGATGCTGTTTGCAGCTAGATATGCTGTGTAAACTATCTAAACTTTAGATAAGATATATAGACAAGTTACTTGTTATAGTTAGTTTCTCATCTCAGATCCGCTTTAATAGCACAGTTCCTATTCATAATTACTGACAATGAAAAATGTGGAAGAGTAATTGACCTCTTCCATGAACTTAAATTTATTGGCACTAACCATTCCTGCCACTGATGCACATTGCTGACTATACCATTGGGTTAGATCTGAAGTGGCCTCACTTGCCTGACACCCTCTTTGTGAGAAGCTTCATAGATAGCACATAGGTAGACAGACAGCCTACATAATGTATTGATTTCATTAACAATTATTTTATTTCTACACAGGTAACTGTGAGTTAACCCACCTCTTAATATACTCAGGTTGTAATGCCAGACAGACGGACAACTATGGCCAGGTAAGTGACCAGCAATAACAAATAATACAGAAACAGATTGAAGCACCATTATGGTAAGGCTGGAGGAAGAGCATGGAGATTATAGGAGTTGAACTACCTGAGACGTATAAGACACATATAAGACACATAAGAGGTCAGTCAGTGACTGCACTGGAACGTTCCTTCTTCAACTGAAATACACCATTATGTGAGACTAGTCCTTTTTTTTTTTAGATATAAAGGCAACATTACATAAACTGCTAAGATACAAACTAATATTAATTTAAGTACTTCCTTGTGCTTGTGCCCAGTGAACCCCCATCCCCCAGCCACGAACCCACCAGAGCAGTGGCATTTAAGGAGGTAGTGCAGAGTCCTGGGTGTCAGTGTGCAGGGGGAGTGACAACCAGCCACCATGCAGCCGCAGTGTCCCGGCCTGTGGCCATGTGCAGAGTATATTGCGCAGCTGGAAGATGTGTCGATATCTCACCTGCTCCCCAGAGTCTTGCAAGCATGTCAGACTTCCTGTCACAACTCAGCTCTTCCCCTAGTGCTGGCATCTCATCCTGCACTCGCATAATCACGTGATGCAGGAAGAGTTACTAGGCAGTAGGGGAGAGCTGAGCAGTGACAGGAAGTCAGGAGCCGGTAATATAACAGCATGTCATGTGCTATACTTTGCATGGCTACCAATAAAGAGGGCAATTATACCAGTGTTAGTTTAATGGTTAAGGGCTCTGCCTCTGACACAGGCGACCTGGGTTCAAATCTCGGCCCTGCCTCTTCAGTAAGCCAACTCCTATTCAGTAGGAGACCTTGGGCAAGTCTCCCTAACACTGCTACAGCCTATAGAGCGTGTCCTTGTGGCTGCAGCTCTGGCACTTTGAGTCTGCCAGGAGAAAAGCGCAATATAAATGTTCTGTGTGTGTTTGTATACCAGGCTACCTATACTGGAGGCAACTACACCTGGCTACTTATACTGGGGGCAACTATTCCAGGCTACCCATACAGAGAGCAGCTACACCTGGCTTTCTATGCATCAAGGGGTACTTGAGATGATGTTACCAGCATAAGGGTGTACTTGCTCAACATAGTCACTAATAAAGGGGTACATGCTACAATAATTTTGAGAAACCCTGGTTTAAAGCTGATGGGATCCCATATTTAAATAAAAAAAAAGTCAGATACTCACCTAAGGAGAGGGAAGGCTCAGTCCTAATGAGCCTTCCCTCTCCTCTCCCGGTGCCCTCGGTGCTGCGTGGCTCCCCCTTTCACATCCCCCACCGAGGGGACTTCGGAAGTCTTCGGGAGCCGAGTCCTCCCGAAGACAGGCGGCTCCATACTGCGCACACGAGAGTGCATCATAGAGGGCGCTCGCGCGTGCGCAGTGCAGAGCGGTCGTCTTCGGGAGCGCTCAGGCTCCCGAAGCATTTCCGAAGCCTCCCTTCGGCCCGGGAAACAGCTGTATATGACCGAAACGGTCAAATACCGCTACGGGGGAGCCAGCGCAGCAGTGGGGACCAGGAGAGGAGAGGGGATGCTCTATGGGACCCAGAGCCTCCCTCTTCTCAGGTGAGTATCTGACGTTTTTATTTAAATATGGGTTCCCATTCACTTTAACAGGTCTTTAGTGTAGTGCAGTCCAGTAGTTACCATATATACTCCTGCTATAGCATGCCTTTTACTAAAATACATGTCTGGCTCATTTAATATTAGTTTAAATATACTTTGTTATTATGAAAGTGAGAGTATGATGGCCATGAAAAAAGTGCACATATTAAAGTCTTTGCACAGGGTGCCAATTGGCCTAAAGGCAGTCCCTGGTGCTCTTTTTGTAATTACATCCTGTGAATATATACAGTATTGGAATAGGATGTGCCTGCACCCAATCATTTTGAGCTGCTGAAAGGCAACAAATCCCGATCTTTAATACGCAGTACAGCAAGTATGTATATTACTGTCGTGGGAATGTATTATATCAGGAAACAGGGCCAATTGTGCCTGAAACCACAAAGAATGTTCGCTATGTGTTTTGAGCTTGTTCATACCAACTTTAATTTGACTTTTAAAACAGCAACACTATAAAAAATAAAAAATAAATAAAGCTGGAATGTGCTTTAGAAGAAATAAAATCTCTATATATTGTAGCATGCAAAGTGTTGAAATCACTTGCTGGTATATGCTGACTGCACATTCCTTGGCGATCTGTGCAGCATATACACAGAACTCTTGCAGGATCCAGACACCACTGTGAAAGGATAGAGAGAGGAGTGTTCAGTAGCAGGCGATAATGGTGCGATAATGGAGCGATATGGATGCAAAAACCGTGCGATAAATGGTCGATAGTTATGCGGTGTTAAGGTGGCCATACACTGGTCGATTTGCCATCAGATTCGTCTAACAGATAGATCCCTCTCTGATCGAATCTGATCAGAGAGGGATCATATGGCTGCCTTTACTGCAAACAGACTGTGAATCGATTTCAGCATAAAACCGATCACAATCTGTGGAGCTGCCGCCGCCTGCCCACCAGCTGTACATTACCTGATCCGGTCGGCGCGACTCCCCGGTCTCCGCTGTGTTCTTCTCCGCGCTGGTCTCCGGTTCGGCTGACTTCATTGAACTTCCTGTCCAGGGGAAGTTTAAACAGTAGAGGGCGCTCTACTGTTTAAACTTCCTGCCGGGGCAGGAAGTTCAGTGAAGCTGCAGCCCTGGAGCCCAGAGCGGAGAAGAAGACAGCGGGGACCGGGGGAGTTGCGCCGGCCGGAACAGGTAATGTATTGCCGCTGTATTGCGTCGGTCGTCGGGCATTCCAACACCGCTATCGGCGCACTCCCGACCTGCCGGCGATCGAGAAAAATCTTACGCACGAACGGATCGACAGGAATCGACGGGAACAATTGATTTTGGAAGGAAATTGATCGTTCTGTCAGCGTTTGCGTGACGATTTTACAGCAGATTCGATCACAGTCATCGAATCCGCTGTATATCGGCGGGAAAATTGTTAGGTGTATGGGCCCTTTTAGTGATTTGCATGCAATACTTTGCCTCTCTGGATAATGGAAGTAAAGGATTGTGGGTAGGAGGAGGAGGTTATTACCAGCATGTGACCGCAGAGGGTTTCCCTCCCTGTTTTTTGACCCTCTCCTTCCATTACAAATTCCTCCCTCCGTTCTGCATATTAAGCATATTAGGCAATATTAGGCATTTACAATATTAAGTGGATGGGAGAAACGGAGGAGGTATTTGGATACATTTTCACACTCACTCCCGATAAAAAATGTATCCAGATTCTTCCTTTGTTTCACCCATCCAGTTAATAAAGTAAATGTCTAATATTGCTTAATATGCTAAATAGTGTAAATGAGCTGCTCTCTGGTGCCTAAAATATGTACAGTATAAGCTGTTACTCTCTGCTGCTAGTAAACTAGCTGCAGAGTGAGCTGCAGCAGCTGTGAGAAAAAACAGATATCTCCAGGTACATTCAGGGGATAAATAGATGAAAAAATAATGAATGGACACACACCCTTTTTTCCCTGGTGAATTGTGATTTTGAGAAAAAATAACGACTAACGCCTATTTATCGCATGGATTTCTCTCTGTCCATATTTCACCCTATACTTCTGGAGAATTGCTATTTGGAAATATCACAGGAGGTAAATTACCTCCCATGATATAAATAGGTCGGTAACCACTGGTGAATTGAGGCCATAGTCTATGCTGAGATACTGCATACCTATGCAGCATGATTTCTCTTAGAATCCTACTGCATTGCTCCCAACTGTCCCTCTTTTGGAGCCCTGACCCTCTGTCACTCTTTCGTCTCCTCATTTGTCCCTCTTTCAGGACTTTGTCGCTATATATATATATATATATATATATATATATATATATATATATATATATATATGCTAAAAAAATGTGTTTGATTGACTCTAAACTTTATCCCCATCCTTTAAATTTATATATTACTAATTTTAAAATGTCAATATGAAGGAAAATGAACCAGAATAGAAAGGACCAGTGTGGTTTGAATTATAAAACAACATATTTTTCTTGTGAAAACTTTATGGTATGTGTGACTAGGGGTGTGACGGGGTGTGATCAGGGGTGTGGTAGGGGCGTCCCTCTTTCTTAAGTGTCCCTCTTTCTCATCTCAAAAAGTTGGGAGGTATATCCTACTGGATGGAGTAGTGATGGTAAAACGTAATAGTGCAAATATGCTGTACTGGTCTCGACCTTTGTCACAGCAGTGCCTGGGTGAGTTGTAAAGTGATAAGCTAACCATGACCTAAGGACAGCCTTTTAGTGGTTGAGGCGAGGATATTTAAACACAACTCCAACTAAAACTGGATGACCTTGTATTTGTCTCCCTAATATGCTTTAACTAGCATCTTTTGTCTTTTATGCGGTATTTAGAATAAAAAACAAGGTGTGGTGTGTATAAATACACTGGCAGGCATTTACACATACTGTTTAAGGTACCCTGTGCCAAAGTGGATTGAGTAATATTTCCAGTATATTGTTAAAGCTGAACTACTGTAATCCAAACCACCCTAATGTTCTCAGCTGCAATCATTTTTTAAAGAAGGTCATGCTGTATATATTGGATAAGCTATTGAATAAGAATAACAATTACATTTTATAATAAATAGTTTTCTACTTCACTGCTGGTATGTGTAAAATTTCTCAAACTGCTTACCATGTATTCTTAAAGAGAGCCTGAGGCAAACCTTGGGTGAAAAAAATGAAATGCTTACCTAAGGAAGGGGAAGCCTTGGATCTTCCAGAGGCTTCTCACACTGTCCTCTGGACCTCTGCCGCTGCCTGAGATCCTTCGGAATATCGGGGCCACGTTCCTCTTCTGGCATTAACAGGGCAACCCATGCGAACACGGCGGCGTCTGTGCAGTAGCACGTAGCCGCTCATGCACGAGTGGTTACAGCTTACTGCACAGGAAGAGGAGCATGGCCCCGATTTTCTTGTTGGAATTCTTTGGGGGGGGGGGGTGTAAAAGGGGCTGCGCTCTGCAACAGTGGACCAGAGGATGGCGTGGGAAGCCTCTATAGGATCAAGAGGCTTCCCTCTTCTTAGGTAAGTATGTGTTTTTTTACCCAAAGTTCGCCTCGGGCACACTTTAAATATACAACATTTCGAGTATGAATTGAACATGCAACCTGAATAACCAGGAAAGGGTGGGCAGCATACCCCCCCCCCTTCCCCTAGCGCACCAAGCCATATGCCTTAACAATGCATGCGATACCTTGTAAGGAGGGGAGTGGTCAAATCACACCCCCACCCCATCCCCACAAACCATTGTCGGGGACAAGTGTCTTTTACCCAAATTTGTGGAGGTGAGGGTAGTAATATGTGGGGAACTGAGTCCCTCAACAGATATCCACCAGGAGAAGGTGGCCATACATCTAGCGATGATGGGCAGATTCAACCAAGAGACACATTTCTCTCTTACCAAATCTGATAAGAGAGAGATCTGTCAGCTGCCCATACACCACAGGCTGATTCCTGATCATTTTCAGCATGAAATCTCTCGGGAATCGGCCTTGTGCGATGCATACATCCGCCTCGCTGCCCTGCCACTGTGCCCCCTAATGTAAATGTCCCCCCGGTGCCCTGTGTAAAGTGTATACATTACCTCTCCGTCGCCTCCACTTGTCCCCCGCTGGCTTCCGGGATTCCTTCACTGCATACACGCGCGCCCCACGTGGTTTCCTAGTAAGGGCGCACGTGTGTGACTGTAGAGCTCCCCAATGACTTATATGATCTGTTGCTCAGTCTCTGCAACACTGTAGCTTATTTCCAGTAATAGGAACAGTGCACTTACAGAAAGAGACAGAAAGATATAGCAAATAAAGATAGCACACTCTATCAAAGGGATTAATAAGGGATATAATTTATAGGTGGTACTACCTGTGCCTGAGTCCAATACAAACTGTTCAGTTTATTGAGGTATTTAAAGTAAACCTGTAATGGGAAGTAGGGCTGGATAGTGTAATGGTGGCTGGATAGTGTAATGGTTAAGGGCTCTGCCTCTGACATGGGAGACCAGGGTTCGAATCTCGGCTCTGCCTGTTCAGTAAGCCAGCACCTATTCAGTAGGAGACCTTAGGCAAGTCTCCCTAACACTGCTACTGCCTATAGAGCGCGTCCTAGTGGCTGCAGCTCTGGCGCTTTGAGTCCGCCAGGAGAAAAGCGCGATATAAATGTTCTGTGTTTGTTTAGGGCAAAAGTTGGAAATTTACCTCAGTAGTTAGAAGCTTCTGGATAGTCCAGAGGCTTTCTGGAACCTGCTTGCCCTCAGTCAGCCTTGGAAGGCTTTTTATGGCCTTGTGCAGTCTGGAAGCAAATCAATCTATTGGATCAGGTTTACTGCGATGAAGCTGTGCGGTATAATTTTTTGTTAGACCATGCTATGTAAGCCTATATGGCTCAAGCACAGAAATAGTGCTCCTTATGTCTTGATATGCTGGGCCCTGCAATATTTGACTGTGTTAGTTCTACTTGGCTGCATGCTTCTGCAACCTGAGACTTTCTCTGCTGCTGAGTTGCTTCCTGTCATTACTGTCAGAAGCTTAAACAACTAACCTATCTTTGTAATGCACTGTGAAGTTCATGCCATTAAGTACAACACCAAGCTACTGACTCGCTGCTGTTATGACTTAAGTCATATTTATTACCTTTATTGGAAAAATCGTATTATCCATATTGGCATGTGTGACCCTCAGTCAATACCAGTTAAGCCTCGTACCCACGAGGCGACATTTGTGCTGATGTTTCCCGACATCAGAGAACATCGTTTAACATAATCATGTTAAATTATGTTGCCCCCTGCGGCGATTGTGTGTCGTTATGCGACAGACATGGCAGATCAGATCTTCAAAATCCCAGTTGACTATGTACAAAGTACCACGATCTCTTACTTCCCATTCGCTTCCTGTCGTGTAGTCGCGTGATGTTGTGAGCAGAAAGAGGCGTCACTTGACGACCGTCGTCAAGTGGGCATTGCTGGACGCGTCGGGCTGTAAGTACTTAGCCTAATCCCCTGAATCTGTATAGATTTTGACGCGCTACACTTACGCCATATGCACAAGTGCACCACCACACACATGCGCTCCCCCCTCATTACACAGTCAGTGGTAATATGCGCGCACAGCACTGCGTCCACAACTTATTTCAGTTGCCTTTTAAATATAATGATGTGCAGTCATTTATAGTTGGATGACTCTCAACACAGAACTTTATTATTGAAAGGGTGGCCCACAGTTAGCTTTTGGGAGTAGATGATATTGATCAAATACACTATGCTATATAGTGTGCAACTGAATATAATGGTCTGTCACCAAATGCGCTTTGAATCCTCATCCTATAAGAAATACCGGTATGTTCCCAGGATCTAGGACTGGTAAGCATGTGTGACTGATACATTTATATTTTATATCTAGACAATGCTGTCTTGATTTACAGGGCTTTGGGTTTATGTGGCAGTGTGATTTTAGTTTTTTTAATTTTAGTGCTCTTCAAAATTTATAATAAAATTTTTTGATATTTTTGAACCTATTTTCTCTTCATTTTTTTTGTCAGAAAATGCACAATGTTCTGGCTAAGTCTGGCTGTTCATGGGACGTCAGGCACAAACCTCTGTAAATATTACCAATTAAAAAAAAAATATTGTAATAAATTTGACAACAGAAACAATTGCCACTAAAATGGCCACAAATGTTCTTATTATGTTTTGATATAATTAAATGAACATATACAGTGGAATGCGTAAGTTTGGGCAACCTTGTTAATTTTCATGATTTTCCTGTATAAATTGTTGGTTGTTACGATAAAAAATGTCAGTTAAATATTTCATATAGGAGACACACACAGTGATATTTGAGAAGTGAAATGGAGTTTATTGGATTTACAGAAAATGTGCAATAATTGTTTAAACAACATTAGGCAGGTGCATAAATTTGGGCACCACAAAAAAGAAATGAAATCAATATTTAGTAGTTCCTCCTTTTGCAGAAATTACAGCCTCTGAATGCTTACTGCAGGTTCCAATGAGAGTCTGGACTCTGGTTAAAGGTATTTTGGACCATTCCTCTTTACAAAACATCTCTAGTTCCTTTAGGTTTGATGGTTTCCGAGCATGGACAGTTCTCTTTAACTTACACCACAGATTTTCAATTACATTCAGGTCTGGGGACTGAGATGGCCATTCCAGAACATTGTACTTGTTCCTCCGCATGCATGCCTTAGTGGATTTTGAGCAGTGTTTAGGGTCGTTGTCTTGTTGCAAGATCCAGCCCCGGCGCAGCTTCAGCTTTGTCACTGATTTCTGGACATTGGTCTCCAGAATCTGCTGATACTGAGTGGAATCCATTCGTCCCTCAACTTTGACAAAATTCCCAGTCCCTGCATTGGCCACACAGCCCCAACGCATGATGGAACCACCACCATATTTTACTGTAGGTAGTAGGTGTTTTTCTTGGAATGCTGTGTTGTCTTTCCTCCATGCATAACACCCCTTGTTATGCCTAAATAACTCAATTTTAGTTTCATCAGTAAATGGCATCTTATTCCAAAATAAAGCTGGCTTGTCCAAATGTGCTTTAGCATACCTCAAGCAGCTCTGTTCGTGCTGTGGGCGATGCTTCCTCTGCATCACTCTCACATACAGCATCTCCTTGTGTAGAGTGCACCGAATGGTTGAACGGTGCACAGTGACTCCATCTGCAGCAAGAAGATGTTATAGATCTCTTTGGTGCTGGTCTGTGGGATGACTCTGACTGTTCTCACCATTCGTCGCTTCTGTTTATCTGAGATTTTTCTTGGTCTGCCACTTCAAGCCTAAACTGAGCCTGTGGTCTTCCATCTCCTCAATATGTTCCTAACTGTGGAAACAGACAGCTTAAATCTCTGGGACAGCTTTCTGTATCCTTCCCCTAAACCATAATGGTAAACAATCTTTATCTTCAGGTCATTTGAGAGTTGTTTTGAGACCCCCATGTTGCTACTCTTCAGAGAAACTTAAAAGGGAGGAGGGAAACTTGCAATTGACACCCTTAAATATTCTTTCTCATAATTGGATTCACATGTGTATGTAGGCCAGGGGTCACTGAGCTTACTAAGCCAATTTGAGCTCCAATAATTAGTTCTAAAGGTTTTGGAATCAATAAAATTACAACAGTGCCCACATTTATGCACCTGCCTAGTTTTATTAAAACAATTATTGTGCACTTTCTGTAAATCCAATAAACTTAATTTCACTTCTCAAATACTACTGTGTGTGTCTCCTATATGATATATTTAACTGACATTTTTTTATCATAACAACCAACTTTTTATACAGGAAAATCATGGAAATTAACAAGGTTGCCCAAACTTTCGCATACCACTGTAAATGTTAATTAAACCATTTTCAAACTTAAAGAGAACCCGAGGCGGGGTTTTAAGTATGAAACCTGCGCTCAGAGGCTGGGTCTGCTTATACAGCCCAGCCTCTGTTGCTAATTCAAACCCCCCAAAGTTACCCCTGCGACCCGCTCTCCCCCATAATTTACAGCCGCGCTGTGCGGTCTGTTTATCTCGCTCCTGTCACTCTTGGCGCTCCACCCGCCTCCTGCAGAGCTCCGTCCCCGCCCACATCCCTTCCCTTCTCGCTGATTGGAGGGAAGGGACGCGGGCGGGGACCGGCGCTATGGAGGAGGCGGGGGAGCGATGAGAGTGACAGGAGCGAGGTAAACACAGCCCGCTGTGACACGGTACGTGTCGGCAGCGCGGCTGTAATTTATGGGGGAGAGAGGAGCGCAGGGGCAACTTTAGGGGGATTGAAATAGCAACAGAGGCTGGGCTGCATAAGCAGACCCAGCCTCTGAGCGCAGGTTTCATACTTAGAACCCTGCCTCGGGTTTTCTTTAAACCAAACAGCTAAGCCACCAACCCAAGCTACTTAAATCTAACAACCAGTATACTCACATTACCAACATTAACTCAGGCAACCAATCATAAATGTGACCCCCTCAACTGAAAGTGACCAGTTATCCTCAATAGCTTGTGCCAGCAAGGAAACAGGGAAGCAGGTAAGTTCACCCAATCCACCCCAACCCGGCCTTGATCCATTCATAACGCATATAAGTTGCTACATGCTCCACAGCACTCCTCAAGTCCAAAATAGCTGTTGCTACAAATTCTGGTTGTAGTTAGGGTCCCCAATAATAATACAATCTTGACTGTACAATCTTACTACATCGATGTAATACGAGAGGCTAATTAAAGCTAATGGGAGTCATTAAAAAAAATGAAGCAGATACTCACCTAAGGACAGGGAAGGCTCTGAGTCCTATAGAGCCTTCCCGCTCCTCTCCAGGTGCACTCGTTGCAGGGCTAGCTTCCCCATTTGAATCTCCCGCCACGGGAGACTTCGGAAGTCTTCGGGAGCCGAGTGGTGCCGAAGAGAAGCGGCTCTGTACTGCGCATGCATGATCACGCAAGAGAGCGTGATTACGCAGGCACAGTACAGAGCAGCTTGTCTTCTGGAGCAACATTTGGGGTTTCAAAGACTTCTGGGGCCTCCTTCGGCGGAGGAAGACTAATTTAGTCAAATATTGCTACCGGGGGAGCCAGCGCTGGAACAGGGATCCGTGAGACCGGGAAGGCTCTATAATACCAAGAACCTTCCCTCTTCTTAGGTGAGTATCTACTTCCTTTTTCAGTTCCCATTGACTTTAAAGAGACTCTGTAACAAATTTTTGGGCCTTATTTCTTCTGTCCTATAAGTTCCTATTACTGTTCTAATGTGGTCTGTCTTACTGCAGCCTTTCCTACTTGCACTGTCTCTGTAATAAATCATAACTCCTTTCCTCTGTCGTGTCTGTCGGGCTGAGGCTGGAATGTGTGGAATGTGCAGCACTGCTTGTCATTGGCAGAAGCTTTACACACCCCCTCCAAGCTCTGCATGAGTCACACAGTAAGCTAGTTCTCAGCCTATGATACTCTGGTTAGAAGCCAGTCTTTTGTTTGTAAACACTGCCTAAAACTGTTAATTACAAACCAGGATTGCAGCAGGGAGTGGCAGAAACAGCACAGCGGGGCACAGGAGAGCATAAGGAATAGAATGGTATGCTTTTTATCGTAAGAATTTTAGAGTACAGATTCTCTTTAAAGAGAAACCGTGACCAAGAATTGAACTTCATCCCAATCAGTAGTTGATACCCCCTTTCCCATGATAAGTATTTTCCTTTTGACAAATAGATCATCAGGGGGCTCTGTATGGCTCATATTGTGGTGAAACTCCTCCCATAATGTGAAGTCAGGACCAAGGTCCTGACAGTTTCCTGTCTGTGAACCTCATTGCATTGTGGGACATAACAGCTGATTACAGCTGGGTCCAACTGCCAAAAAAGCAAGCAGCATCTCCTTCAATTGACATTACCTGCCAGCAGTAAAAATGTCACCATGTGGCAAATGTCAGAATGTAAATCAGGGAGAGGAAAGATTTTACAACACTGACTAAATCACTTATATATAATTATTGTAAAAATGAAGCACTTTTTTATTACATTATTTTCACTGGAGTTCCTCTTTAAAGTATCCATTCAAAGTATATTCACTTAGTTTACTCTTCTTCTACAAAGATTTGGCCACCTGTGATAAATTTCAGAATGTATATCAGGGAGAGGAAATATTTTAGAATTGGCAAACACTGCCTAAATCATTTATAAACGAATATTGAAAAACAAATAAACTATTTTCTTTATTACATTATTTTCACTACAGTTCCTTAAATAACCTTTATTTTTCAGTCTGCAGCCAGGTCTGCTTCTCCTGATTTAGCAGATGATGATTCAAAATACGCTTTCTAGTAACCATGACAACAGTACACTGATGACTAGCACAGCTGACGCTCCATTTACATGCAGGATGAGCAGTATTTATCAGCATACAACCAGTCACAACTTTCTATTCAGGCGCTTAGCTATCGCTAGATTATTTTTCTTTCACTTTTTTTCTTTTAACCACTTGCCGACCGCGCACTCATACCGTGCGTCGGCAAAGTGGCAGCTGCAGGACCAGTGACGCAGTTCTGCGTCGCCGGCTGCAAGCTAATTAATCAGGAAGCAGCCGCTCGCGCGAGCGGCTGCTTCCTATCAATTCACGGCGGGGGGCTCCGTGAATAGCCTGCGGGCCGCCGATCGCGGCTCGCAGGCTAAATGTAAACACAAGCGGAAATAATCCGCTTTGTTTACATCCGTACAACGCTACTAACATTAGCAGCGTTGTACCAGATCAGCGATCCCCGGCCAATCAGCGGCCGGGGATCGCTGTCACATGACAGGCAGGAGCCTGTTAGAGGCTGCACAGGACAGATCCGTTCCTGTGCAGCCTCGGATCTCCGGGGAAGGGAGGGAGGAGAGGGAGGGGGGAAATTTCGCCGCGGAGGGGGGCTTTGAGGTGCCCCCCCCGCAACACCCAGGCAGGCAGGAGCGATCAGACCCCCCCAGCACATCATCCCCCTAGTGGGGAAAAAAGGGGGGCGATCTGGTCGCTCTGCCTGCACCCTGATCTGTGCTGGGGGCTGTAGAGCCCACCCAGCACAGATCAGCTAAAACAGCGCTGGTCCTTAAGGGGGGTAAAGGGTGGGTCCTCAAGTGGTTAAGAAAGTTTAGTTTTCCTTTAACAACATTTTTAAATAAGGTACTTAAACACACTTTTTGATATATTTAAAGGGCACTTGAAGTGAGAGGTATATGGAGGCTGACATATTTATTTCCTTTTAAACAGTACCAGTTGCCTGGCAGACCTGCTGATCATTGTGGTCAGTAGGGTCTAAATCACACATCTGATACAAGCATGCACCTAATTCAGTCACACTTCAATCAGAAACATCTGATGTGCATACTTGTTAGAGTGGGGCCGAACCTCTGATTTTAGGTTCGCGAACCGGGTTCGCGAACTTCCGCGTAAGGTTCGGCTCGCGGAAAAGTTCGCGAACCGCAATAGACTTCAATGGGGATGCGAACTTTGAAAAAAAAAATTATGCTGGCCACAAAAGTGATGGAAAAGATGTTTCAAGGGGTCTACCACCTGGACCCCCAGGTGGAGGAGTGGGATACATGCCAAAAGTCCCCGGGAAAAATCTGGATTTGATGCAAAGCAGCGTTTTAAGGGCAGAAATCACATTGAATGCTAAATGACAGGCTTAAAGTGCTTTAAAACATCTTGCATGTGTATACATCAATCAGGTAGTGTAATTAAGGTACTGCTTCACACTGACACACCAAACTCACCGTGTAACGCACCGCAAACAGCTGTTTGTGTAGTGACGGCCGTGCTGGACTGGTGCGCACCATGGCGAGAGTGCAGGTTTTGGTGGCTTTACAGCCCATATGGTCGCCTGGCTGATGCAGCTGAATGACAGAACAGTGACTGTCCAGCTGATCAAATTTGGTCTGACCACAATGAGGCAACGACCTTATTATCGTGGGTGTGCCCCCCGAGACACTCATCTAGGCGCCGGTCATTGCTTCATTGTGATACGCAAGCCCCTTCACCACGGCAAGGTAATGATCACGAAGGGGAATGGGCGCATGTACATGCCTTTTCTTTTGTTGTTGCAGCTGCCCGCAGTGCAGCCAGAAAAATTAGGCAGTCATGTACACGCACCAGAAAAATTATTAAAAATTCAGCAATCCGCCTGGAGTCCCGGACCCTGTTGGTGGTGGCGGAGAAGGTAGTCAAGCGGCCTGCAGGCAGACATGCTGTGTGGAGGGACTGGGAGCGACTTAGTCTTCTTGGGGCAGGCCAGGAAGCCAGTCACACGGCGTGCAGGCAGAGATGCTGTGTGTGCGGGGACTGACTTAGTCTTGGGGCGGGCAGCAGCCCTCCGGGATCCATGCCTCATTCATTTTGATAAAGGTGAGGTACTTAACAGTTTTGTGACTTAGGCGACTTCTCTTCTCAGTGACAATGCCTCCAGCTGCGCTGAGGGTCCTTTCTGACAGGACGCTTGCGGCAGGGCAGGAGAGAAGCTGGATGGCAAACTGGGACAGCTCTGGCCACAGGTCAAGCCTGCGCACCCAGTAGTTCAAGGGTTCCTCATCGCTGTTCACAGCAGTGTCTACATCCACACTTAAGGCCAGGTAGTCGGCTACCTGCCGTTCCAGGCCTTGGTGGAGGGTGGATCCGGAAGGGCTACGGCGAGGCGTTGGACTAAAGAACGTCCGCATGTCCGACATCACCATGAGATCGCTGGAGCGTCCTGTCTTTGACTGCGTGGACACGGGAGGTGGATTAGTGGCAGTGGTACCTTGCTGGCGTTGTGCTGTCACATCACCCTTAAAGGCATTGTAAAGCATAGTTGACAGCTTGTTCTGCATGTGCTGCATCCTTTCCACCTTCAGGTGAGTTGGTAACAGGTCCGCCACTTTGTGCCTGTACCGAGGGTCTAGTAGTGTGGCCACCCAGTACAGCTCATTCCCCTTGAGGTTTTTTATACGGGGGTCCCTCAACAGGCAGGACAGCATAAAAGACGACATCTGCACAAAGTCGGATCCAGATGTACCATCCATCTCCTCTTGCTCTTCCTCAGTGACGTCACGTAAGTCAACCTCCTCCCCCCAGCCGCGAACAATACCACGGGAAGGTTGAGCAGCACAAGCCCCCTGCGACGCCTGCTGCGGTTGTTCTCCTGCCGCCGTCCCCTCCTCCTCCTCCTCCTCCCCCAAAGAAACACCTTGCTCATCATCCTCTGAGTCTGACTCGTCTTCTGCACACGACTTCTCTTCTTCCTCCTCCTCCCCCCTCTGTGCTGCCGCAAGTGTTGAGGAAACAGCTGGGTCTGATGAAAATTGGTCCCATGCCTGTTCCTGCCGTAACTGTTCCTGGTCACGCTCATTCGCAGATTCATCCGCCACTCTACGCACAGCACGCTCCAAGAAGTAAGCGTAGGGAATCAAGTCGCTGATGGTGCCTTCACTGCGGCTCACCAGGTTGGTCACCTCCTCAAACGGCCGCATGAGCCTGCATGCATTTCTCATCAGTGTCCAGTTGTCGGGCCAGAACATCCCCATCTTCCCAGACTGTTTCATTCTACTGTAGTTGTAGAGGTACTGGATGACGGCTTTCTTCTGTTCTAGCAGGCGGGAGAACATGAGCAGGGTCGAATTCCAGCGAGTCGGGCTATCGCAAATCAGGCGTCTCACCGGCAAGTTGTTTTTCCGCTGAATTTCCGCAAAGCGTGCCATGGCTGTGTAAGACCGCCTCAAATGCCCACAGAACTTCCTGGCCTGCTTCAGGACATCCGCTAAGCCAGGGTACTTTGACACAAATCTTTGAACAACTAGATTCATGACATGTGCCATGCAGGGTATGTGTGTCAGCTTCCCCATATGCAAAGCGGCAAGCAGATTGCTGCCGTTGTCGCACACCACGTTGCCTATCTCCAGGTGGTGCGGGGTCAGCCACTCATCCACCTGTTTCTTAAGAGCAGCCAGGAGAGCTGCTCCAGTGTGACTCTCCGCTTTGAGGCAAGACATGTCTAAGATGGCGTGACACCGTCGTACCTGGCATGCAGCATAGGCCCTGCGAAACTGGGGCTGTGTAGCTGGAGAGGAGAACTGCCACTCAGCCAAGGAGGAGGAGGACAGCGAAGAGCATGTAGCAGGAGGAGAGGAGGTGGCAGGAGGCCTGCCTGCAAGCCGTGGAGGTGTCACAATTTGGTCCGCTGCGCCCTGCTTGCCATCGTTCACCAGGTTGACCCAATGGGCTGTGTACGTAATGTAGCGGCCCTGCCCGTGCTTGGCAGACCAGGCATCCGTGGTCAGGTGTACCCTTGACCCAACGCTCTTCGCAAGAGATGACACCACTTGCCTCTCAACTTCACTGTGCAGTTGGGGTATGGCCTTTCTAGAAAAATAAGTGCGGCCTGGCATCTTCCACTGCGGTGTCCCGATGGCCACAAATTTACGGAAGGCCTCAGAGTCCACCAGCCGGTATGGTAACAGCTGGCGAGCTAACAGTTCCGCCACGCCAGCTGTCAGACGGCGGGCAAGGGGGTGACTGGCCGAAATTGGCTTCTTCCGCTCAAACATTTCCTTCACGGACACCTGACTGCTGCTGTGGGCAGAGGAGCAGGAAGCGCTCAAGGGCAGAGGCGGAGTGGAGGAGGGTGCCTGTGAAGGTGCAAGGGAGAAAGCGGCAGAAGCAGATGATGCACCTGAAGGAGGAAGAGGAGAAGGAGGGTGACTTTTCTTTTGTGTGCTGCTGCTGCTTTTGCTCAGGTGGCCATCCCATTGCTGTTTGTGCCTTTTCTCCAGGTGCCTTCGTAAGGCACTTGTCCCTACGTGAGTGTTGGCCTTTCCACGGCTCAATTTTTGTTGGCAGAGCGAACAGATGGCTTTGCTCCGATCTGAGGCACACACATTAAAAAATGTCCACACCGCTGAGCCACCCTGGGATGTGGGCACTATGGGGACCTCAGCAGCTGATGCTGAAGGGCAAGTTGGCTGGCTGTACATAGGTGGCGATACATGGTGCCGGACACTGCCACCAGCTGTTTCTGACGAAGAGCTGCCCCAGCTTCTTTCAGCAACTTCTCTCCTCCTACTACTCTCTGACTCCCCCTCTGAACTGTCCCCCTCTTCATCTCCTCTATTGGGAACATACAGAGGATCCGTATCATCGTCATCATCGTAATCATCCTGCCCAGCTTCGCTTGCCTCAGAAAAATCCAAACATGCACCATCAGTAGGTCCTTCATCCTCCTTACACGTTACATCCATAGTGTTGCTGCGTAACTCAGACATATGAGCTGGTGAAAATTCATCTGGCTGTAACAACAATTGCTGTGCATCAGTGATTTCACCACTAAATAATTCTTTCAAATGCAGCGGAAGTGGTGCTAGTAGTAGCGCTGGTGGCTGAGCAAGATGAGGTGTTCTGTGTCGCTAAATACTCAACCACGTCCTGACAATCTTATGGGGTGATGGGACGTGCCTTCTTCCGAGCACTGTACTGTGGGCCAGGTCCACACGAAATTACATTTACACGACCTCGCACAGACCTGGCTCTGGCACTACCTCTTCCTCTACCTGTTTTGTCCATATCGGGTATGCATGGAGTGGTATATCACACTGCGTGCACAAACGTAGGTAGGTGGGTTCACTTAACTGCACAGGTATGCGCACTGATGCGGTGGGTTCACTGAACAGAACAGGTATGCAGTGGCGGGTTAACTGAAAAGAACAGGTATGCAGTGGCGGGTTCACTGAACACAACAGGTATGCAGTGTCGGGTTCACAGAACAGGTATGCAGTGGCAGGTTCACTGAACAGGTATACAGTGGCGGGTTCACTGAACACAACAGGTATGCAGTGGTGGGTTCACAGAACAGGTATGCAGTGGCAGGTTCACAGAACAGGTATACAGTGGCGGGTTCACTGAACAGAACAGGTATACAGTGGCAGGTTCACTGAACAGAACAGGTATACAGTGGCGGGTTCACTGAACACAACAGGTATGCAGTGGCGGGTTCACTGAACAGAACAGGTATGCAGTGGTGGGTTCACTGAACAGGAATACAGTGGCGGGTTCACTGAACAGAACAGGTATGCAGTGGCGGGTTCACTGAACAGAACAGGTATGCAGTGGCGGGTTCACTGAACAGAACAGGTATGCAGTGGCGGGTTCACTGAACAGAACAGGTATGCAGTGGCGGGTTCACTGAACAGAACAGGTATGCAGTGGCGGGTTCACTGAACAGAACAGGTATGCAGTGGTGGGTTCACAGAACAGGTATGCAGTGGCAGGTTCACAGAACAGGTATACCGTGGCGGGTTCACTGAACAGAACAGGTATACAGTGGAAGGTTCACTGAACAGAACAGGTATACAGTGGCGGGTTCACTGAACACAACAGGTATGCAGTGGCGGGTTCACTGAACAGAACAGGTATGCAGTGGTGGGTTCACTGAACAGGAATACAGTGGCGGGTTCACTGAACAGAACAGGTATGCAGTGGCGGGTTCACTGAACAGAACAGGTATACAGTGGCAGGTTCACTGAACAGAACAGGTATGCAGTGGCAGGTTCACTGAACAGGTATGCAGTGGTGGGTTCACTGAACAGGTATGCAGTGGTGGGTTCACTGAACAGGTATGCAGTGGCAGGTTCACTGAACAGGTATACAGTGGCGGGTTCACTGAACAGAACAGGTATGCAGTGGCGGGTTCACTGAACAGAACAGGTATGCAGTGGTGGGTTCACTGAACAGGAATACAGTGGCGGGTTCACTGAACAGAACAGGTATGCAGTGGCGGGTTCACTGAACAGAACAGGTATACAGTGGCAGGTTCACTGAACAGAACAGGTATGCAGTGGCAGGTTCACTGAACAGGTATGCAGTGGTGGGTTCACTGAACAGGTATGCAGTGGTGGGTTCACTGAACAGGTATGCAGTGGCAGGTTCACTGAACAGGTATACAGTGGCGGGTTCACTGAACAGAACAGGTATGCAGTGGCAGGTTCACTGAACAGGTATACAGTGGCGGGTTCACTGAACAGAACAGGTATACAGTGGCAGGTTCACTGAACAGAACAGGTATACAGTGGCGGGTTCACTGAACAGAACAGGTATGCAGTGGCGGGTTCACTGAACAGTACAGGTATGCAGTGGCAGGTTCACTGAACAGGTATGCAGTGGTGGGTTCACTGAACAGGTATGCAGTGGTGGGTTCACTGAACAGGTATGCAGTGGTGGGTTCACTGAACAGGTATGCAGTGGTGGGTTCACAGAACAGGTATGCAGTGGCAGGTTCACTGAACAGGTATGCAGTGGTGGGTTCACTGAACAGGTATGCAGTGGTGGGTTCACTGAACAGGTATGCAGTGGTGGGTTCACAGTACAGGTATGCAGTGGTGGGTTCACAGAACAGGTATGCAGTGGCAGGTTCACTGAACAGGTATGCAGGTATCCAGTGGGCTCACTGAACAGAACAGGTATGGTGGGCTCACTGAACAGAACAGGTATGCAGCCAGGAACAAGCTAAGCCTAACTAATCTTTCCCTATGAGAGACAGTCTGCAGCAGCTCGCCCTACTCTCACTAACGCAGGCACACGAGTGAGCTTAATGGCCGCCGCTGCCTGCCTTTTATTGGGGAGGGGGAGTGGCTCCAGGGGCTAGTGTAGCCTAATTGGCTACACTGGGCCTGCTGACTGTGATGTAGAGGGTCAAAGTTGACCCTCATGGTGCATTATGGGGCGAACCGAACTTCCGCAAAACTTCGCCTGCGAGACGCGAACGCGAACCACTGAAGTTCGCATGGAACCGTTCGCAGGCGAACCGTTCGGCCCAACTCTAATACTTGTTCAGGGTCTATGGCAAAAAGTATTACAGACACAGAATCAGTGGGACAACCAGGGAACTTGATTTAATTAAAGAAAATAAATGTGTCATCCTCTATATCCCTTTCAGTTCAGGTGCCCTTTAATTTACAGATCCTAGTCTATCTATATACACCTATTAGTCGTTTAAAATGGACAATCAGAATAGACCTGACACTCTGAATCTAAGTGATCTAAATATTTCTTGCATGATTACAGATGATCGTCATTACACAATTATGAAACACTGACAAATTTGTCTCAGCACTTTACAGAATACACTGATCATTGTTTCCCTCAATTAAGCTCACAGATGATCTGGCCACCTTTTGTCAGAAATGTACTCTAGGGTGTCACAGGAAGGATATGACAAGTCAGATAACTTTAGCTGTATGTCAAACTAATTGGTGTAAAGTGATAGTCGGTAGCAGAGTTGCAAGGCAATGGAATCTGTTTATGACTATTACTAAATAAAGAACAAATGGATCATCTTGTGAGGCCATATTTCAGGATGCTGGCAGTACTTCCAATTCTCCTGGCAAACAGTAGGAGGTGAATGCTACATATAACTATTTCCCACATTCATAGAAGCAAATGTAAACAAGGAAGATAAATCTCTTCAGTGTACCTTTCACTTAAATTGTAAGTTGTATGTGTATATATATATACACACAACAATATATGTAAAGAAAAATATCAAACTGCCAAGAAATAAGTTCCATTATCAAAATATTTTACTAGCATTACTACTGAAGGACTTTCTTTTATCTACACAAAAAAATATCAGTCTGGCCCAGTAGAGCATTGTGGGTGTGATGTAATCTATAACATGTAAACTATTGGTTTGGGGAAAGGGAGAATAGGAACATGCATGTAGCATATCACAAGAAAGAAGCCAAAGGACTAAAATGGCTGCCCCATTATAGAAAAGTTAAAAAAAAGTTAGCCGTTTATTTTTGTATTAGCAAGCCTCATCAGGGTCCATATGCAATTAACTTTTCTCTCCTGAGTATTCTCCTAGGATATAGTTTGTCATATTCTATCCATAATAACCTTTCAGCACTATGTAATTGAAAAAAGTATCAAAATGTAGGTGGAAAATAACTATCAATACTATTTTAAGTATTTTCTTGCTGGTGGTTTAAAAGGCAAATACCATTTAGGAGAAAACTCAGGAGAAAAAGTTAATTGCATATGAATGTTATTTTTATTATTCTGATTGTTTCTGATTGACTCTTAGATTTCTCTTAACTCTGTCCTTTACCTTTAAACAAATGTTTCAGTGGTCACTATGGAACGCTCCTCTCTTCGTCTACATCCCACCGTACAACTCAGTGTTAGATTCCATCTGACAACTCTAAGGCATTTTCGGCCAGTTTGGTGAGCTAGTTGAGTTTCACCCTCACCTCCTCCACTCTTTTCACTTTGTCTAGAGAATGGGAAAATCAGAACCAACATAAATAGGAAGACATTAAGAATGAATTTCTAGGCTAAATACAAAAGTACCTTTGCTTCTAGAAAATAACTTATCATATAAATTATGGCGAAAATATTATTTGGATAGATATACTTTGCAGATCCAACATTACTGAAACCTATTAAATTATTGTTATAGCAGTTTACGGCCCACGTGTGTCTGCCATTCAGAATATAGTCCTAGAGCACAGGTGTCAAACTCATAAGATGGCCCTCCTTGCCATCTTATGTGGCCCTTGAGAGCTTCAAACTTCCTTACCATCCAGAAGTTGAGTGGTGTTTCTGGTTGAAACATTATCAGATTGAGCCTAGGTGCAGCAACTAGTGTTGGGCGAACACCTGGATGTTCGGGTTCGGGCCAAACAGGCCGAACATGGGCCAGATGTTCGGCATGTTCGGCCCGAACGCCGAACTCAATGGAAGTCAATGGGACCCCCGAACATGCCCATTTTGGGGGCCCTATGGGGTCACAGGCATAAGGGGGGAGCATGCCCCGATCGCGGGGGGGGGGGGGGTCGGAAATTCCCCCCACCCCCTCCGCTAGCGCTCCCCCCTCTGCCCGCTTCCCCATACAAAAAGTTTAAGGCAAGTTAAATAGTACTTGGTGGCTGGCACTGGCGTGAGGAGGAGGAGGAGTCCGAGTAGCAGAGTGACGCGTTGAGGCCGGGCAGCGGGCGGTTCAGCGGTAGTACCCTTGTGGTACTTCCGCCCTTTCTCTGACCTCACGTCCTCTACGTGATGACGCATACGAGGGTACGCGTGACGCGTACCCTCGTATGCAGAGGACGTGAGGTCAGAGAAAGGGCGGAAGTACCACAAGGGTACTACCGCTGAACCGCCCGCTGCCCGGCCTCAACGCGTCACTCTCCTACTCTGACTCCTCCTCACTCCACTGCCAGTGCCAGCCACCAAGTACTATTTAACTTGCCTTAAACTTTTGTATGGGGAAGCGGGCAGAGGGGGGAGCGCTAGCGGAGGGGGTGGGGGGAATTTCCGACCCCCCCCCCCCCCCCCGCGATCGGGGCATGCTCCCCCCTTATGCCTGCGACCCCATAGGGGGGCCGTATTGCGGCATGTTCGGGCGAACAGGGCCCTGTTCGGCCGAACAGGGGCCCTGTTCGGCCCTGTTCGGCGGCCATTTA
The DNA here is from genome assembly GCF_040937935.1 of Hyperolius riggenbachi. Classification (NCBI taxonomy): domain Eukaryota; kingdom Metazoa; phylum Chordata; class Amphibia; order Anura; family Hyperoliidae; genus Hyperolius; species Hyperolius riggenbachi. Next base: position 209,183,107 of record NC_090646.1, on the reverse strand, counting down.
GGAGTTCGGGGCGAACCCGAACTTAAAACAGGGTGATGTTCTGCAGAACCAGAACAGTGGCGAACACTGTTCGCCCAACACTAGCAGCAACATCCCACAGGGTACCTCTGCAAAATTAGCATGGGGCCCCCTTCCTTGGATCCAAATGACCCCCGTGGCTGATAAAACACACACCTGCTCCAGCATTGCACTTTGTCTTTTCTGTTCTTCCCAGTAGCTCTCCAACACGTGGCATGCATTCAGAGCCAGAGGTATGCAGCATGCTGGCTGTCAGGAAAAGTAGAGGAGACCCAAATAAGCATCGGAGCAGGTAAATATTACTTGCTCCACCGGGCTACTCTGCAGAAGGAGGAAGAGCAGGGATCCAGGCCCCTCACAGTCACTATAGTTACGCCACATTATTTGAGAAACAATTTGGCCTGTGACAATGCTTTAGATTTATGCCGCTTACATAATTTAGTTTGACACCCCTGTCCTAGAGGCTGAGGTAATCGATCAGGAATGATTGGTCGTGCCCATTAGCAGCCAAATTCCCACTAACCAATTTTTATATTTTGTTGAAAAGGATGCATCAACAACTGAATACTAATAAATACAACTATATCTATTTCCCTTAAAGCGGACCCAAACCAAAAATGTATTCAATTCAAAATATTTAGTTGCACCACTCTGACACATACAAATATAAATAAATACTCCTTCAAGCCTATGAGCATTTCAGTGCATGCTTTTCACCCTCTCTTTGCATAACTAGGGTTATACAGGTGGCAGCCATTAGCAATTCCTCCTTTGCTGGACACCATCTACTCCACCAGTTTGCCGGATTATTTGCCGGCAATATGAAAGGAAGGGAGGGGTTACTCCAATAAATGTAAAATATTTTATATTTGTCATCATGCAGCTGAAAAAAGGCTGCTATTTATTATTATAATTTAGAAAATAGATTTTATTTCTGAAATCGTGTATTTTTAGTTTGGGTCCACTTTAAAGCAGGGGTCTCAAACTCGCGGCCCGCGGGCCATTTGCGGCCCTCGATACAATATTTTGTGGCCCTTGCTGGCAAAAGCTTCCTTATAGTTCGCTTCAGTGCTCCCAAGTAATCCGCCGCATCCCCGCCGCTAAACGAGGGCTGCAGAGCCCCCAAATCACCCGGGGGGCAATCCGCCGGCATTTCCTGGAAGGGGCAGAGCTTTAAGCTTCAGCTCTGCCCCTCCTGTCGTCAATCGCCGCCTCTCCCCGCCCCTCTCTGTGAAGGGAGAGTGAGAGGGGCGGGCAGAGGCGGCGATGCACCACGATTGTGAAATTCCTTATGCAGCCCAGCCTCATCCTGACTTTGCCTCCTGCGGCCCCCCAGGTAAATTGAGTTTGAGACCCCTGCCTTAAAGAAACTCTGAAGTAACTTCATTAGCACTAATGCCCTACTTAAAACGCTCCATCCTGGTGGCTGAAATCTCTATTAAACCCCCCGAAATCCCTGGTGGGAGATTTGGGCAGCGCTTCCTAGTAGAGGCAGAGCTTTGGGCTGTAGCTCTGCCTCTACTCCCGTCAATCGGCGCTGATCACCGCCTCTCCCTGCCCCTCTCAGTCTTCCTTTACTGAGAGTGGCGGGGAGGAGGCGGCAATTAGCGCTGATTAGAATGGAGGCAGAGCTACAGCCCAAAGCTCTGCCTCCCCAGGGGGTTTAACCTCCTGAGCGATAATCCCGAGCTGAGCTCGGGGTATATCGCGCAGGAGGATTTCTCAGGCCCTGGTGGGCCGATTTGCATAATTTTTTTTTGTTACACGCAGCTAGCACTTTGCTAGCTGCGTGTAACTTCCGATCGCCGCCGCCGCTCGCCGCCGATCCGCCGCCGCTCGCCGTGCCGTGCAGTCCCCCTCCGCGACCCCTTGCGCAGCCTGGCCAATCAGTGCCAGGCAGCGCTGAGGGGTGGATCTGGACTCCCTCCGACGTCACGACGTCCATGACGTCGGTGACGTCATCCCGCCCCGTCGCCATGGCGACCGGGGAAGCCCAGCAGGAAATCCCGTTCTGAACGGGATTTCCTGCTTACTCTGATCGCCGAAGGCGATCGGAGTGGGTGGGGGGATGCCGCTGCGCTGCGGCTATCATGTAGCGAGCCCTGGGCTCGCTACATGATTTAAAAAATAAAATTTTTTAAAAAAATAGTGCTGCGCCACCTCCTGGGCGATATAATTGTATCGCCCAGAGGGATAATAGCGATTTCAGCCGCAGGGATGCTGCATTTTAGGTAGGGCATTAGTGCTAATGAAGTTACTTAAGTAAAAATGTTTTTTTTCATGTACAGATGTACAGATACCTGTGAATTACAGAAAATAACATTTGTGAAACATTACAAGCTTATAAAAACAAAATCCACACAATGTATACATTAATTCCTAGCCTTAGTGCAGCTTCCACAAGTACATACCACATTGCAGACCTTACCCAGCCAGGATCAGTTGCAGCAGCAACCACACCAAAAGACCCCTTTGCCACCTGATGCAAAAAGTTTATTCCCATTCCCTCCATGCCCTCTGCACAGTGTGCCAGGTGCCCACGCACAGATTTAGCATCCAGACTATCACGGCACTGGATCCACTTGCTTTATCCAAGTCCCCCACGGCAACAAGCTAGTGATACCTGTAAGGAATAACCAGAATGTAAGTACAATCCCTTTTGCACAGTGGCCCATATGCAATTCTCTTTTTTACCTGAGTTTTCTCCTAGGTGATATTTTCTCAACTTGTAAATAAAATACATTTTAAATAACCAGCAAGCAAGAACATACTAAAAATAATTTTGATAGTAGTTTTCCAACTACTTTTTTGTATTTTTGAAAATTCTGAAACGTTATTTTAAATACACGATGAAAAATGATCCACTAGGAGAAATCTTAGGAGAAAATGTTAATTGCATATGGGCCAATGTGTCTTTCTCTGTTCTCGCTTTCTTCAAAATAAGAAATAGAAGGTGAAAATGAAGACGAAGTTTTGCATCTGCTTTGAGAATGTACAGAACTTTTTTCCTCAGTTGTACCTGGCAATAAGTTAAACACAGAATGTAAATTCCCTGTTGTGCAGCCTGTAGCCTGCTCCAATCATCACATTCCATCTCTCCAGCCTCCCCAGACGAAGTCTATACATTTACCGCATCTGAAATGTAAACAGATCTTCACATTTTCTATTACCCTACATACACTTAGCATATAATGTAAATGTGTGCCTTTTTAGACTTGCTTTATAGGTGACACAAAACCTTTATTATTGGCTGTAATGGAAACATAATGCACTAGTTAACTGAAAAAAATCTCAAGTTATGTAGGCAGCAGAAAGTCACCTCCAGTAAAAGTGTTGCATGAAAACTGCCTCAGCCTCAGGGTACCTGCTGCCTGGCTCTCCCTTCTTTCCAGGCTAAATATAACGGCTGGTATCTTCATTCTCTAGGCCTGTGCTGTATGTGAGCCTGTGAAGATGTACTCTAGTGTGTCCCATTGTACAGCACGCTGAGCCTATAGTAGCTTCACTACTAGAGGTCAGATGCAGTTTGAACTGGGCCAATGAAATGCACTACTTGTTGACATTTATCGGCTAAGCTCCAAACTGCATACAGTTTGCATTACATTTGCATGCAAGATGGAATTATTAGCATTTCATTGACTATCTCTACTCAGCACATGTATTGGAGCATGGGGATGAGCAAAACATTTGTCTAACATGCAAAATCTCCACTGATCCAAGGAAGGAAATGAGCCTATAAAAGTCACCACCTTCTGGTCAGGTGCCAATCTAGCAACTGATTGCTTAGCAACTGCCAGCTTTAATAGTCTTAATTTATTTTACTCTTTGGGTTTATAGGAAGGTAGCCCAGAACGTATGAGAAATGTTGGATTTTATAACGGTGATAAAGGTGATAAGGTGATAAAGTATGAACTCACTGACCAACAGCAACCTGGGGCTGTTTTTTACTGCTTATTTTCCCAAGCACGAGACTTTGCACCTGCTGCTGTCTGCTTTTGAATGTAACACTTCCAAACACTGTTTGCACACACTGTACTACTACTGTACTCTTGTAGTGTGCAGTACAGAAATCCCTGAAAGTTGCTGCTTTCTATTGCACCTGCCCCAGCGTACTAGCCTATTTCTCGCACCAACCAATGAATATGGGTAAAAGGGGTTAGGTTAGTGTTAGGGATTAGGAGGAGGATAGCGTTAGGCACTAGAAGTGGTAGATTAGTGCTGGGCATTAGGAGAGGGGTTAGTGTTAGGCAATAAGAAGGAAGAGGCTAGTGTTGGGCATTAGGAGGGGGTTTGTGTTAGGCAATAAGAAGGGAGGGGTTAGTGTTAGGCATTAGGAGGAGTGTTAGTGTTAGGCACTAGAAGTGGTAGATTAGTGTTAGGCATTAGGAGGAGGGTTAGAGTTAGGCAATAAGAGGGAAGGGGTTAGTGTAAGGCATTAGGAGGGGTGTTAGTGTTAGGCACTAGGAGGGTGGTGGTGTTAGACAAGGAAAGGTTAGTGTGAGAGTAGGAGACAGGTGAGTCAGTGTAATGTATGTTGGTTTGATGACGTAGGACAATTCGACAGACAGAATAATGATGGGAATGTAGGTTTCTTAGACGATGTAGGCTATTTCATCGGAGCACCCCTCCTAATGAAGCAAGTAAAACTGGAACCTGCCATGCCTGTTTAACCACTTGCCGACCGCCCACAGCCCATGGGCGGCGGCAAAGTGGACGCCTAAAGGACCGCAATACGCCTTCAGGCGGCGCGTCCTTTAGGCATGCCGGGGGAGCGATCGCGTCATTGATGACGCGCGCTTCCCCCGGCAACTGGCTCCGCCCACCCGCCGTAACATCCCGCCGGCCATACGGAAGCGCCGGCGGGATGTTAACCCCGCGATCGCCGCTACAAAGTGTATAATACACTTTGTAATGTATACAAAGTGTATTATACAGGCTGCCTCCTGCCCTGGTGGTCCCAGTGTCCGAGGGACCACCAGGGCAGGCTGCAGCCACCCTAGTCTGCACCAAGCACACTGATTTCCCCCCCCCATGCCCCCTGATTGCCCACAGCACCCCTCAGACCCCCCCCTGCCCACCCCCCAGACCCCTGTTTGCACCCAATCACCCCCCTAATAACCCATCAATCACTCCCTGTCACTATCTGTCAACGCTATTTTTTTTTTACCCCCCCCCCCTGCCCCCTGCCCCCTCCTTCCCTGTAATAACCCACTGATCACCTCTCAATCACCTGCCAATCACCTATCACCCATCAATCACCCCCTGTCACTGCCGCCCAACAATCAGCCCCTAACCTGCCCCTTGCGGGCAAACTGATCACCCACCCACACCAATAGATCGCCCGCAGATCCAACATCAGATCACCACCCAAGCGCAGTGTTTCCATCTATTCTCTCCTCTAAACACCCACTAATTACCCATCAATCACCCCCTATCACCACCTGTCACTGTTACCCATCAGATCAGACCCTAATCTGCCCCTTGCGGGCACCCAATCACCCGCCTACACGCTCAGATTGCCCTCAGACCCCCCCTTATCAATTCACCAGGGCATTATTTACATCTGTCCTTCCCTGTAATAACCCACTGATCACCTGTCAATCACCTATCAATCACCCATCAATCACCCCCTGTCACTGCCACCCATCAATCACCCGCTGTCACTGCCACCCATCAATCAGCCCCTAACCTGCCCCTTGCGGGCAATCTGATCACCCACCCACACCAATAGATCGCCCGCAGATCCGACGTCCGATCACCTCCCAAGTGCAGTGTTCACATCTGTTCTCTACCCTAAACACCCACTAATTACCCATCAATCACCCCCTGTCACTGCTACCTATCAGATTAGACCCCTATCTGCCCCTAGGGCACTCAATCACCCGCCCACACCCTCAGAATGCCCTCAGACCCCAGCCCTGATCACCTCGCCAGTGCATTGCTTGCATCTATTCCCCCCTCTAATCACACCTTGAGACACCCATCAATCACCTCCTGTCACCCCCTAGCACACCTACCCATCAGATCAGGCCCTAATTTGCCCCGTGTGGGCTCCTGATCACTCGGCCAAACCCTCAGATCCCCCTCAGACCCCCTTCCGATCACCTCCCCAGTGCATTGATTGCATCTATTTTCCCCTCTAACCACCCCCTGAGACACCCATCAATCACCTCCTGTCACCCCCCTAGCACTCCTATCCATCAGATCAGGCCCAATACAACCTGTCATCTAAAAGGCCCCCCTGCTTATGACCGGTTCCACAAAATTCGCCCCCTCATAGACCACCTGTCATCAAAATTTGCAGATGCTTATACCCCTGAACAGTCATTTTGAGACATTTGGTTTCCAGGCTACTAACGGTTTTGGGCCCGTAAAATGCCAGGGCGGTATAGGAACCCCACAAGTGACCCCATTTTAGAAAAAAAGACACCCCAAGGTATTCTGTTAGGTGTATGACGAGTTCATAGAAGATTTTATTTTTTGTCAAAAGTTAGCGGAAATTGATTTTTATTGGTTTTTTTTCACAAAGTGTCATTTTTCACTAACTTGTGACAAAAAATAAAATCTTCTATGAACTCGCCATACACCTAACGGAATACCTTGGGGTGTCTTCTTTCTAAAATGGGGTCACTTGTGGGGTTCCTATACTGCCCTGGCATTTTAGGGGCCCTAAACCGCGAGGAGTAGTCTAGAAAACAAATGCCTCAAAATGACCCGTGAATAGGACGTTGGGCCCCTTAGCGCACCTAGGCTGCAAAAAGGAAACTCAGGAAAAGTAGTATAATGTGTTTTGGGGTGTATTTTTACACATACCCATGCTGGGTGGGAGAAATTTCTATGTAAATGGTCAATTGTGTGTAAAACAAATCAAACAATTGTCATTTACAGAGATATTTCTCCCACTTAGCATGGGTATGTGTAAAAATACACCCCAAAACACATTATACTACTTCTCCTGAGTACGGCGGTACCACATGTGTGGCACTTTTTTACACCCTAAGTACGCTAAGGGGCCCAAAGTCCAATGAGTACCTTTAGGATTTCACAGGTCATTTTGCGACATTTGGTTTCAAGACTACTCCTCACGGTTTAGGGCCCCTAAAATGCCAGGGCAGTATAGTAACCTCACAAATGACCCCATTCTAGAAAGAAGACACCCAAAGGTATTCCGTTAGGAGTATGGTGAGTTCATAGAAGATTTTATTTTTTGTCAAAAGTTAGCGGAAAATTGATTTTTATTGTTTTTTTCACAAAGTGTCATTTTCCACTAACTTGTGACAAAAAATAAAATCTTCTATGAACTCACCATACTCCTAACGGAATACCTTGGGGTGTCTTCTTTCTAAAATGGGGTCATTTGTGGGGTTCCTATACTGCCCTGGCATTTTAGGGGCCCTAAACCGTGAGGAGTAGTCTGGAAATCAAATTCCGCAAAATGACTTGTGAAATCCTAAAGGTACTCATTGGACTTTGGGCCCTTTAGCGCAGTTAGGGTGCAAAAAAGTGCCACACATGTGGTATCGCCGTACTCGGGAGAAGTAGTACAATGTGTTTTGGGGTGTATTTTTACACATACCCATGCTGGGTGGGAGAAATAACTCTGTAAATGGACAATTGTGTGTAAAACAAATGAAAAAATTGTCATTTACAGAGATATTTCTCCCACCCAGCATGGGTATGTGTAAAAATACACCCCAAAACACATTCTACTACTTCTCTTGAGTACGGCAATACCACATGTGTGGCACTTTTTTGCAGCCTAACTGCGCTAAGGGGCCCAAAGTCCAATGAGCACCTTTATAAAATATAATAAAAAGTAAAAATCGCAGGAGCAATCAAATAGCACCAAAAGAAAGCTTTATTAGTGACAAGAAAAGGAGCCAAAATTCATTTAGGTGGTAGGTTGTATGAGCGAGCAATAAACCGTGAAAGCTGCAGTGGTCTGAATGGAAAAAAAGTGGCCGGTCCTTAAGGGGTAGAAAGACTGTGGTCCTCAAGTGGTTAATGCAATACAATATGTGGCTATGGTATTTGGCTAATGCATCAATGCGCCTATCACATTACATCTATCTACTAATTCTTACATTATAGGTGTCTGGATTCAGTGCTGAATCATTCGGTAGTTATAGTTAATAAAGATATTACAATTGTATGTACCAGTGTTTGTTCTGATAAAAGATGCAGAGGCAAACCCAGGATTTTCAAGGGGGGATTTCTGAAAGATATCTCTCAGCCACACACAATATAGTAATACTAGCTGACCCGCGGCGTAGCATACGCCACATAAGAGGGTAGAGGGCAGGAAGGGGGTATTGGGCACAGTGCTGGGGAGGGGGGTTGGACCCCCCTCACCTGGGTCCCCCATGTGCACTCCCCCTCCAGCTTAAGCTCAGCAAGACCCCCCCCCACCTTGGTCCCCCATGTGCACTCCCCCTCCAGCTTAAGCTCAGCAAGACTCCTGCTTAAGCACAGTAGCAGCCGCCACTATTAGTAAGAGGCAGCGGGCGGGGATGACTCACCTCTACCGCGTTCCAGCGTACGTTCCACTGTCGTCACTTCCTGCAATGCCACACACTGGCCTCAATTCACGGAGCATTATCAAACGTTTATCAAACACTTTATCAAACGTTTGATAATTTACCTCATGGGTAAAATCTCATTTTAAATTTACTAAGGTGTTATATATTTATCAAATGTTTTACCGATAAAACATTCAACAAATATATAACACCTTAGTCAATTCAAAATGAGATTTTACCCATGAGGTAAATTATCAAACGTTTGATAAAGTGTTTGATAAACGTTTGATAATGCTCCGTGAATTGAGGCCACTGTATTGGTGTAATTTGCCTTTTTAAAACAGAAGGAAATCTGCAATAATACAGCTATAAGTGAACATTTGTGGTTACCCTCAATGCACTGCTACTAAATATGCAAATTACCCCTTTTCCCTGTTGGTAAGCCAAGCAAGCATCCAGAACCACTGGTGTTTAGCAATCATATAACTTTACATTTTACATTGTCATATCAAACCCACATGTGCCAGCCTGTTTCAGACTTTTGACCCTCATCCATACATAGCAGGGATTGATACAGCTGAATGAGATAGGGCTTGGACCAGTACAACAGAGTAACCAAGCAGCTCAGGGTGACCCAAACCACTCGTAATGTATAGGGGATAAAAGGGACCAAAAAGACCTCCTACTAAAAAAAGCAAAGCTTGGTGTAATCTGCCTTCCTAAAACAGAAAGAAATATGCAATTACTCAGCTATAAGTGAACATTTGTGATTATCCACAATGTACCGCTACTAAATATGCAAATTATTTCTTTTCACCCTTAGTAAGCCAAGCAAGCCTATAGCTTTAAGTTTTGCACAGTCATATCAAACCCACATGTGACAGCCTATTTCAGACCTTAAGTTCTCATCACTACATAGGCTATCATTCAGAAAGGTTTTTTTGCATGTGGAAATGCTTAAAACAGCTGACTTTCCCGCACACGTAGCAAAATCTGCATTCATAAAGGCTCCTTCCACATCAAAAGCTGATATTACTGAGCAGAGCGATAAATCACCGCCTTGTGCGGTGATTGTTGTAAAAAATGTAGCAAAACGTTAATTCATAAAGATCACCGCAAGCGGTGTGAGGTCGGGAAGTACCGCTCCCTCTGATGTGGCGATAACAATGCTAAGTGAATGGAGACACAGAGACCTCCCAGGCAGCGGCAGGAGAGCGGAACAGGGAGAAATGTATTAACTCGGCAGCTTCCGTGTCTCCGCAAGCCTACCGCCAGCCTAGTTCGGGGAATCTCCGCACTGCTACCACACCGGGACACTTTTTTATGAATCAGCAGCCAGAAGTCTAAAACACTGTCAGCGGTGTTTTCCCACACTGATTCTCCATACCATCAGCATTTTCATGAATGATAGCTATCGCAGAGATTGATATGGCTGTATGAGATAGGGCTTGGACCAGTACAACAGAGTAGCCAAGCAGCTTAGGGTGACCCAAACTTCTAAGAATGTATAGGGGGGTAAAAGAGACCAAAAATCCCTTCTACTAAAAAAAGCAAAGCTTGGTATAATTTTCCTTCTTAAAACAGAAGCAAATCTGCAATAATTCCGCTATAAGTGAACATTTGTGGTTACCCACAATGCACTGCTACTGAGTATGCAAATGATTCCTCTTTGCCCTTGGTTTGACATGACACTACTTCTTCTTCTTGCTTGGACCAGCCCCTTCTACTTGCTTGGACCGGCCCTGGGGGCAGGGCACTACTTCTTCTTCTTGTTTGAAGGTTGAGGCACTTACTCTATTATATATATAGATGGTAGGGGCAAAGGGGAGTGAGGATATACCAGAGAGAGATAGTGAGAAAGACATGGGGGAGAGTGAGATACACACTTCAGTGAGACATAGAGGTAGTTACATATCAGAGGGCTATCACATGAGCAGCCAGAGACCATGAAGTATTCAGCTAGCTTATCCATCCAGACCTCCCTCAGTGAAGCACTGAGGGAGGTCTGGATGGATAAGCCAGTTGAATACTTCATAGTCCTATCACTACAGAAGTAATCTGATTGTAAGCATTGTTATCTGTACCCACTGGCAGCATGTGCAGCATAATCAGTTTCTTGTTACAGGAGCCAGTGAATACAGATAATAATGAGGACAGCCAACATATGTAATGAAGGGGAAAGTAAAGCATTCTGCAAGCCAAGGTCTGACTTCCTTCTTCACTAGCACACAGCAGGGGCACCGGGCTGTGCTCATACCTGGCACAGTGATCTGTTAAGTCACCCAGAGCTGCACCATGCTCTGTACACACGCTGCTGCTACATCCAAAGTCAACTGTAGCTTGGAAAGAAAGGAAGTGGGGCGGCACAAAGACACTGCTCTGGTGTTAGGAGGGGATTCTGGGCACCTGTAATCCCCCCCTAAACTTGCCTATGAGATGAGTTGTGGTCACAGGATGTGAAACTGACTATGGTAATCTGCAAAATAACAGTTATATAACCAGTTTCTGATCACTGTTAAAAGTGCAGATGGGCTAGTATTTCATTTTAAAAAATCTAAGCTCACCTGTACTTGTGTAGTTCTAATTGTAGATAAATACAATGAAAAACCTGAATGACTGTGATCTAATGTGTGTGAAATTGTAATGTTTTATCAGAGTACTAATAAATGTAATATCTTTTTTTAGAGTCCACTACACTTAGCTACATTAAGTGGAAATCTTTCTACTGTTCAGCTGTTATGTGGACAGGTAAAAATCTCCTTTTATTTGCAACACATGTTAATTATTATTATGATTTTATAGCACTGACATCTTCTGCAGCACTGTACAGAGTATATTGTCTTGTCACTTAACTGTCCCTCAGAGGGGCTCACAATCTAATCCCTGCCATAGTCATACGTCTATGTATGTATCGTGTAGTGTATGTATTGTAGTCCAGAGCCAATTTAGGGGGAAGCCAATTAACTTATCTGTATGTTTGTGGGATGTTGGAGGAAACCAGAGTTCCCAAGGAAACCCACGCAGACACGGGGAGGCGTACGAGAGCTACTATGGATGGTGGGGAATGAAATAATTTGGCTTCCAGCAATTGCTGAAGGCAGAATTATAGTGTTTTATAAGTAACTTCAGCTCGGTTTTCTGACAGCGCTGAAGTTACTCACTGCTGCACCCAAGTCTCCTGCGCTGGAATGGAAGTGTTCGATGGGGAGAACTAACAAAATCACATGTCTGGGATTTGAACCGAGGACCGAGTGCTGCAAGGCGAGCGTGCTATCCACTACACCACTGTGCTGCCGCTAATATTAAATAAACTAATAATTCGCTTTTTTGCTTCTGTACAAGACATGAACAAATGTTGATTTGGACTTGTAAGTATTAAGTCTTCTGTGTTCTTTAACCACTTGCCGACCGCCTACTTCATATTGGCGGCGGCAAAGTGGCAGCCCCAGGACCACGTAACGCAGATTGGCGTCAGGTCCTGGGGCACTCTCTGGCCGGGGATCGCGCGCTGGGATGCGCGCGCATCCACCGGCAATAGGCTCCGCCCACCCGCGACGTAAACCCGCCGGCCAATCGGAAGCGCCGGCGGGTTGTTAACCCGACGATCCCCGGATAGGAAGCGTATAATACGCTTTGTAATGTTTACAAAGTGTATTATACAGGCTGCCTCCTGCCCTGGTGGTCCCAGTGTCCGAGGGACCACCAGGGCAGGCTGCAGCCACCCTAGTCTGCACCCAAACACACTGATCTGCCCCCCCCCCTGCCCCCTGATCGCCCACAGTACCCCTCAGACCCCCCCCTGCCCACCCCCCAGACCCTTATTTGCACACAATCACCCCCCTAATCACCCATCAATCACTCCCTGTCACTATCTGTCAACGTTATTTTTTTTTTAGTCCCTAAACTGCCCCCTGCTCCCTCCTGATCACCCCCCCAACCCTCAGATTCTCCCCAGACCCCCCCAGACCATCCCCCCTCCCCGTGTACTGTATGCATCTATCCCCCCTGATCACCTGTCAATCACCCGTCAATCACCCGTCAATCACCCGTCAATCACCCCCTGTCACTGCCACCCATCAATCAGCCCCTAACCTGCCCCTTGCGGGCAATCTGATCACCCACCCACACCAATAGATCGCCCGCAGATCCGACATCAGATCACCTCCCAAATCCATCGTTTACATCTATTCTCTCCTCTAAACACCCACTAATTACCCATCAATCACCCCCTATCACCACCTGTCACTGTTACCCATCAGATTAGACCCTTGCGGGCACCCAATCGCCCGCCCACACGCTCAGATTGCCCTCAACCCCCCCCCTTATCGATTCGCCAGTGCATTATTTACATCCGTTCTTCCCTGTAATAACCCACTGATCACCTGTCAATCACCCCCTGTCACTGCCACCCATCAATCACCCCCTGTCACTGCCACCCATCAATCAGCCCCTAACCTGCCCCTTGCGGGCAATCTGATCACCCACCCACACCAATAGATCGCCCGCAGATCCGACATCAGATCACCTCCAAAATCCATCGTTTACATCTATTCTCTCCTCTAAACACCCACTAATTACCCATCAATCACCCATCAATCACCCCCTATCACTACCTGTCACTGTTACCCATCAGATTAGACCCTTGCGGGCACCCAATCGCCCGCCCACACGCTCAGATTGCCCTCAAACCCCCCCTTATCGATTCGACAGTGCATTATTTACATCGGTTCTTCCCTGTAATAACCCACTGATCACCTGTCAATCACCCCCTGTCACTGCCACCCATCAATCACCCCCTGTCACTGCCACCCATCAATCAGCCCCTAACCTGCCCCTTGCGGGCAATCTGATCACCCACCCACACCAATAGATCGCCCGCAGATCCGACATCAGATCACCTCCCAAGCGCAGTGTTTACATCTATTCTCTCCTCTAAACACCCACTAATTACCCATCAATCACCCCCTATCACCACCTGTCACTGTTACCCATCAGATTAGACCCTAATCTGCCCCTTGCGGGCACCCAATCACCCGCCCACACGCTCAGAATGCCCTCAGACCCCCCCCTTATCAATTCGCCAGTGCAATATTTACATCTGTTATTCCCTGTAATAACCCACTGATCACCTGTCAATCACCCATCAATCACCCCCTGTCACTGCCACCCATCAATCACCCCCTGTCACTGCCACCCATCAATCAGCCCCTAACCTGCCCCTTGCGGACAATCTGATCACCCACCCACACCAATAGATCGCCCGCAGATCCGACATCAGATCACCTCCCAAGTGCAGTGTTTACATCTCTTCTCTCCTCTAAACACCCACTAATTACCCATCAATCACCCCCTATCACCACCTGTCACTGTTACCCATCAGATTAGACCCTAATCTGCCCCTTGCGGGCACCCAATCACCCGCCCACACCTCAGAACGCCCTCAGACCCCAGCCCTGATCACCTCGCTAGTGCATTGCTTGCATCTATTTCCCCCCTCTAATCACACCTTGAGACACCCATAAATCACCTCCTGTCACCCCCTAGCACACCTACCCATCAGATCAGGCCCTAATTTGCCCCGTGTGGGCTCCTGATCACTCGGCCAAACCCTCAGATCCCCCTCAGACCCCCTTCCGATCACCTCCCCAGTGCATTGATTGCATCTATTTTCCCCTCTAACCGCCCCCTGAGACACCCATCAATCACCTCCTGTCACCCCCCTAGCACTCCTATCCATCAGATCAGGCCCAATTCATCCTGTCATCTAAGAGGCCACCCTGCTTATGACCGTTTCCACAAAATTTGCCCCCTCATAGACCACCTGTCATCAAAATTTGCAGATGCTTATACCCCTGAACAGTCATTTTGAGAAATTTGGTTTCCAGACTACTCACAGTTTTGGGCCCGTAAAATGCCAGGGCAGTATAGGAACCCCACAAGTGACCCCATTTTAGAAAGAAGACACCCCAAGGTATTCTGTTAGGTGTATGATGAGTTCATAGAAGATTTTATTTTTTGTCAAAAGTTAGCGGAAATTGGATTTTTATTGTTTTTTTCACAAAGTGTCATTTTTCACTAACTTGTGACAAAAAATAAAATCTTCTATGAACTCACCATACCCCTAACGGAATACCTTGGGGTGTCGTCTTTCTAAAATGGGGTCACTTGTGGGGTTCCTATACTGCCCTGGCATTTTAGGGGCCCTAAACCGTAGGGAGTAGTCTAGAAAACAAATGCCTCAAAATGACCTGTGAATAGGACGTTGGGCCCCTTAGCGCACCTAGGCTGCAAAAAAGTGTCACACATGTAGTATCGCCATACTCAGGAGAAGTAGTATAATGTGTTTTGTGGTGTATTTTTACACATACCCATGCTGGGTGGGAGAAATCTCTCTGTAAATGGACAATTGTGTGTAAAAAAAATCAAAAATGTGTCATTTACAGAGATATTTCTCCCACCCAGCATGGTTATATGTAAAAATACACCACAAAACACATTATACTACTTCTTCTGAGTACGGCGATACCACATGTGTGACACTTTTTTGCAGCCTAACTGTGCTAAGGGGCCCAAAGTCCAATGAGTACCTTTAGGATTTCACAGGTCATTTTGAGACATTTGGGTTCAAGACTACTCCTCACGGTTTAGGGCCCCTAAAATGCCAGGGCAGTATTGGAACCCCACAAATGACCCCATTCTAGAAAGAAGACACCCCAAGGTATTCCGTTAGGAGTATGGTGAGTTCATAGAAGATTTTATTTTTTGTCACAAGTTAGCGGAAATTGATATGTATTGTTTTTTTTTTTCACAAAGTGTCATTTTCCGCTAACTTGTGACAAAAAAAAAATCTTCTATGAACTCACCATACCCCTAACGGAATACCTTGGGGTGTCTTCTTTCTAAAATGGGGTCACTTGTGGGGTTCCTATACTGCCCTGGCATTTTAGGGGCCCTAAACCGTGAGGAGTAGTCTAGAATCCAAATGCCTCATAATGACCTGTGAATAGGACGTTAGGCCCCTTAGCGCACCTAGGTTGCAAAAAAGTGTCACACATGTGGTATCGCCGTACTCAGAAGAAGTAGTATAATGTGTTTTGAGGTGTATTTTTATACATACCCATGCTGGGTGGGAGAATCTTCTCCCACCTAGCATCTGTATGTGTAAAAATACACCCCAAAACACATTATACTACTTCTCCTGAGTACGGCGGTACCACATGTGTGGCACTTTTTTGCACCCTAAGTGCGCTAAGGGGCCCAAAGTCCAATGAGTACCTTTAGGATTTCACAGGTCATTTTGCGACATTTGGTTTCAAGACTACTCCTCACGGTTTAGGGTCCCTAAAATGCCAGGGCAGTATAGGAACCCCACAAATGACCCCATTTTAGAAAGAAGACACCCCAAGGTATTCCGTTAGGAGTATGGTGAGTTCATAGAAGATTTTATTTTTGTCACAAGTTAGCAGAAAATGACACTTTGTGAAAAAAAACAATTCAAATCAATTTCCGCTAACTTGTGACAAAAAAAAA